>NC_056737.1:1444552664-1444897664 GCF_019279795.1 Protopterus annectens
TAATTACTGTATGTGAGTAGAAATAAGGTGTCAGTCCCTAGGTCCCTAGGTTGTCAGTGAATTTGCTATGCATTGACTTTTAGCCAAAGCCAGGGAATACTGAGTACACTTACATCTGCCTACAGGGACATCAGCAGGGGATACCTCCTACAAGTCCTCCTGTAACCGTGACTGTGGTGACCTAGGCATTGCTGAGGTGCTATGTATATCTTTCCTTTGCTGATCCTGATGCAGCTGTTTCTGCAGGATTGATTATGTAGCATAACACATGCTGTGAATGTAAGTGCACATGTGGCTGGAGAGTACTGCAGGGTTCCACCAGATATACCTTGGCACTGGAACCTTAACTTCAGACACCCAGGCATATGCTCTATGATGTTCCTGATTTGTGCATGTGCCTCATTATGGTGTTCTTCCATGGGTCTGTGTGCATTTCTGATGAGTGTCACCATCCACAGTTCCAGGGCGTAGCCAACATCTCCCAGTAAATGGCCATGTGGGATGCCCCCTGCCCTAGCAAATATCTGGTGCAGCTGTAATGTCTACCAAATGCGGGAGTCATAACTGCCAGGGCTGCCAGCACACATATTCAGGATAATCCCTTGGGCATTGCACATGACCTGGCAGTTGGTGGAGTGGTACCCCTTACAGTTAATACAGACTCTACCCTACTCACCAGGTGGTGCCTTTATGTGTACATGAGTGCAATCTTTGGCACCCAGTACTTCAGGGTAGTGTGCTACATGGTAGAATTGTTGAATATTGCTGGCCCTCACCTCAGCAGAGAGGGATAAAAGTATGTGTCACTAGCATGTGGATAGCATCCAGGAACTGGTGGAGTATCCTCCTGGATGCAGATGCCTGTGAGGCCCCATCATGTCCCCAACTGGTCTTTAGAAAGTATCTGTAGCTAGTATCCCAAGGGTGACACATACCTTTGTTTCCAGTGGGATAGGTTCCCCTCTGTTGGCTCTGGGTCTGAGTTGATGGTGACAGAGCTCAGTGAGTTCTAGTAGTATGTCCCTGTCCACCCTGTAGCACTTTATAGTCTCCAGCTCATGTAGCTCTTGGAAGGTTACCCTGAGCCTGAACACTCTTCGCCTTCTCAGCCTAGGACTATTGTCAGCAGCACCAGCAGCACTGACTTTAGTATCTAGCGCATACAGATGTAGCAGAGCTGCAGCAGCCTCTAGCATTATCTTAGTTAAAATTCCTAAGTTTGTACTCCAATAATCAAGAGTATTGTGGAAAATCAGAATGTAGGGTCTATGCATACTTTATACAGGTCTGGCGTAGGTCCAGAATGTGTGATTGGTAAACTATGATGCATTCCACCTGCTTACAATATCATTAACATCATTTAATGGCCCTGTTTTAGTGCACAATGTGGCTCACCACACAATTTATTTATTTATTTCACATTTGTTAACTGAGTTAGTCCAAATGAGTTTGCAAACAAACCCATTTTCAGTGGAGAACCGAGGGGAAAAGCCCCAGCAACAAAAGTAAAAATAAAGTGACATTGTACAAATATTAAATAACAATCACAATACAAAATAATTGTAAAAAAGTAAAAGTATAACTATTTACATTGCATTGATAGTAAGCAACCCATTTTCAGTGGAGACCCAAGGGGAAAGAGCCCTAGCAAACATAAGCAAAGATAAACATACAGGACAAAAGTCTATTAAAAACAATACTGCAAATACGAAATTAATTATAAAGAGAGAAAAAAAATTATGAAGCATATAGAAGACTGGGTAAGACAAATGCCTGCGCAAGAGTGCACTTAGTGGCAGTAGTGAAGAATTTTTTGTTGCTATAAAGTAGTCAAAGTTTTTGGTGGGTTTTTTAATGGCTTGTTGTATGTGCAAGTCAAATTTTAGTCAGTCATCAATTATTACCCTACGGAGCTTGGTGTGTGAGGCAGGGGAGATAGTGGTGCCATCTAGGGAGGAAAGAGAAAAGTTGCGTTTAAGGTGAGAGAGTGTCTGAGGCAGGAAGAGAAGCAGTTGAGTTTTCTTAGGGTTAAGGATTAGTTGATTGTTTCTCAGCCAATTTTCAACAGAGATAAAGGAAGTATGTGTTAGTGTGTGTAGTTTAGAGATAGTATTGGCAATAGATAAGAGAGTAGAGTCATCTGTGTATTGGATTATATATGAGAGACTGCAGGATAAATGTAGGTTGTTGATAAAAATGTTGAAAAGGAGCGGTCCAAGTATGGAGACTTGGGGTACTCCTGTTTGAACAGCAAGGAACGGTGAGAAAGCCTGCTACCATCTAACAGCTTGTTTTCTGCCAGTAAGGCAGGATTGGAACCAGCCAAGAGTAGAAAGAGAGAGGTTTAGGTCTGAGAGTTTGTTAAGAAGGATGGGATGAGACACGGTGTTGAAGGCTTTAGAGAGATCAAGGAATAGACAGGAGATGAGGAGGCTGTTGTCCCTAGCTTCTGCAATCTTTTGAGTAAAGGATAGTAAGGCAGTTGAGGTACTGTGTTTAGGGCAGAAACCATGTTGCGAGGGGGTGAGGACATTTTTGTGAATGAGATAGGACAGTAGTTGAGTATGTATACATTTTTCAAGGATCTTAGAGAACGGTGAGAGAATAGCGATTGGTTTAAAGTTAGAGGGTTCAACAGAGTTGCCACCTTTGTGCAGAGGAGTGGTATAGAAGGATTTCTATATTTTTGGTATGGTAGATTTCTGAATGGAGCGGTTGATTAAGATAGATACAGGATATTCAATAGAGTCAGCAGCAATTTTCAAAAATTGAGGGGGGGGGTTGTCAGTGGAGGGAGAGCATGATTTTAGTTTAACTAATTTCCTCCAGTAGACTCTTTTGAGTGTGTACCTTTAACTCTCAGTGGGTGTGGCTTCAGCCTTTAAAAAAATGAAGTTATCATCTTGCAGTTCTAACAAATACTAATTGATAGAGATTATATATTAATACAGTTGCGTTTGCCATCATGTATGCTTCGAGATGAAATATTCTGATATATTGTATGTAGCATGGTTTTGGAATTATTAATGAAAATATGAACAGGCAATATTTGACGCTTAGAGTTGCAGTAGGAGGTAACTGCAGAAATACCTGGAGATGATACTCGGCTGTAACGATGAAGCAGGGATATGATGTATTTAGTAGAAACAGGTTGCAAGGTAAAATGCTGACAGACAGAGGAACATAGATGTTTAAGGGGAGGTGAGGGTGACACAGAAGAGTTGGGATGAGCAGAGTTATCAGAGGGTAGGAGTTTAGAGATGCTGTCTATGAAGTGATTGTTGAGTAAGTCTGCAGTTTCAGAGGGAGAGTGATAGGGGAAAGGTGGCAGACATGCGCACCTGAGCTTAAAAGTGCCTACAAGTGACAGGACACACTCCCCCTGATGTCAGCTACATCCTGTGTAAACATCAACATGGTCTAAGAGCCTGCACAAAGGGGATATGTGGACAAGATTACTTCTTTTTGCTATTCAATAAATCCACCTCATTTGCATGCACAATCATGCTGGCAACCTGGAAACTACATGCTTCACAGCCCTATGACCATAGCAACAACAGCAATGCACCATTGCATGTACCCAACACAAGGTCCTATAATACATTTTTGTAAAATATTACAAAATCCTTTTTTTTTCCCATTTTTTTTTTTATTTTTCTATTAAGCATGTTTTCACACTGTGGCACATAGCACAAACATGCTGAGATTATTAAAAAATATTTTAATTAATTCCCTTACTCTTTCTGACATCCACAATAATAGTTTTGCTCATATCTATACTCCTGTATGTGGAATTTATCAGTGTACAATATGGACACTGAAAGGAGTCTGAACAGAAGCCTTTCTGCTTGTTGGAGCACTCACCCTGCCTCATTTGCATGAGATTCACTTGCTTGTGAGGTGATTTGCATGCCATGGAATTTTTCCTGTTTGCATGTGCATGCACACCACTCAGCACTGCTTACTGAATCTAAAAATGTTTGCAGCCATTGCGACGTGACGCCTACCTGAAAAAAAAGCATGGGCTTTACTGAATTCCCACCTACATCTTTTAACTATCCTTGCAGAAAAAGGGTGCAAAGTGTCAAAAGAAAAATTACAGCTATAGTTGCCTCAGGTATATTATCTTGGTCATTTAATATCTCAGGGTAGGATCGTACAGTAGCTGTCCCTCATTCTGTATCATCTCTCTTACTTAAAATGAAAACTCAACACCTCTTAACCAGACATCTAACTAAATATGAATGTGTATTCCTTTCTGCTCCATCTGTTTCACTAATACGCTGTTCTGTCCTAAATCCTGCATTTTTATTACATACTATTGAAGATGGTGAAGATCATGATTGTGTATATGTGTTTGACTATCTGCTTTCTCCTAGAAATGACTTAAAGGACAATCCTATACACAATGCTGGATTGAACATATTTGTGGATGGCTTTTGTGGAATAAATTGAAAGGGGCATTTAAGCACAGGGCTAGCTGTTTGTACTGAAGATGAAATATTACTTCAACAAAGATTAGAGGGTGTTCATTCTCCCGAAATAGCTGAATTAGTGTCTTTGCTAAGGGCTTGAATTATCCAACAACAAAATTTACAGCAATTATATGGATATTTATGCCTTTGGAGTAATACATGATTTTGTATTAACTTCAAAATCCCATGTATGTGAATGATTTGTTAGAGGCTCTTTTACTGTGTAGACAGCTGGCCATAATCAAATGTAATACCCATCAAAAGGGTATAAACAAGATTACAAAAGGAAGTAATTTGGCAGGTCAAGCTGCTTAACAACTTGTAGAAAGGTATTGTGCAAACTTACATGCGATGTTATTGCAAAACTCTAACAGTGACGATTAATTTGATTTTAAAAAAGAGTCAGTTTTCCAAGCTGAAGCATCACAGGGAGTTTAGAGGTGGCTCAAGGATGGATGCAACAAATCTGATGATGGACTATGGCAACTTCTGGATGGCTGACTGGTGGTTCCTGCCTCCTTGCTACATTACCTGGTAAGGGCATATCATTTACTAGCCCATGCAGATATGACAGCTTTATTTAATTAAGTTACTCAAAGCTGGTGTACCATTCGTGTCTCATCTTTAATACTTCCATATATCAATAAGTGTGCAATATGCTTAGAGCATAATATTAACAAAAATGCAAGCATTAGGGCTGCATGGTTACCACCACCTTGGGGACCTTTTGTTAATGTACAGCTGGACTTTTTCCAGGTGCCTAAAGTACATAATTTACAATATGTTTTACTAGCGATTTATATGTTTTCTGCATGGGTGGAAGCTTACCCACGTAACAAAGCAGATTCTGTAAATTTGCTATACCTTGTACTACCAATAGTGACCAGGAAACTCATTTTAATTCCCAGACCAGAGAGCTATGACAAATATTTTCTCTTAGTTGAGTCTTCACTATCCCAATCATCTGTAATCATCTGGATTAGTAGAGAGAGTTAATATGGCCCTTAAAAAAATACATTTCAAAGAACTGTGCTGAAACAAACCTTAAATGGCCAGAGGCTAATCTTTCAGCATTAATGAGTATGAAACATACTTTAAATACTAGAAGGAGACTGAGTCCCTATGAGACATTAATGGGAAGACCCTTGGCCTTTCCAGTTACTCCCCTTGTGTTAAATGAAGAATTAACTCTAATGGATGATGTAAAAAGAACATTATTTATTTCTTGCAGCAGTACCACAAAACTGTCACAAAAGTTCTTCCTCAAACTCCTGACCAGCCCTGTCACCAACTGCGGCCCAGCGATTGGGTTTATGTTAAAACATTCCAAAGAAAATTGTTCTGTAAAAGCTCCAGATGAATCACCATTGCCAGAGAAGGAAGATCAAACTGTGAAAGATGAATCATCTGCCCCAGTGAAGGATTGAGGAAAAAATCAACTCAAACAGCACTTCATGATGAATCCTGTGACAGGAGGTACTTTGCTTTGTTTTTGTTGCTGCTTCCTTTTATAAACTGGTTGATAGAAAATAGTTTCCTGTCAGTTCTTCAATAATATTCTGTGAATTTAAATGTGCCAAACTGTTGGGTATGTTCGCATATACCTCATCAATCTAGGACAGGGATTCCCATGATTCCAATCCTTGCATCACAAGTTACATTTGAAAAAGATCTTAGCGACACTAATCTAACTTGGCATAATGTGACTAATTTTTCAAAGGTTGTGTCTCTTCAGCTTGCAACCACAAATCATGAAGACACATGCTATGCCAGAAATGGAACTATATGAGTGGGAACCAAAAAATGTAATGACTCTAGATGTGAAAGTATGTTAAACTTTTTACACATAAAAAGCTATGACTGGGGGCGTGTCATGAGCATGATAGAGGATTGTTACATTTGTGGTGATCATGCCTACCCCTAGATGCCTACAAACTGGTCTAAATTTTGTTTTGTGGGTTATACTACTACTATTCAACATTTTGAGAACCCTCCAGCAGGCAGACTGAGAAATATGTGAGCAATCTACTGGGTAGACCAAGTATTTTCAGTCTTTGTTCCTGTGTATGGACTGCAAAGGACAATGCTTGAAATCAGAATGCTTGTTCAAATTCCTCAGGGGTAGCAAACAATACTTCACATCACATCAGGATGGCAAATTAAGAAATGACTGAAATTCAAACTGTGGCGTTACAAAATCAACTATCACTTGCCATAATGCTTGATGCCAAGGGGGGGGGGGGGTCATGTTCCTCATAGGATGTCGTTGTTGTTTTTATATTAATGACTATCATGATGAACAAGAAAAGTTGGCCAGTTTCATGGAACAGAAGGCCAAGGACCTGGACAGCACATCTAAACAGTGCACACTTTTTGGTTGGTTGGGCAGTGTATTTGGTAACCTGGAAACTAGTATATTACAAGGTATCATTACAATAATTGGAATTATTCTTTTAGTTGTTTTAATATTTTCTGTTTAAAAGGCTGCAATTACAAAATGCTTAATCTCAAGTGCATGTGAAATGCCACCTGTAAAAATATATGATAATGAGCTTAAGGTAAATGAAAATTTAATCACTGTAGATGATGAATACTATGTTGCTAAAGCATATTTTATCAAGTTAAGATGAATCCAAATGTATTTTGTGTTGTATGACACTGATAGTGTCAAATGGGGGATATTTGTAATGAAAAAAATATATTGTCTCATTATTTTTCTTCACAAAATGCATATTACCTTATAGTTTCTTCACAAATTAGTTAAATAAAATGTTTATAATATGTCATGTTAAAAATAAAAGTTAAAATAAATGCATGATTATACAAAATACAGTTTCACATAAGTTGTAGCTTTATATTTCAAATGCCTTACAACTGCATTCTCTTCTCATTATCACATTATAATGTGCTAACTGAAAACTGAAGGCAAAGTAAATACTGAAACTGCTAAGGGATGTTACTATGTTTAAAAAAATCTGGTTTCAGAATGTAATGGAGGGAGGAAAGAAAACAATGTGCCAAGAATCTTTTGTAAGCTCTGGCTTTCTCAGGCTGGGAAATGAATCATTGCAAGAATGTCTTTAAGGTAGTGGTACTAAATGATACAAGGTCAAAAGACAGATTGTTAGGCCAGATGGTCTGTGTTTTAAAAAGACGTATTTATCAACTGTTCGCAGGAAGTTCTAAGCTAGAAACACTAGGGCACAAATTATTTTAAAATTGTTTGATTTGTTAAAACCTATTTTACGTCAACGTTCTGCATGCATGAAATTAATAAGAACATGTATTATTTTCTTTTCTTCTTTGAGATTGGTTTGGAAATGTTGTGAAGGCAGTCTCTCAGCACTGTTGTTTGCTTAGTTGTATTAAAAGAGTATGTTGTACATCCTGAAGTGTTATTCTTGACTCAAGATTAAAAGGTAAATATCTTTGTTATTTATCTTAATGCTAAACATTAACACAACACTTTCCTGTATACCCCATTTTGACACCTTTAATCTGGTAAAAAAAAAGAATCACACGCCACTTACATAAGTAAAAATACCCAGTGAAGCCCTTCACTAATTGTCCTCTGTGTTTGCAGGGAGTTTGGCATCGTGCACATGTGCCACAAAATCAGCTAGACGGCAGATCTGTTTCTTACAATCAGTAGTATCAGCACTGCTGACTGCCACTCCTCTTCTCTTAATGTGATTGCACAGAGGTAAGCAAACCAATAAAACTCTCATAATTGTATCAATGAGGCAGAGTTTCCCATTTGTTCACTGGTTTACTACATGCAAATGGGAAAAACAGTATAAATGTGTATCTCACATGTGCAAATACTTTGCCATCGATCATGCAAACCAGCTGCTTGGCAGTGCGCAATGGAAAGTGTTCATTAGCATGTATAAATTATGTTTAAAAACACAAACAAAGGGAAGGCACTTTTTGAGGAAAGAACACATATTTACACTGTAGCAATGTGTTGCCTGTACCCAGGCACTTGAAACTTGGTCCCTCAATATTTGTTCTCAAATCTATCAACTACACTACAGAAATAAATAAAAAAGGATTTCTTATATACCATGTACATCTTTATACTGACCATACACATTCATATTTTCCAATATTTGTAGTAATGTGGACAGCCATTTCCATATAGTTTGTAAAACTGTCTGTTTAAGCTATACCTGCACACTGGAAACACAACAGCAAATGCTACTCTTTGCACACTCATCAATCTGGTAACATGGAGATCTTTAATATCTTGGCAGTTGTACATGGCTAGCCATCCATTTCAGATAGGCCATCTTCTCTCAAGCATCCAATGCTGATGTCATCCACAATAAATTGTCCTGCTGCATTATAAAAGTCAGACTTGTGCCATGGCACCTGCATTAAATACTGTATTCTCTAGTTGGTGTACTTAACTAAGCAGGGTTCTAATCTCACTCTAGTAAGCTGGTGTGTATGTGTGTCTTGTCAGAAGAGCATAACTGTGTATACTTTAGTCATTAATACAATCCCATGGACCAATATTTTGAAAGTTGTACATGCCTACACATTCATTTAATGCAGACCTCTCAACATCTACTCTCAAACATCCAACAGTAATGTCACCCACTATGAATTGTCCTGCAGCATTGTAAAAGTCAGATTTGTTCTGTGGCACTTGCATTAGGTACTGTGCTTTGTAAATAAGTAGGAAGTGGGTCTTTTCTCAAAGCAGTCAGTTGGTATGTATGCATGTGTTCATTTGACTGACATCTTAGAAAGCATTTTACACCAGCATGTCAGATACTGCTATTACCATCTTCTTCTCACCAGACACTGCTGATATCATCAGCTGTACAATGTTGTTGGACACTATAAAGCTAGACTTGTGCTGTGGCTGTTGCATTAAATACTGAGTTCTCTAGTACCTTAGGTAGGGGTTCTGTTCTGACTAAGGTCAAATGGTATGGGTGTTCAGTTGGATGACATTCAAGAAACCATTATACACCAGGATATAGGAAACTGCTATTATCATCTTCTTCTCACCAGACACTGCTGATTTCATCAGCTATAAAGTGTTGTTGGTCACTATTAAAGCCAGTCTTGTGCTGTAGCACTTACTTTAAGTACTCGGTTTTGTAAATAGGTAGATAGAGGTTCCACCCTCACTACAGTTAATTGGTATGTGTGCTTGTGTGATTACTTGGTTGACATTTGAGAGCGCATTTTATACCAGCATTTCAGAGACTGTTATTACCATCTTATTCTCACCAGACTACTGATGTCATCAGTTGTAAAGTGTTGTCAGATGCTATAAAAGCCAGATTTGTGCTGTGGCACTTGCGTCAACCGATTATGCAGTCAACACTCACTATTCTGACAATTTAGAATGATATGTGAGTCCACAGCTATGTCAAACTCTACTCTGAAAATCTCATTACAGCATACAGTGATGATATCATTCTGTTAACATGCACTCTGACAGTATTCAAGACAAACCTGTGCTATGGCAGTAGCATTATCTACTGTGTTTTCAAACTACTTTACATACACATATAGGGGCTCTAATGTGACAGCAGATTACTTGTATGTCTGTGCATACATTTATCAGTTTTGAGGCAATTTTGCACAGAGATGTGACTCCACATACATGTCATACACGCCTCCCAACATGACCTCCTCAGCATACAATAATGCTATCATACTCCATAAAGTGCAATGTGATAGTGCTACAGTCAGACATATGTGGTGTTGCTACTGTGACATTGCATGACATTCATATTCTATACCTACACTGGTGTAATGTTCAAATCAGGCCCAGTCTGCTACTACTGTGTGTGTGTGGTTGATGGAATGTTATGCCCATTGTACAGTCTTTGGAATTGTTCTTCATTGCATGACCACTTGGAAAACTTTTCACATAGCTCCATGCACCTGCCACCCTCCTATTTCCACTGGCCACATGACATCCTTCCAGTAGAGGAGTGGATGATGTCCTCATGTCAATTATGCATACACACATCATGAAGCAGAGTCCTTCCATGAGCCTATGCAAGCCATCCCCAGACAACTGCATGTGTGATTGCCAATTCTGTCATGGTGTGGTGAACATGTCCCATACTGACAGTGACAGGATGTAATGCAATGAAACAAGTATACACATACGCACAATAGGCTTACTATCTTACATAATATAGATATAGGGATTTTTTTACAGGATATAATAATGGCTAGGATTTCATGTGATATTGGCCAGTAGCCTAATAATATCCTATGATCCTATGAATGGTTGACATGTCAATGTTGCTAACATTAACTTGTGCTATATTGATAGGGTCTATATCAGATGATCGAAAGCTTACAAGTCTGAAGCTCACAACTTCAAACTGCAAACCCTGAAAGCTGACAACATCGAACATACAAAAAAAAATACTAACTAGCCCCCAAAAAAAACACTCTATGCAGGGGGCAAGCCACACTGCACCACCCACATCCCCCACTACTTAAATATACCAACTCCAAGATTGCACTATAGTGCAGTAAAGGGAAATCTTCTCTTCTCATTCTCTATGGTGATCTCCATTCTGTGGTTTGATGTTGTCAGCTTTCGGGGTTTGAAGTTCGCGATTGTGAGCTTCGGACTTATTAGCCTTCGATGTTCTGATATAAACCCATATTGATATGTGGATATACAGTATGGCTACAAAAGGGTCTTACAACCTGTGATGTGAGCTAATGTATTTATGGCTATTGATGCCACTGTAGTGCATGCTCCTTCTATAGCAGCTTAGGTACTATGCCTACTGAAAACTAACATGATATGATATGATACATTGTTATGCATATTGGTGACATATTAGGGCATGTGTTTTTGTTGTGGAGCAGATCAACATTCTACGGAGTTCACATTCTATCATCACAGTGACATTTGCAGTATGGCACAGATGTGCGTGTATCTACATACCATCATTAAGTGTTCTGGTACTGACATCATTATCAAGTCATATTGATTATATAGCCACTAAAGTCTTTTATAATACACATGGTTCCTATGCTGTGATATACACAACCGATGTATCACATGTTTTGATACAAATGCAACCTTGTGAAATTCATTGTATGTGCAATTGTATTACTATGCCTAAGGATTATTGATATGATCAACAACATCATTGTGTGACTATTAGCATTCGTGTCAGGAAATGTGCCCCATGAGGTACAAACAACTGATCTCTAATGTGCCCTGATATGACATCAGGCAGCTCAAACACATCTTGTCCATGAAACACATACAGGCATATGTTGTGCAAGTGATGTAGGTACGTGACATTGGTACAGTTGTACAACTGTGGGCATAGCAGCACAATGTAGAATGATGAATGATCAAGGCTGTATGGAGGTCTCATCACAAATCATGTATCCCAATGCATATGAAATGTTAAGTGGAATACACAACTAAGCACAGATCTGTGTGTGGATGTCAGCAGACATACCCACTCAGAAGACATAGACAATCTGCTAGTTGACAGTTTGTCTCACATGTCACCACATGGTCACAAATGGCCATCAGCCAAATTATACATGCAAATCTTACTCATTTTTACTGTCAGGAATGCAGCACATCTGTGTGCTGTCTATGGCTAATAAAACAGAAGCAATGGCCTCAACAACATCACAGGTTGCCTACAGTATGACCTAAAACCTGACCTACCAGACACAGTTGGATCTGTACGTAAACACAGCCTCCAGACAGCCTATGTTCCTGTAGAAGGTTGTACAGCAACATGCATCATTCTGATTTGGGTGGCCATTACCTGATGCATGGAATTATAGACCCATCCTGACTCTTCTCATCTGTGAGGTAGGTCAAAGAGTCATCACGGGACCTTCTCTAAAAGGACAAAGGTAATATCCTGACTGTGTACAAAACCCACATTTGTTTTGTTCAGGCTACATCATGCCTGTTACATCTGTTCACTTTCTTCAAGAAGGTTACCAAGAGCATGCATGATGACAACACTATCATACTGTTTAACTTGACCCGGCCCAGGTATGTGACACAAATCAACAGTCAGGTATTACAGAGAAACTGTCGCAAGTGGCCATAAACACCTACGTCACCAAGTGGGTAGACAGCTGGAACACATATGTGACAGATAAATATGATGCTCTGTGTAATGTCACCTTTATCTAGAGTCCAGTGACCAGGTCAGTACATCAGGGCTCTGTGGTAAGCCCTTTCTAGTCCATTATTTGTCAGACATCAAAACTGACTTACACATCCTTTCTCTAAACAGCTTTGTGGAGGACTGCAAATTGTGGACAATTATTGAGTCCAAGTGTGGTATTGGTGTAATGCATACAGTATCAACACACACAAAGAATTGATGCTACAGTCATGTGTACATGATAAATGAAGGAAACTCACGTGGTATTAGTTCCATTATGAATGCAAATACACAAGATAATTACAATATGGACAGCACACACCTATGAGGAGACCAAGTGGTATGTACACCTGTCAGCTAGCCAGGATTTCTCATTATTTCTAATACAGGTGTAACAGCGTCCCTCCAAACATCACAGGCAGAGGTTACATTTTGAGGGAGGTGTGCTTGAACCCCTTCAGAGATTGCTGACGAATCATAATAGTTGTAGAAGTGTGTTTTTGCAGAACCATCTATGATCACTCACAATCACATATGTTATCTGGAAGACATGGGATTACTGGTGGTATTATTCTGATATTATCCTTGATTGTGCATGCTTCTTTCTACTGTTGTCCATGGGCCTGTTACTATGTGCCCCACTTGGTTGAGACATATGCTGACATTAAATTCATATTCAGGCAAATCATTTGCATAGCTTCACAATATGCACATAATCCCTATTCTCTGATATATATATTCTGTCCATTGTTCATATCTGGATTCTTATATCACAAATCACCCACTCCATTGATATGCCACTGTGTGTGACAGTCACATAATATACAGTAACTGTGCAGTCCATACTGTATCATGTCAATATGCGATTAGTGCTCATGCTACAGCTGTCTTCATTGACATGCCCAAATCTGCTGTACATTACCATGTTTCACCTGTCCTCTTCCCCTGTGTTCATTCATGTAATTCATTTGTGTGTCCCCTTACAATACACACACTTTCCCTGACTTTTTATTTATAATGCAGTCTATATACCCTTAATGTTCATTTGCACCAACTTTTATTCAGTATGCCTGATACAGGTTTCCACAATACTTTGCACTGTATACACTTTCATGTAATGTTTTGGAACTATATACATTGCTTTATTAATAAACCTGGTAGTCATTGTAGCTTTCTGCACAGTCTCACAGACCTAGTTCGCCTGTAGGTAAACAGGTTTACATGACTGCTGCTGTCCATGTTGCTATACATGGTTTCCTGGTTGGCAGCACTGTTGCTGGCCACAAAACCATGTTTGTTTACACTTAAAAGGTGTGAGTAGCATGCATATGTATTTAGCACTGCTGCTTACTGCACAAACATGTAAACTATGTGTAGGCTTTGTGCTAAGCCTACATGAAGTTTATTGAATTCCCAGGTTGCATTTTGTGAAGTAAGGTTAGTACACTGACACCAGTTGTAGGCCCTAGTCTATTGTCCATGTATAGGAGATAAATATGTTTCATGAATGGAGAAATCTCTCTTGCTTTAGTTATGATTTAGGTATGATATTATTTTGATTTTATGTCATCCTGGCTTCTATATGAGAAAGCTTATTACTGATACTGCCACTGTTGTTGAATAGGAATGCAGCAACAACACTAGGCAAGTGGCCACAGGGGCAATAATATTCCCAGTCATATATAGAGACAATAATATTTCCAGTCATATACAGGGACAGTAATATTTCCGGTCATATACAGGTGCAATAATATTTCCAGTCATATACAGGGACAGTACTATTTCCAGTCAGGGTGTTTTTCCCACCCTTTTCAGGCACTTAATAATGCACACATCTCAAGTTAAGCAAGACCATACATCATAACTCTGATTTAACTTTGAGCCTGCTCTTCTAATCATCAGGACTAGCCTTAAAAGTAGCTAATGTACTAATCTCTTTGACCTGTAGTGGTAACTTAGTGGGAACTTAGTCAATTGTTTCAGAATACTTTGAGTTAGAAATCTGTTCCTTCAGTGAGTATTTGTTTATTTCTTGCTGTACTGCAGATGTTTGTAGACCCATTCATTTTGCAAAGAAATAGGAAGCCAAATAGGATCTGATTGTTCATGACTTGAAAAATGAGACACAGTTCACTTTGGAGAAACTGCTAGACTACTGAGTATAAGGAAAGTCATGCTAATTTATCATTACAGGTGAAGGATTAAAGGCTTTAAATTCCTTTTTAAGAACTCATTGATGTTTTTCCAGTTGATGAATATGCTTGGGTTTTTAAATACCAAGAGGAACATTATATTCAATGATCCAGCTGCCGCGGTGGTGCAGCGGTTAGTGTTATCTCCTCACAGAAAGAGGTTCTCCCATTCAATTCTCAGCTGGAGTGCCTTCTGTGTGGAGTCTACATGTCCTCCCCGCGGTTGAGTGACGTTAAAGACATGCAGGTAAGTGCGAGCATGAATGGGCATGCCTTCATTGAAGGTTGGGCATCGGGCTGGCAACTCGGCAACGTAAAATGCACTGCCAATCATGAGTGGACCGGAGTTCTGCTGTGGCAACCCCTAACCGGGAAAAGCCAAAAGACCACTGATGGGCCTGAGAAGGGAAGACTTTAATGGTAGGATTTTATTTTTCTTTGATCTTGAAGATATTCCATTAGAAATTAACTGGGCCAGATAGTAAGATTTCACTACCATGGTAGAAGAATAAAAACTGAGTGTGACAGAGATTTCCACATAAGTACCCAGGTTACTTATGACTATATGTGTCTGAATAGAAGTACATATGATGTAGTGAAGTTCTCCACTGTGCGAGCAAGTTTCTTTGCTGAACATTAATACATTGAACTTTTTTGCAACTAGCTTGAGACCATTTTTGGTACAGTAAGGTATATGCATATCACAGCCCCTTCTGAAGGTGTTTAATATCTGTAGATTAGCAGACAACTGTGCCCAACTTACAGACATCAGCATACATGGGTTCTCTTAAAATTGTCTCCTTCATTTCCTAATATTCCCCCTATTTTTGCCCCCCCCCCCATAAATGGGAAGAATCCTGTTTTCTGTCCCTAATTGGATGATAGTGAACACAGAATACAGAGTACATGTATCACGGCAAAACCGTCTAACACTACCTTACTTACCTTCCTTTCTTTTGTCTGTACTGCCTCACTAGGGTGGGTTGGGAGGGTGGCCTAATGGTTAAGGTGTTTGCCTTACAAACACAAGGTGCATGGTTTGAGTCTCACAAGGGATAACTGGCTAGGCTTAAAATGTCTCGCAAGGGCAGTTAGCTTAGTATTAACCTATGAACCTATGAACTATAACCCTCTGACAAAGACCTTAAAGACTAAGTATATGCCTTTGATTATCTTTTACTGAGCCACTTCAGTACGATAAGGGCATGGCTCAGCTAACCTGGGTCTGATTACTGACTCAGGTGACTGACAGACTGGCAGCAAATGTATGATAGTACCCATCCCAGGAGGCTGGGTGGCTATATGAGTGTTCCCTTCAGTGATCCCTGGTGGAAGTGGAGCAAAACACTGCACACCACCATTGCAAGCCTCACTCTCAGACAGGACCACAGAGTGGAAGGGGAATAATGAGGAAAGCCCAAAAGTATAAAAACCTCTGGCTGATGGTGATGGCCATGACCCTCAGAGTGCTCTTAGATTCCATGACCAGCACCAGCTATTCTGGGCTAAGTACAGGGGAGAAATGGAGAGGTGGTAGACCTAGTGTGGACATAGGGTACTGAGTGGGAAAGTTGTAGGGTGAAGCAGGGAGCAGAAAGTGCTCAAGAAATATCGAGTAAGGATTATCTGATAAGAGGGCATTAGCCTAGTGGTACTAACCCAGTCAACAAAGTGTAAATAAGTAAATTAAAAAAAATCAATAAAAAATCAATCTCTCATAAGGCATCTGTTATATCAACAGAAAAAACTTGTACTCCATCAACTGCCATCAACTGCCAGGTGTAATACAACATAGAGGATACAAAACACACTGTGTCTGTGTGGCAACCAGTCATCATAGTTCACACATCTGATACATATGCCAACTGTACTAGTTTTTGTATGTAGGAAATTTCCACAGGGTCACTTAGTTGGTAGGTTCACACACTGCCATCCCTAGAAGCCATCAATTTCCTGTCTAATGGATGTAGGTAAGAGACCACTCATAATTATGTTATGTGTTACAGTGTATACTGCATATGCCAGGCATGGGCAAACTACGGCCCGGGGGCCACATGCGGCCCATTAAACGTTTTGATTCGGCCCGCCAAACTTGAAAAAATTTAATAAATTTTAATAATTTTTAAAAAATTTTCACGCTGTCGGGGCTGACGTCATCACGTGCACGATGACGTCAGCACTGTCAGGCTACCAGCCAGTCGGAATTGAGCTCAAGGAGCTCGCATCATCATTTCCGGCCGGCTGGCGGTTAAGTTAACAGTCAGCGGGAATGCAACATGTGGAACAGAAGAGGCTGACTCAGCGAGCCCTGAAACGGATTCATGGCAGCAGCAAAGGGGCCATGGATATAGCGAGCTCACGGAGCTGGGATTAATGGCGTTAGCAGGCTGGGGGATACAGCGAGCCCTGAAACAGAGCCGGGCCCAGGATTAATGGCAGCAGCAGCAACATGAGGATGGATTGAACAGAAGATGCCGAGCACTACTCAGGGTAAGAGAGAGAGTGTGTGTGTGTGTGTGTGTGTGTGTGTGTGTGTGTGTGTGTGTGTGTGTGTGTGTGTGTGTGTGAGTGTGTGTGTGTGTGGCTGCGATAGGAAAGAGAAAGTGAGTGAATCACTGAATGCAGGTTTGAAAGGTGAAGTGTGTGTGTGTGTGTGTGTGTGTGTGTGTGTGTGTGTGTGTGTGTGTGTGAATGATCGGATAGAGAAAGTGAGTGAATGCAGGTTTGAAAGGTGAAGTGTGTGTGTGTGTGTGTGTGTGTGTGTGTGTGTGTGTGAGCGATCGGTGAGAGAAAGTGAGTGAATGCAGGTTTGAATTGTGAAGAGTGTGTGTGTGTGAACGATTGGAGAGAGAAAGTGAGTGAATGCAGGTTTGAAAGGTGAAGTGTGTGTGTGTGTGTGTGTGTGTGTGTGTGTGTGTGTGTGTGTGTGTGTGTGTGTGTGAGCGATCGGAGAGAGAAAGGGAATGAATGCAGGTTTGAAAGGTAAAGTGTGTGTGTGTGTATGTGTGTGTGTGTGTGTGTGTGAGCGATCGGAGAGAGAAAGTGAGTGAATGCAGGTTTGAATTGTGAAGAGTGTGTGTGTGTGAGCGATCAGAGAGAGAAAGTGATTGAATGCAGATTTGAAAGGTGAAGAGTGTATGTGTGTGTGAGCGATTGGAGAGAGAAAGTGAATTATGAAAGCTGACAAGATTCTGTGTGTGTGTGTGTGTGTGTCTGTGTGTGTGTGTGTGTGTGTGTGTGTGTGTGTGTGTGTGTGTGTGTGTGTGTGTGTGTGTGTGTGTGTAATATGTAAGCAGGCACTTGAATATATAAGTCCCCTCCTTGTCTGTGCAGCATTTTCCATAAGTCCTAATATTACTTTTGATTTAAAATGCCCCAAAGAATGTGATCTAGTTTGATATGGTCCAGAGGACCTGGACATAGTGTCACTGGAGTGCACCTCAAAAGCCATTGTTAAAATTCCTATACTGTATTCATATAAAAATAGAATGAAAACATTTTTTAGGGAGCCATTGTGTATGCTCATGCAATGTTACCTGAGGTAAAATGGTCTTGGAATCCTTCTCTTCCAGATGAATCTTCTCACAATATTTACTAGGTAACTGGTGTTAATGTTTTTGTTTTACAGAGGTATTAAGCTATTTTTATATGCTGTACCTAATACAGTTTTGTGCATTTATGTCTGATTTGTATTTTTATGCTTTTAATTATTTTTGTTATGTTTTATTCACTGGGTTTCAGTAGTTGTATTGCAATTAAGGCTTGACCGAAAGTGAGTCCTAGTGGTCCAGCTCACCTGCCTGAAAGTTAAATCTGTTAAATGGTTTCATGGTCATTGGGAGTCCAGTTTTGTTCATTGGGAATTCATTGTAGTGATTTGTTGTATTGATTTGTCAGTGATGTAAAAATGACTGTGCAATATTTAGTCCCACATAGTTAAAAAAAGGAGACCAACAACACTGCTCCCATTAAAATGTGTGTGTCTCCGTGATATGCACGTTGTTAAAATAAACAGTGCGCGCAGGTCAAATATAATGCTTCACAGACTGACTTGCTGCAACTGTTTCATCCTTGCACTGATTGTTGTTGACTTTTGGCACCGAGGAAACAAATTGAATAAAAGGAACAGGACAAGTACATCTGCATCTCCTACCGTTTTTGAAAAAAAAGACAGTCAGGAGGAGAGTGATGGTGATATCCTGAAGGATAACAGAACTTTCAGTGCTTTAAAATAAAATGGTCATTTATTTGATTTTCAGTGTTTAAAGACTCATTTCAAAGTCAGAGATTTTATTGTAATGCTTTTCTTCGTTTTCATTGGAAATTAAAGCACATGTTTTCTCCATATCCCAAGATGTGTATTTTTCCCCCAATGAGGTGATGTTTTCAAAGCATGCCATCTATCTGCTCCTGTTCCGGTCCCTTTGTCAAATGTTAGAACTCAATGTGGCCCACGAATCAAAACGTTTGCCCACCCCTGGCATATGCCTTACAGCCTTAACTGATGACCTCTATCTGCAGACCCAGAAAGTTGCAGAATTAGCAAACTCATCCTCTCATGCTAGTAAGTGATTCTAAGTGATGTTTTTTCTTCAACAAAAGAAGTGATAAAGGGGAAGCTTGTCTTTTGAATTGTACCTTGAGATGCAAAAGTAAAACCAAAAGGTAAGTGAACTGAGAAGCTACTGGAATTGATTAAGACTCTGCATAAAGACAAAAATGATTTTAAAAATAACACACGCACAATGTTTGTTTTCTTCAAAGACAGGGAGATCAGGGACATAATACAACAATGCAATATGCAAAGACATCCCAATCTAATGTAAATAAAGAAAAAGTAAAAGAGAAATACTGATACATCTGATGAAAGATAATGATGACCGAAAAGACAGTGAGGGAGAAGATAACAACACCAGCAGTGGTTCTGGTGGACATATTTGAAAAGATTCAAAAGCAGAAAGATGTTCCTAAAAACGAGCAGCGTTCCTGTTAATATCTCAAAGCACAAAGTCCAATCCACCATAAGCAGGAAAAAATAGGCAGCACCAGATAAAGTAGAATGAATATGTACCACGATGCAAAAACAGATGCAAAAACAGAAATCTTCCAGACCACAGCAATAAAATAGAACGTTCTTTATTCCACACAGTTAGCGCTTTCACCCAGTAGGCTTCATCAGACTGTATCATCATAGGAACAAATCACAGTCCTTTTGTATTATTACTAATTAAGGTCTTCATTAATTCAATCAACATATTCATGCATTTAAAGACACATTACATACATATATATAAAAGGCATGCAAACATAAAAACATAAAAAACCAGCATTGATATAAAATACGGCACACAATAAAGACTATTTTGCTTGCCTAATTCTCCTCCTTTTTAGGATGGGATATAAACTAACTTTGTCATTCAATCCAGGTGGATGATCCGCTCTACAGCGTATAATCCACCTTAGCTCAATTTCCAATGTATAATTCTCCAAGTCTCCTCCTCTTAAGCTATTGTTATTGTTAATATGTTGTATCACACAAAATGAGAAAGTATGTGTAGCACCTGCGACTTTATGGTGTTTGGCCAGTGCATTATGTTCCTGACCTGTCCGCATCTGATACAAATGTTCCCTTATACGTTCCCTTAACTGTCTATTCGTTTTCCCTATATAAAATGCAGGGCATGTGACACACTGGGCAAGATATATCACATTGGTGCTCCTGCAAGTAGTGCCTGTTGAGAAGGAAAACTCTCTCCCAGTAACTGGTTGCTTAAAACCTCCATAACATTAATATAGCAGCACTGATTACATTGTTGGCAGGGAACTGTGTTGTATGTCCATCTAACACCTCTCTCCACTGCCCCATGACAAAGTATTCTCTTCAAGTTTTTCTTATTTTTATACTTAAACATCGGCCTCTCTCCTACTAAAGACCTAATCTCTTCATCTGCGCCCAATACATCCCAATGTTTCTCTATAACCTTTTTAATGTTGTAAACATCACTTGTAAAATAAATCGGTATACTTATTAGATTTTTGATATCTCCTCTAACTCTAACACTGCTCTCATCTTCATCTCGTACCTCAATTTTTGAGAAATATGGACGAGCTTTCGTCTCTCTTAATGGATAAACACTAGAAATTGCTTCATCTATCTCCACCCTATTATACGACCTCTCCAAAAGTCTCCTATTCAACCCTGTCAGCTCTTTTCTGAACCCCTCATCTGTAGGATTCAACCTAGAAGCTCTCATAGTTTGACTTTTCACCACATTCTCAAAAACATATCTAGGGTGCATACTAGTCCTATGAAGTAGTGTATTTCGATAACACGGTTTCCTATGCACAGAGGTGTTCACCATACCATTTGATAGCCTCATAATATCCACGTCTAAAAAAGAGACATAGTCCCTAGAGTACTTAATAGTAAAATTCAAAAACTCTGTTGAATTATTCATAAAGAATTCTAACTCTCTTAACTGTTTTTCATTCCCTCTCCATACCAAAAAGAGGTCGTCCACAAATCTTTTATAAAAGTGGATATGTTGTTGGAATATTGCACTAGGGAATAACACTCCCTTCTCCCATTCCGCCATAACAATGTTGGCGTAGCTATTGGCACAACTGGTGCCCATAGCCACGCCATCATTCTGTATGTATATATTTTCATCAAACATGAAAACATTGTTTTCTAGGATGGTCTCTAGTAAAAGGGCTATCAGTTCAATAAGACTTGAATTCATAGAAGTTTGTTCATTTAAATAATTCTGTACACTAATGACACCTCTTTCATTAGGTATAACTGTAAATAAACTGGTGACGTCAAACGTAACCAGAAAATATTCTTCTTTCTCATCTAAAGAGGTAACATATTCATAGAGATCCAAAAGAAATTGTTTGCTGTCTTTTAGTATACAATGATTGGCTTCTACCACTGGCCTAAGATGGTATTCTACAAACAGTGAAAAAGGTTCGGTCAACCAGCCTATGAATTCAAGTCTTATTGAACTGATAGCCCTTTTACTAGATACCATCCTAGAAAACAATGTTTTCATGTTTGATGTAAATATATACATACAGAATGATGGCGTGGCTATGGGCACCAGTTGTGCCAATAGCTACGCCAACATTGTTATGGCAGAATGGGAGAAGGGAGTGTTATTCCCTAGTGCAATATTCCAACAACATATCCACTTTTATAAAAGATTTGTGGACTACCTCTTTTTGGTATGGAGAGGGAATGAAAAACAGTTAAGGGAGTTAGAATTCTTTATGAATAATTCAACAGAGTTTTTGAATTTTACTATTAAGTACTCTAGGGACTATGTCTCTTTTTTAGACGTGGATATTATGAGGCTATCAAATGGTATGGTGAACACCTCTGTGCATAGGAAACCGTGTTATCGAAATACACTACTTCATAGGACTAGTATGCACCCTAGATATGTTTTTGAGAATGTGGTGAAAAGTCAAACTATGAGAGCCTCTAGGTTGAATCCTACAGATGAGGGGTTCAGAAAAGAGCTGACAGGGTTGAATAGGAGACTTTTGGAGAGGTCGTATAATAGGGTGGAGATAGATGAAGCAATTTCTAGTGTTTATCCATTAAGAGAGATGAAAGCTCGTCCATATTTCTCAAAAATTGAGGTACGAGATGAAGATGAGAGTAGTGTTAGAGTTAGAGGAGATATCAAAAATCTAATAAGTATACCGATTTATTTTACAAGTGATGTTTACAACATTAAAAAGGTTATAGAGAAACATTGGGATGTATTGGGTGCAGATGAAGAGATTAGGTCTTTAGTAGGAGAGAGGCCGATGTTTAAGTATAAAAATAAGAAAAACTTGAAGAGAATACTTTGTCATGGGGCAGTGGAGAGAGGTGTTAGATGGACATACAACACAGTTCCCTGCCAACAATGTAATCAGTGCTGCTATATTAATGTTATGGAGGTTTTTAAGCAACCAGTTACTGGGAGAGAGTTTTCCTTCTCAACAGGCACTACTTGCAGGAGCACCAATGTGATATATCTTGCCCAGTGTGTCACATGCCCTGCATTTTATATAGGGAAAACGAATAGACAGTTAAGGGAACGTATAAGGGAACATTTGTATCAGATGCGGACAGGTCAGGAACATAATGCACTGGCCAAACACCATAAAGTCGCAGGTGCTACACATACTTTCTCATTTTGTATGATACAACATATTAACAATAACAATAGCTTAAGAGGAGGAGACTTGGAGAATTATACATTGGAAATTGAGCTAAGGTGGATTATACGCTGTAGAGCGGATCATCCACCTGGATTGAATGACAAAGTTAGTTTATATCCCATCCTAAAAAGGAGGAGAATTAGGCAAGCAAAATAGTCTTTATTGTGTGCCGTATTTTATATCAATGCTGGTTTTTTATGTTTTTATGTTTGCATGCCTTTTATATATATGTATGTAATGTGTCTTTAAATGCATGAATATGTTGATTGAATTAATGAAGACCTTAATTAGTAATAATACAAAAGGACTGTGATTTGTTCCTATGATGATACAGTCTGATAAAGCCTACTGGGTGAAAGCACTAACTGTGTGGAATAAAGAACGTTCTATTTTATTGCTGTGGTCTGGAAGATTTCTGTTTTTGCATCTGTTTTTGCATCGTGGTACATATTCATTCTACTTTATCTGGTGCTGCATATTTGAAAAGATGCATAGAAAAACACCATATCAGGCTGTAAAGAGTAGTGAAATGATAAGGCATGAAGGATGAACATGAGCAAACCATTCTGTTTAGATGATAAACTGAAAAAAAAAAACAGATGACAGTGCTATGTAAAAGCAAGTACACGGAGGAAAAATAACAATGTAAATATTGATAAGAAAGAAGATAAATCATGCAAAAAGAGGTAATGCAGTGATTATGCAAAAGAAACTGGAGAGTACATAGTTAGACAATGAGGGGAAATAGCACAAAGAAGGTGAAAAAAAGTGATGGGAGTAACGCTGAATGAAATGACCTGAGTACTAAAAGTAAATAAAGTATAAGATAACGAAATTGGTCAAATTACATAAGAGAAGTGAGGAAGCTTATTTATCTATTTATTTAAATTTGTTAGCTGGGATAAAATGCTGATCCACCTGGGCCATTTTTTAGGATCAGCCTTGAACAAGTCCTAAAAAAAAGGAATCATCAGTATGTAGGGAAAGAAGTGCAGAGCAGAGTGGAATGAGTAGGAGAAATGTTGACAGGAGGGAAGACAAAGGGCGAGACGCAGGGTGCATTTACAGCCAGATCACTGACATTCAGCACACAGGGAAAAGTGGCTGGATAAGAAAGCAAATGAATAACAACTAAATTCAAATAAATTCAAATCAAAAATAAGATCAAGAAGGCAGGATAAAAAAAATAACACACATGGAACAGAAGTGAACAGAACAAGCTTAACAACTACTTGCAACTGTTCTACTCCCAGTTTAATCTAAAATCCCGGGCTACTGTAAAATAGGTGCCTTATAATTTTCGACTCCAGGTCAATGAGAACCGTAGTCTAGCACTGGGACTGAACTCAGATGGGAGATCAGATGAATCAGAAAAGAAAAGAAGAGGAAAATGGAGACAAAGCACAGCATATTACTTGAATGAAATAATTGTTTTTACGACAAGAACATCATTATATGGAATGAAAATAGAAAACAATGAAATGAATGGAAGAAAGTCAGAGTAATGGGAAAGAGGATGATATATTGCAGGGTCAATAAAATAAACTAGAGAGTGAGACAACACTGAAAGAGAGGAGAAAAGATCCAGCATTTCTCTGCCATTCTGCTTTGTAGATATGCACATGCTAGCATATCATGCTCTAATGTCTGAGTAGTACTTAGCATGGAAAATATTTAGCTTACCAGCACAAAATCCATATCTACTGTTCATAGGTTCATAGGTTCATACTAGGCTATCTGCCCTAGAGCATTTATAAGCTTAGCCAGAGTGTGATTGGCTTTTGCCACCCATTTTAAATTAATTTTGCTATGCCCTTTTTCGAGGTTAGTATACTGTGCCTCTGTCTAACAGTGACACAGTAGTGATACCTGGGATAAACCTATGATCTCCCATCCACTCATCAAGATTCCTCTTGAAGAGAGTCAATAAGGGACACTGCCTAACCTGGACTGGGATTTTATTCCAGAGTGAAGGGAGCCTCTGGGTTATGAATCTGTCCCTCCAGCATGTCCTATTTATTTCAGTACTGAGGTTCAAGTCTCTCGAGCGCGTAGCTCGATGGGATTTGGATTTTCTGAGGTGCAGCATGTCCATTAATCGCCTCTGAGCAGGCGGTATGCCACTGAGTAGAGCTGGAGTTTCTATAATCGGGTAGCATATGGCATCTGTTTGAGCCCTTTGATCCTCTTGATGAGGTACTTTTGGGGTCTTTCCAGTTGCTGCAGGTGTCTGGTAAGGTACATTCCAAAAGGGGCATTGTACTCAATTATGGGCCCGATGAGTAAGAGAATTCTCACAATGGTAATCACAATATTGGCAATTCAGAGAAAGCTGTGCAAATTTAAACCCTTGTTGTGGACTACATAGGCAAATGATACCACCTGATACTGCCTGCTGCAGACAACTATGCCTCATAGGTTCAAGGCATTTATTAGGCTAATGAACACAAGAGCTTTTTTAAGCCTAGACATGCATCCTAAATCTTTGACAAGTTCTGGTACTTTTGAGAAGTGTAAGAAGGGGCTTGGGAGGTGAAATATTTACAAGCAGGGTCCAAGGTGGTGAACCATTTGCAGCTGCCTGTGTCCGTTAGAGACATAGGTTCCAATCCAGGGATGAATTTCCTGTCCCCCATCTAATTGTCCAAGTTAAATTTGAATTGGGTTATGGAGGAACTCTGCTTCACGTGGATGGGAAGCCTGTTCCAGAGAAAGGGTAGTCTCCAAAATACATATTTGTCTCTCCAGGGTGTCCTATTTATATTACAGGCAAGGTTTAAGTCTTTAAAATGGGTAATTCTAGTGCTGTTTGTCTTGTGGATATGCAGGAGGTCCATCAGAATGGGATCTGACAATGCCTTGCATGTCAGGCATATATCTTCCCTCAACAGCTTGTAGAAGACAGAATGCAGGTATAGAGCCTTGAGGCAGTCTGCATAAGACATGTTACTTACACCCTGTATTCTTTTAGTGAGGAGCCTCAGTGGACATTCCAATTGTTTGGATATGCTTGGTTAGGTACATACTGAAGGGGGCATTGTACTCAATGATTGGCATTCATCAGACCTAATACAGTGGAACAATGACTTCCTTGGACCTAGTTGCCATACCTTTGTTTATAAGTTGCACAACATAGAGTGATTTCCTTCCTACCATAGACACATGATGCTCAAAGGCTAGATTACTGTCCATGCGTGGGCCAAGTCACTGACTAATGGGTCCACACTTTGGGGTATGTTGTCAATATAATAGTTGCCAGTGGTGTATGACTTCCTGAAGAATACTATTATGCATTTCTTGGCATTATAGCCCATGCTTCAGACACCATTTGTTTGCCTGTGCCAGCCCTTCCTTGACAAGATTTGTGTCCGTGGGTGATTCAATGACAACTCCTAATTTGCAATCATCAGCAAATTTAGTGAGCCAGAGGCCATTGACATTGGTCTTGACTTCAGTGATGTAAATGCCAAAAAGGAATGATCCCAGGACCGATTCCTGAGAGATTCTGTTTGTGACTGACCTCTTTGTAGAGGTGGACTTCCCAATTCTAACTTCCTGTGTCCTGTCTGTGAGCCAGCTGGCTATCCACTCAGTGACATAAGGGTTTGTGCCTAACCTCTTAAGTTTGACAGCAATGCCCAAGTGGGGTTTTGTGTCAAATGTCTTGGCCAGGTCAAGGTAGGCAGTGTGAACTATTTTGCCCTCATCCATTGCTTTGCTGACCTTCTCAAAGAAGTCCACCAGGTTGAATAGCCATGACCTGCCCTTGATGAAACCAAATTGGGTTGAGTCCATTGTCTGAAGGTTTCCTATGTCATTAGTGATCATTTCAATGATAATTCTTTCCATGGCTTTACATATGAGACTAGTGAGACTTATGTATCTGTAGTTTTCAGGGTCTGTAGATGGCCTACCTTTCTGCAGAGGGATTACTATTGGCTGTTCTACACTCAGATAATAATATTTTCATGCAATGGTACCATAATGATCATCATGTCATTCTCAAATTCCTAAGGCAGGCACACTGGGTAGATGGAAGTATGTCTGCTGTACAATATTTGGGCAAATGAGATACATGGTCATGCATACACCCACAGATTGCTACCATTTTGCTATACCATTTGGAGTTAGTCATCCTAAGAGGCTGAGATGGTTGGAAGCACTTGCAAACACATAACTCCTGCATGGTGTGCATTTTTTTTAAGTTTCATAATTAATGCATAGTTCTCAAGGAGGTGTTAATAATGCTTGGCTATAGGTTACTGGAGTCTAGAACAGCTGCCTACAAGCTGAGGTATTTATCATTGCTATCTGACTCACAGTTCTGTATATTTCATAACATGCCATACTTCTGACACTCTTCCCATTATGACTCTACACCACAGGTCCAAATGATATGGAACTGGGAAGACTGTCTGACCCAAACACCTTCATCATGAAGATCAGATGATTTTGGTATGAATGGCTTATTATAGGGGATGATGACACTTCCTATGTGGATACAAAGGTCCTTCAACATGTTGACCAGCCGCAGCTGCACTTGATGGTTGTGTACGCAGTGAAGTTGGCTAGTATCTTGGCCATTTTAGAGGTCCTTCTGTGGTGATTTACAGATTTGCCAGAGTTTTAGACCTTAAGTGCTTAGCGATCAGAAGGTAAGGCAGCATTTGAAAGTGCCTACATGATCATCGGGTGGAGACAATTCCACATAGGTAATAGTTGGGTTAATGCTGACACCATGGACACCATGGAGCCAGCATTGCACATTATTACCTAACTGATATGACTCTCTTTTGAATGTGCTCCAACCCATGCCTTGTATGTGTCTGACCCTCATTGTTATTACTTTCCAGTCCCTGCGTGTCCAACCTTTATTGCTCCATCTTTGTCTGTAAAAAAACACCCCTATTTGTCTATAGAGTTTGGTATTTTCTATTGCCCTCAGCACACTATCTTACACTCATTTGTTTGGGTCCAGTTTGCATAGTTCTTTTCAATATAATCTAATATAATTTCAGTATCTGAGGTTACCTGGATTTTATTAGAAAAATTCATCTTCCCCTATGTGGAGTTAAGTGGTTTTGCAGAAGATTTTGAAAATATATTTATTATCAGCTGTGTTTGAGAATACATTTTAGTATCTACACACAGTTTATGAATTTGTATGCCTTTGCTCCTACCACATCTTGTGGTATTTATAAAACAGTTTCCTATTGTGCTCAATACATTTATATAAATTTACTTCAATTGTTTCTTTATCTTGTCTCATACTATATATCATTTGTCTGTCCAGTTATTTATTTCAGTTTTCAAAGTTATAGTTCAACCTTTTTTTTTTATATATATTTTGTATATCTTTGTCAATCATTTTAATTAAATATTTTGTTTTTATGGAAATAGACCCTCCTGACCTAATGTAATGTGTAACCACTGAATTAAGTTCTCCTTCCATAATTAGGGTCTATATTATATTCTTGAAAGCAGACAATGTCGAATCTGACATTGTTGACATGAGAATATCGAATGCTTAGAATCTTGAGCTTGTAAATGTAAATCTCCGTAAGGGAAGATTTCCATTTACTCAATGTAGTGTGGTCTCGGAGTTACTGCGGTGGTGGTGCTGTGGTAGCATTGTCACCTCACAGTTAGACGTTGCCCGTTTGATTCTCAGTTAGAGCGTCTTCTGTGTGGTGACATGCATGAATGGGCGTTCCTTCGTTGAAGATTGTGCGTTAGGCCCGGCAAGCCAGCACATAAAACTCTACTGCCAATCATTAGCGGACCGGAGTTTCGCTGTGGCAACCCCTAACCAGGAAAAGCCGAAAGACACAAACACAAGTGTGGTGTCAGAGTTGGTATATTTAAGTAGCGGGAGTGTGGGGGGTGCAGGAGGGCTTGCCCCCTACTTAAACCCATTAGGGTAAAATTTTAAACTTTTGATTTTTTTTTTCATTTTCAAAGTTATGGAACATTGAATACAATATGATCAACACCATCGATGTTATAATATAGACCCCATAATTATTGGTGTTTGAACATGATTGTCATGGGATTCTTCTAATACCAGATCTTATCTACTCCTTTATTTTAATTCTAGTATAAAAGGCAGATGATGATTCTCTGTTTTTAATCCAATTTCTAATTTACTTGTTTTGCTTACAACTCCTAGGATGATGAAACCCAACCCTCTGCAATTTTTTAATAAACAAATTACATCTGGTGACAAATTGTAATAAAAAGGGTCCTGCTTATTAACTTCCCCATTTGGTTTATTATACTGAAATAATGTCCCATAGTATTCAATTCACCATAAATTATAGTTTCATATTCCATTACTTTTACTTTCTAAATGATTTTTCTAAATTTTTCCAGAATCTCACTGTATATCTCAGCAGATAATTCTGCAAGGAATTATAAAAACTCAGCAATAAAAAATTGACCATTTCCGGTGTAACTAGAGTATATTATCAGTACAGGCAACTTGTCTTATCTTCAGAATGTTTATAGTCTTACATATGATGTACAAGAGATGGTGCAAAAGGGGATTTACAGCTGACTAGCTTGGGTAGTGAAAAAGTATAGACTATAATCAAGAATATTTAAGATGAAAATCAGAGAATCTGTGTACCTCAATTAACAAATTAATTGCTGTTGGCACAACTAATTACTGAGAGGGATTTCAGAGGCTACTAAACCAGAGCAAGTGAGTCACCTTATAAAGAAATAATGTGATAATTATACAAAAAGGATTGTTGAAGTATACAAATTGTCACGTGAAACCGTCTATTAAATCATTTTGTGCGTGTGCTGGTACAGAAAGAGAGCATGAGGAAATCATCATCTTAGTAAATATTTTGCTCTACAGCTCCTGGTTAATATACCTGCCTTAAAGCTGTTGCAGCTTAAAGTAAGTGTTCCCTCTGATAGCAAATCATCTGTCAGCTGACTCAGTGTCCATAGGGCTTCCTTATAAATTCAGTCCTTAATACAGAGGCTAGCAGATCCCTCATATTTAGTCCATTACTACTTGCAGGTATGTTCATATCTGCTGCTGTGCAGTGATTCTTAAGTGTTTTTTTAATACATTTTTTACTCTATTGTAATAGTTCAAGCATAAAGCATTCAACTCAATGTTCTGACTACGTTTTGATACATATTTAGTTTTCCATACAAAATTAATTGTATTTTCGTACTTTATTATTCTTGTAATTTTTTTTTGCACAATGTCCTTTACTATGAAAATAAAGAAGCTGTTATTATTCTAATTCTATTCCGAGACTAAAATACCTTTAATTACAGTTGTATCTGAGATGGTTACAGAATGCTCTGTAGTAAGCAAAGTATGGAGAAAGAGATGTCAGTTTCAGTTTTCCTTAATTACTGTTTTCAGATGCATTAACTTAATTTCCGTCTGATTTCCAGTATAATGCAGTTTTCTTTTCTGAATACATTTCTGCAAGTGTAGATAATACAAGACCCATTAAAACATCAACCACTTATTAGCAATGAATTAAGCATAAGTTATAGTTGGGAAAAGACTACAACATATATGGTAACACTTTTTTAAATCTATGCAGTGTGTCACAATAGAAACAAAGGATTGCATTTAACTAGACAACAGACACACTAGTGATAATACTCCTGCAACTACATTTATCACAGATTTAGTGAAATTGATTTGAATGCTAAGAAGTATAGTAATTTTACTAATATGTTTAGTTAGAAATATAGCAGTGCTGTTTTCTAGCAGTTGACTTTTCTGCTTTCACTCTCCTTATAATTTCATTTATTTGATTCCATCATAATGATATCCTCATTTATTATGTCAAAAATATGTAAAAGTCTGAGTTCTTGGTGAAAAAATTTTTCATATTAATGCACATTTTATCCTGGCTCTGTGGTGCAGAGGGATGAAGCCCTGAGTGCAATTCAGGCAAGTGAGTTTTGCTTACCAACTTAATGCTAGAGAAGCCAGGCATGGAGGGAGGGAAAGACGGAAGGAGAGTAATGAAGGGTCAAAACCTTCTTACCTCTCCCAGCAAGGTAAGATCATCCTGGGCAGTGCATCTTCCTTACTCTCCTTCTGTCTTTCCCCTCCCTCCCTTCATGCCTGGCATCTCTAGCATTAAGTCACGAGTGAAGCCTCACAGGGATCGGTCCTGGGTCCTCTCCTGTTTGGTATCTACTTCTCAGAAGTCCAGTCCAACACGAAGGGACTCTGACTGACAAAGTTTGCAGACAATTGCAAGTTGGGAGCCATTATTAACTCCCCAAGTTATGTTGACATCCTACAGAAAGGCCTCACTGAGACCAACGACTGGTGTCAGAACCATGGCCTTAAGCTCAATGCCAAAAAATGCGTCGTCATCCCCTTTGGGAAAAACCCAGTTCCCATGAACTACCACATCAATGATAGTCCACTGAACACACAAGGCATTGTAAGAGATCAGGGAACACAGGTTGACAGCAACCTTTCTTTTGACCACCACACTGCCACTGTGGTCAGAAAGTCCTTGTATGTGGCACATCTCATTGCTAAGGGCTTTGCATCCAGGAAGAAAGAGGTCATTGTCTCCCTCTACTCTTCCTTTATTAGGCTAATCATCGAGTACAATGCCTTATTTGGCATGTACCTCACTAGACACCTGCAACAACTGGAGAGGCCGCAAAAGTACCGCACAAAGAGAATCCTAGGCCTTAAAGACTTGTCCTATATGGACAGACTAAAACAACTCCAACTATTCTTTGTCTCATATCACCTACTTAGAGATGATCTCTGCTTGACTTATAAAGCCATGTCTGACCCAGCTTTGTTAGAAATGCTACATCTAAAGAAATCCCAATCCCTCCACACTACACCCTCCAGAGACCTCAACCTCATTACCACAATCAACATAACGTGCTGGAGGGACAGGTTCATAACCCAGAGACTGCCCATGCTATGGAATAGATTTCCCATAGATGTCAAACAGAGCACCTCACTGACCCTCTTCAAGAGAAATCTTGATGAGTGGGTGGGAAATAGAAAATTCACCCCGGGGATTATTCCAGTGGCTCTACTCGACAGATGCACTGAAAACTAAGGTCGGGTGGCACGATGCCAGGGTAATCCTATGGGCTAGGCTTGTAAAGGCTCCAGGGCCATTAGCCTAGTACATGCCTATGAACCTATGAATCTATGGTGTAAACAGGTAAAATCACCACTCTCCACAAGAGGAGGAGCAGAGTTGCTCGAATAGAATACCGTTTACAGCCAAAGCTTTGTATGTCCTTCCCAATGCATTGCTGAGTTTGAGCTGTTATGGCCAGAAGGAAGAAAGGAAAGGAAAAACCCTGAACACATCCTTAATGACCATCTGAATGGCCACGCTTTCCAGTCAACCCTCTCCCTAATGATGGGAAATTAATGGACTGAAGTAACAGGAGGATGGTTTTGGTCAAGAGAGATCAGGGGCAAAGTGTGAAAACAAAAATACTCCACAATATACAAAGTTCATTATTCATAATTAATATTTATTTTAGAGGCATTTATGTTCTCAGTTTATTTAGGGTAAGTAGAATAGGCCAAGTGGCCCTTTCTCAGCTATGATGTTGCTACAGAAGGCATCAAAGGGAAACCGAAAACTATACAATATACAGACAAATGATTTAACTTCATAATCCTCAGTAAAATTATGATGGTGTGAGATGGTGACAAGCACTATTTCTTCAAGGAAACATTGCTGTGGTAGATATAACTTTTTGTTAACATGTCAACACTACTACTGTAAAAGACACTATCACATTGTTTCTTCTGTCTTTCGTTGTCCCTTTGCTTCTCACATGCAGACAAACACACACACACACACACACACACACATACACACACACACACACACACACACACACACACACACACTAAAATGGATTTAAGAGGTACTTATTAGAGCATGAATGAGAAAGAGAACAAGACAAAGAATGAACGTATGCATACGAGAGAGCATGACAGAGCAAGCTAGAGTCCAGTCAAATAAATGCAAGGCTTTTAGGAAGTTGATTTGATCTGTCTTATTAAACAAGAACATGAGAACAATTTGTCATTTAATTCACAAATGTGGTTAATTATACTCTGAACTGTCTTACAATGAGAAGTATAATTTTCAATTGCTCTAGTATGCTAATCTTAATCACTATTGTTTAAATACCTTGTCATTTTAAACACAGATAGTTACACATGACTGTTTCTATTCAGAAGTCGGACTGAATATTTAATGAATTTTCTTTCCACTGTCATTTTTAATATCTATGAGCATTCATTCATTGGCTAATTCCTGCCTATAGCACACTTTGCAGCAATTTGAGATATGTGAAGATTAATTTACAATCTGGAAAGAGATAATAGCTATTAACTCACTTATCTGATATACTGGCAGTTTGAAGACTTTAGTGTATGTGTCAGTAAGTTAGCATAATTATACAAATCAAAATATTGTTAGATTTATAGCAATCATAATGAGGCAGTAGACGAATGCTGGGGACTTATTTAATTTGCTTTTAATTGTTTTGCAGGGTAATTATCAAGTTAATATAAAGTCCAAAAGTCCATCAGCTCTTTACTTCTCAGTGAAGAATAATACCATTATAAGTGACATTAAACACTTTACACAACACATGAATCCACATAAGCTATTCATGTTTTCTTTACGTCGTCAGTTGTTCCTTTTGTCTATAACTGTTTGTTTTCTCTTTCTTATTAATAATTTTCTGTCTGATAGAAACTGGTGTAATGTAGAATATGACAGTTTATATTAAAGATGATACATCAAATTATTTTTTCTTTGATGTGGATAGATAATCCCCCAGTACATTTTTCCTACCACAGGAATGCAAAGTCCTCTTCAGGATTAAACACAAGTTCCAGTGACCATGCAGAGGTAGAGTCTATTGTATTTCTGGCTTAGCACATTTGATTAAGACTCTAATCATATGCGCTGGCTAAATTCCATAGCATTGGCTTTAACTCCTTTAGCTTCTATTTGGCTACTGTGTAACTATAAGGAATTTACTTACAGAGATAGCTCCCTATCTCACCCTTAAAATATGCATATGTTTTTAAGAGACTTAGCCAGTAAACACATACACAAAATAAAAAAAAAAAATCTAGAAATGATTCCCATGTTTATTGTACTTAAACTGTCGTCTGTAGCTGAGCATTATAAAGCCATTATTCAACTTATATTCAATTCAATAAACCTTACAAAGCTCACTGAAGCTGTGTGTCTGTGTCATGGCACAGCTAGTTGTTGTGTGTGTGTCACGACACAACATGCACATGATAGCTAGCTGACTTGTATGCAGCAAGCGGCTCTACACAATGTATAGAGATGCACAGACACAGTAAATTTTGTGGTGTACTAATTACTGCATAAGCAGCTGAATTGTAGGCTAATCAACCAGTCCAAGATGGCAGAGTTATTCAACAGGCTGTAAAGCAATCATGTATTCTTTTGCATTGTACTCCAAAAACCTTTAGAATACAACCACAGACACTACACAGCAAAGAAATAATGTTAAGAGCTACTGCTGTTCTTCTGCATGCATATGTAAAACAGGTTGAAGTCTATGCTGCTGCTGCTGCTTATAGACCTCAGGCAAAGAGGAGAAGGGTATTTAGACCCTGTTTAACTTTTCAAGGTCTGCATAAGGTGGAAATAGCAGAGCACAATAGAGTGGATAGAGACACACTCCAGGAACCTCTGTTGTCCTCACTTGAGAGCAAGAGCAAACTGAGGGGAACCAACTCCTCTGGAGAACAAGGTATGTATAGCACTTAGAATATTAGCTGCAGAAACCTTTCAGTGATGTACATGGTGGGGGTGTCACAGGCATCAGCATTCAGGATTCTACAATAATTCATGAATGCTATACTACAACATGCCAGTGACTAGATATATTTCCCCCACCCCTGAGGACAGAGCTAGAACAATGCAGGAGTTCTAATCCATTAAACACTTTCCTGAAGTCTTGGATGCCATAGACTGCATCCACATTGAGATACTGTCACCACCTGGGAAACAAGGAAGGGTCTACAACAATAGAAATGGGTTCCACTCCATTAACTGCCAGGTCATGTGTAATGCTAAGGGAATCTTCCTGAATGTGTGTGCTGGCAACCCCGGCAGTTACCATGACTTCCATATCCGGCAGAACTTACAGATCTGCAGGAAGTTTTTGAAGGGTGATGTCCCACAGGGACATTTACTGGGAGATGCAGGGTATGCACTAAAACTGTGGCTGATGATGCCCATCAGAAATGCACATACACCTACAGATTAATACTACAATGAGGCACATGCTCAAACAAGAAATACCACAGAGCATGTGTTTGGACTGTTGAAGTCGTAGTTTTGTTGCCAAGATACATCAAGGGGTGACTCTGCAGTATGATCCTAGTACTTGTGCCAAAATTATCACAGTCTCTGCTATCCTACACAATATCATCTGATGAAAATAGCTGCAACAGGAACACCAAATGCTAGGAACAAATATTCCACCACCACTGGCAAGATCCCTCATCCACATGCAGGTGACGAGTCAGCTGCTATGGGTGTAGGTAGACATAGAAGTGTAGAATATGACCTTGCCCTGGCCAAAAAGCAACAGATAGCACACATGCTGACTACCTCAGGTGTGCATCCTTCATCCTATGCACATACATAGAGTAAAATTGATATCAGGCAATGCTCACAACCTTTACTTACCCATGTAATGGCTGTGTACTGCTCGCATCAGACAGAGTCAGACCCGAATGACAACAGTTGCAACTACAGGACTATCAAGGTAAGTGCTGAACCTGTAAAAGAAAAATAAATATGTATGAACATGAATGAATGGCAGATACCTGTATACTGTTACTTGTAAATATACCTAAGTAGAATATGTGTGACATTTGTCCAGTAATCACATCATTATTTGACATTCCTGACTTCTGTAATATATATTTACACAGTTCAGCAGCTAACATGACTCATGCATCTAAAATACCCAGTATAGAAAAAGCAGTCTGAGCTCTAGTTATCCCTACATTCTCACAATTGGTGCGATAAACATGACTGTTGCATCAATGATTTCAAAGTAGGAATCACAATACTAAAAGGTTGTAATAATTCAGAAAAACATTCCAAATAGCATCCCCAATACATATCTTAAACACTCAGTTTGATATCCACCCTGTGTATCAGACATATACATATATAACCCTGTATCCAAAAGATAGAAACAAGGTGATGGCACAGTTATCACCATCTGCACAAGGTGCAGGGTGGGGGGACAAGAGGCTAAGACTGACACAAAAGTAGTGAGTGTGTGCAATTAAAAAACACAGGCAGGCAAAAGTGTAGATATATCAAAAGGCTACTGAGACAGGATGACCTACAACCCTCACTAATGCCCCATGTAGCTGCTATGTGTGGGGGCCTGTATGGTCACTCTATGAAATGTTTGTGTGAGTATCTGCATGAGCACAGTCAAGCTCTATGCTAGCACTATGTCATAGCATGTTGAACAGGTGAGAGCTGTGCATGGTAATGGTAATAGTTCAGTATAGTCACCCCCCAACCGTAAGACCTGGTTCCACCAGAAGTTGCACTGGCATATCCCCAAACATAGTCAGATGTGCTGGTGCTACCTGAAAGAAATACTAGTCTTCTGTTTTGTCTGAAATATGTCTCCTCACCTTCAAGTTCCCCAGCTACATGGCTACTGTTTTATAGTGTACATTCAACCCACTGAGAACCTTGAAGATGCTAATGAGATGTGAACTAGTAAGAATTGCTGAATACCAAACTTTTGAGTTTGTGTAGCAGATGTAAATATAGTGCGCCCTCTACACCATTGTTAGGTGTTAATGGCTTGCATCTGTGAATGATTGGTATGAATGAAGGAAAAGCACAACATGAATTCAGGCACCCTTCCTGCAGTTGGTGTGTGAGGATACACTTAAAGTGTGGAACTAACTTCAGTGAGCTTTTAAATAAAATCAAACACCACACATGTATATATTGGATATTGGGTTTTTTTACCATATTATGTCCTGTCTTTGCTGCAAACTTTTGCACACTGTTATGTATTTGTATCACACCCTGAAAGAAAAATTATAGGAAATGCACTATAGATTGCATGTCAGATAGTAAAGTGCAGATAAAGGAATAATGATAAGAACACAAAAAGAAGACAGAGCTGTTTTCTTGCAAAAATATTCATAAATAATTGTGTGATTAGTCATTACATTAAATATGTTAGCCACATATGTACAACCAACTGAGAATGTCCATGTTTGAACTGTTAAAATTGGATATGATATGTGAATTGCTTGTATGCACATGATTTCATTGACATTGCAAAGCTGTGAATGTGGCAAAAAGAAATAACCCACTACAGTTGTGTTAAGTGCAATAGTCTGATGTATCCCTCCAGAGCTGTCTAATTGTTAACCTGTTTCCCTCTTATCTTTTTCCTCCATGTGTGCAGCATATGGCACAATGCAAACACAGTTAGCTGCTCAAAAAATGGAAATTAAATTTCAGTCATCTTATACACAGCAGTCAGCATCATGGATGGTAATTTCTGCAGAAATTCCACCTGTTACCTGACTGTCTTCGTGGCACTAGGACTGAATACACTGCGCTACAAAAAAAGAGAAAATATGTAAAGCAGGGTTGGAGTCCCGCAATATTTTTTTACAGAGGAAGAGTCATCATGCGTATTTTCACAAGTGATATATGTTCACTATTACGTTTTACATTTGTGTATTGCTTACCCATGTGCAAACAGAGTTCACTACTTAAAGAAAGAAGTGAAAACTTTAATTTGATTCACCTTCTTTCATGCAAAGAGGCTCAGTGGAAATGCGCATACCTAAGCACTCTGGACAGTACTGAATGTGGAAAATAGAAGTGCATCCTAGGTTTCCTTGTAGCACCAGGTGTAAGTGTACTGAGTTCATGATCAACACACAGGTAAGCCAAGGTTCAAATGCAGGACATTCCACTTTTCACAAAACTTTAATTATAAAGGAAATAGTACATACCAATAGCTATGTATAACAGGTTGACTAACAGAAAGGTATCATTACTGCTTGCATCCACATACTTTTGTAGGTAACATATGTGTTGTGTGTAACTAGTTTAGCATGACAATGATGATTATGTAATAAAATGCAGTTGCATATCTCTGAAAGACAGAACAGTTTATTGACTTTCACCCCTCCTTTAACCCAGGTATAAATGTAAAACAGAATGTATTGTGAGATATGTTTTATAACTCCAAACACTACTACTAAAGTCGTCAGATCTATCCATTTCCAGTATGTTGTCAGACATTACTCCTGCATCACACCTGAGAATGCATAAGCCAGGAACATTTAATGTCAAACATATACAGGCTTAATTGCAGTATAGCACCTGTCACTCTTTAAACTGTATATCTGTAATGAGTATGGTTTGCAAACACTTCTTCTGTGGCATGAGGAATATCACCTCTGTGGAAGTGTATGCATTCCCCTTTAATTAGGTTTGAATTACACAGTGTACAAATTACTTATAGCAGTGTATAAGTCCCCACAAAATAAGTGGCAAGTCATCCCACTGATCCCTCTAAAGTCTGGCTTAAAAAACAAGTTATTTAGCATTTCAGTGTTGACTCTTGGACAAAGTGTGACCAAGTGTATCAGTCACATGCAATCAATCAATGCCAAATTTCAGGTTATCATTGATGATTCATAAACTCCCTTCCTCTCTTTGTTTAACATTAGACAAATACAGTTGCCATGTCTGTGTGATATCATAAATTTGTAGGAAAACATTACAACTGTTATTGCAGAGCCTTTGTAGACATGGCCGGAGATGGGAAAGCTGGTGCCAACTATAGGGCAAAAAAGTGGGTTGTGGTGGGGTCAAACATATTTGTTGCAATCCTCTTAAATACTGTGTTCTACTGCTTGTGGGAGGGTGGCCTAATGGTTAAGGTGTTTGCCTTAGAAACACAAGGTGCAGGGTTTGAGTCTCACAAGGGATAATTGGCTAGGCTTAAAATGGCTTACAAGGGCCGTTAGCCTAGTACTAATCTATGAACCAATGAACCTTGTGTAACTAGATAGACAGAGGTTCTAATCCCACAGCAGTCATCCAGAGTGTGTGTGTGTGTACGTGTGTGCATGTGTGTGTGTTTGTGTGCTTCTTCATAAAAACTATCAGTTTGGAGACTCTTTTACACCAGGATGTGAGTCCTGTGATTTGCAGCTTATGTCATTAGATAGGTAGAAGCTTCAGTCTCACAGCAGTCAACTTGAGTGTGTGTGTATTTACTCAACTACAAATTAGAAAGCAATTTTGTGAATGGCTACAAGTCCACAGCTATGTCAGACACTTCTATCCAAACATCTTTTTTTAGCATGCACTGATGATGTCGTACCTCATGAAGTGCACTCTGACACTGTTAAAATCAGACATCAGTGGAGGTGCTTGCCTTGCATTGTATGGAATATAGTTTCTATGCCTACACAGCTGTGTTCTTTCAATCAGAAGTAGTATGTGTGTCATTGGTGGTATATTACAGTCATTGTATGAAGTTTTGAATCGCTTCTTTTAACTCCCACTCAGGAGAAGCTTTTCTATAGCCTCCTGAATCCAACATGCCCTATTTCCCTCTGTCCATATACCATCCTTTCTGCTGAACACTGAGGATGTCATCATCTCAAAGATGCATATGCACATTGTGAAGCTGGGCCCCTCCATTACCCTTATCAAACCATCTCCAGACCACTGGATGTGTTACTGCTAATTCTGTCATGGTGGGGTGCACAGGTCATATATGGACAGAGGTAGTCTGTATTACATCAAACACATACACACATATGCACATACCCCTACTATCTTCCATCACATAGGTATAGTGATTTGGGCTTAAGTGTTGTAATAATGACTAGGATTTAATGTGCTCCTGGATGTAAGTGTAGTAATGTCCTATGCCCCTCTGAACATAGGTTCATAGGTAGGTACTAGGCTATTGGCCCAAGGGCCTACACAAGCCTAGCCAACAAGGTCCCCTGGCTTACACCACCTAAGAAAGTTATTTTCCTGTGCCACTGTTGAGCAGAGACACAGAAGTGATCCACAGGGTGTATTTCCTATTTCACATCCACTCATCAAGATTTTTCTTGAAGAGTGCTAATGAAGAACTTTGCTTGACATAGATGGGTAGCCTGTTCCAGAGTATGGGAAGTCTCTGAGACAGGAATCTATCCCTCCAGCATGTCCTGTTTATTGTGGTGACAAGGTTTAGGTCCCTAGAGTGTGCAGCTCAGAGGGATTGGGATTTCTTTAGGGTAGCATGTCCAACAGCTCTGGGTTTGACATAGCTTTATATGTTAGACAGAGATAACCTCGGAGTAGGTGATATGCTATGGAGTAAAGCTGGAGTTTTTTGAGGCAGTGAGTGTAGGGCATTTGCTTGAGGTTGGTAATCCTCTTTGTGAGGTACTTCTGTGGCCTTTCCAGCTGCTGCAAATGTCTTGTGAATTACATTCCAAAAGGGGCATTGTACTCTATAATGGGTCTAATGAGTGTTGAGTAGAGGGGAACAATGACCTCTTTTTTCCTGGATGAGAACCCTTTTATCATGAGGTGTGCCATGCAGAAGGACTTCCTGACTACTGTGGCGATGTGACTATAAAAGGAGAGACTACTGTCCATCTGGGTCCCAAGGTCTCTTATCATGCATTTGGTGTTAAGTAGATTGCTGCCTATGTGGTAGTTCATGGGTACAGAGTTTTTACCAAAGGGGATGACACTGCACTTTTTAGCACTGAGCTTGAAGCCATGGCTCTGACACCAGGCATCTGTCTCAGCGAAGCCCTTCTGTAGGATGTCCACATAATTTGGGGACTTGACTATGGCTCGTAGTTTGCAGTCATCTGTGAACTTCATAAGCCAGAGGCTTTCTGTGTTAGCCTGTATTTCAGAGAAGTAGATACCAAACAGGAGCAGTCCCAGGATGGAACACTGTGGTACTCCACTTGTCAACTGCTTTGAGGTCTGCTTTGGTGTCTGCAGCTTTTACAGTGTGGGTTCTGTCAGTGAGCCAGTTGGCAACCCATCTTGTGACGTAGGGATTTATACCTAGTTTAGTGAGTTTAGCTATAATTCCAGAATGGGGGATGGTGTCGAAAGCCTTGGCGAGGTCAAGATAGGCTGTGTGAACGACCTTACCCTCATCTACGGCTTTGGTGACTGCCTCAAAGAAGTTGATCAGGTTCAAGAGGCATGATCTGCCTTTTACAAACCCGAACTGGGTGGGATCTAGAGTTTGGAGGTTACCATTGTCTTTGTTTATGAGTTCCATGATGATACGTTCCATGGCCTTGCAGACCAGGCTCATCAGGCTAATAGGTTAATAGTTCCTGGGATCAGTGGTGGCTCCCCCTTTGTGGAGTGGGACAACTGTTGCTGTGCGCCATTCAGTGGGCATAAAGCCTGATGCAAGGCTGTTATTGAACATGGTGCTTAAGTGGGGAGCCAGTTCATTCTGAGGTTTGTGTAAAACGCAGCTTGAGATGTTGTCCGGTCCCATGGATGCTGTGTTTTTGGCTTTAGAGAGTGCAGCTTTTACCTGCATAGTTGTGATTACAGGGACTCTGCATTCTTCCTGTATAGATATGGGCCCTTTAGGGGGTGAGAGAGGGGTAAAGTTAGCACTGAACCTATCTGCCAGGATGTTGGCAATATTAGTTGGTTCTGTAATTTTTGTGCCTTTGTGTTGTAACTCAGAGCAGATCTGGGTGTTGCCATAGAGATTCTTGACATAGCTATAGAATGCTTTGTTGTTGTCCTTGGATTAGTGGCAATTTTGTTTTCATAGCTAGCTTTGGAGGATCTTATAAGGGATCTCAGCTTCTTACTGAGGCTGACCAGAGAGCTCCTCCACTCATGGCGTTTTACTCTCTTTTGCAACAGTTTATTCCTTCTGTTGTACAGTTTGTTTATGACAAGGGCCCACCAGATTGGCTTCCTTTTTTTGGAGGATAGCATCTTGGGTCTGTTTGGGATAGCATGATCCATGCACTTTTGTAAGTGCTTATAGAGTGCATTTGTGTAGGATTCAGCAGTTGTAATTGTATTGTCCATCTGCATGGGTGTCATGAAGTTCACCACTTCTGTCTTAAGAAGCATAAAGTTGGCTTTGGAAATTTTTTTTTACTGTGGTTTTCTTAATGGGGGGGGGGGTGGGAGCAGCATGTGGATATCAAGGGTGATTAGCTTATGTTCGGATTGGACCAACAAGGAGTTGACTTCAAGTGTGTCACACCGGTCACTCATGTTGGTAATGACTAGGTCTAGGATATTGTTGCCTCTGGTGGGGGTGTGGATAAGCTGATCCAGGGAATTGGAGTTTATGAAATCCAGAAAGCGTTGAGCTAAGGAGTTGGTCCATGAGTAGTTTTCCCAGTTAATGGTGGGGTAGTTGAAGTCGCCATGTCAATGCTGTTGTCATCCTCATCTGTTATTCTGAGGTGTGGATGTGGCATATCCCTACAACAGTGTACTCCAATCTGTTATTTGAACTATTGTATTGATGGCTGCTGCTGTCATTTAGTTGCATGTTCCTTCAATAATAACTGTAGTAATATACATCCAGAGGACTGTTGACATTGGATGATGCTATATATATTGTTGTCTTACTAAGGCATGTGTTCTTGCAGTAGAGTGTATTAACATTCTACACAGTTTTCATTCAACCATCACAGGGACAGCTGCAGTATGGCACAGGTGTGCATTGTATGCCTAGCATCTGGAAATGTTATCCGACATATAGCAATATTATGCCATACTGATTACACGGGCACATATGCCTGGGTTCAGCCACATGTTGTAATGCTGTTACATAGATTAACATATGGTATGTTGAGATTCACTTGCAACCTGGGGGGATTCATTGTATGCACTATTCTATTGCTTTTCACAAGGATTATACAGATGTGACTGTCAGCATTTGTGTGAGTAACTGTTCCGGAAGAACCTCATTCACCTCAGTTGTAATGTGTCCATATATGGTGTCAGGGCCCTCACCCACACATTTACACTGATAAACATATAAGCATATGATATGCAATTGAAGTAATGACCTGAAGTAAGTAGAGCTGTATGAGTGTATTAACAGTTCCACTGTGTCAAATGTGATTCAGGCCCAAGGTTTTATTTGGATGTGATGTACAGCCTGAAGTCCAGTTGTAGCATAGGTACAGCTATAGTGTGGCTGTATTACATCACAGATGTACCACTACACATCAGTATTACCACTTGATAGTTTGCATGAACACATATGGTTGTTTGGCAAGATTACATAGTGGTATACTATTTTCACTGTCAATGCCATGGGGACAGGTGTCGTGTGTCACATGCAGATTTTGGCATGTAGTTGTAAAGGGTGCTTCATGTATTGTTTGGCAAGTGTACAATATCACAGTAATGGCTTCCTCTATCATTGACACTTGACTTTGCACCACTGTACTTTCTGTGCACATGTGCATATTTATGCATTGCCATCATTCTCACACAGTGTTGTACCATTTATTACACTGGATTACTTCTTAATTCACACATCATTTCCAGATGCTTCAGACAATATCCATTTCTATCATGTGTCAGATGTATGCAATACACAGCTGTGTGTAAAGAATCCACTCATAATATTGTGTTGCTTGTAAGTGTTGTTATCAATATGGTTGATTTCTATGTCAGCCAGGGATGTTTGAGTGACATGTGTCAAATTTGCCACAGTGAGCTCCCACACATCTTGTCAGCCACACAGAACTATTCTTTGGATCCATATCTATTTAGATTTGACAGTGCAGACTTCCCTTCAAGGTATTCTACTAGATGCTTGTGTGATATGTCTTCTTGTGTTGCACACTTTAAAAACACAGCTCAGTAACAACATTGATAATATGGGTTTGATTCTTGCAGGTGTGGATTATGGTTTATGTGTCATGCAAACCTCTCAACTGGCCTGGATTGCCCTGATTTCAACTTCCTCTTAACCCTTGGAGAAAGTGGTTATTATTGGAAAAACGGTGGTGAATTCCCTTTATAGAATACTGACAATCATTATAGTTGTACACTTCTGTTCCTGCAAAACATGTATAATAAGTTACACTCACATATTCTGTCAATATCACAGATTAATAGTCATAATATTTTTAAAAGTGTCCATGATTGTTCCTGTTTCTGACTACATTTGTCCAGGAGTCTGTCACTATGTGTCCATGATTGGTTGAGAGTATGGTGACAAGTCAGTCAGATTCTACTAAATTATTTTGCAGATCTTCACACTAACCACATACTCCCTATTGGATATATTATCCTTGCTAAATGTCTTCTCCAGTGAGCATGTCAGTGATATTTATATCACAACCATTCACCGCTATTGACATGTAACTTTGTGTGATCATCACATATATACTATCATGTGTGCTGATATAATATACCTGCACAGGAGATTTAAACAGTACTTATTGTGCTATCTACATATGTGCCTAATGTTATGCTAGTGACTTGTCTTTGAAGTGGGCATACATTGACATATTCTGTCTTGGGGACTTTGTTATATTTACCAGGCCCTCTTCCTCTTTAATCATTCCTATCATTCATGTATGTGTCCATTTTCGTCAACACACATTCCCTGCCTAGTGTATGTTTCACTGGATTTGTCCTTGTTATCTCCTTTCCATTTTTTCATTCTGAAAAGAAATGTTTTTGTGTACATTGTACTCAATACTTTTTTTATTGTGTTATTACTGCTGTTATTGCATTATGTTCAATCCTGGTAGTCATTGTGGCCGTCTGCTCAATTTTGCTGAGCAGGTTTGTTCATAGACACACTTGAATGCTTCATATTTCTGTGGCTGTGCTGCTGTGCATGGTTTTGTAGCAGCAGTGCTGTTGCAGGCCATGAAACCTTGCTTGTATTCGTGTATGTGTGATGAGCAGTATGAATATGCCATTAGCTCTGCTGCTGATCTTGCTAACATGTAATCTCCTCGTAGGCTTTGCACGAAGCCAGCACAGAGTTTACTGAATTCATGGGAAAGTATTTTATTTTTAGTATTCCTGACATATAACATTAGTTTTAAAATTCTTTAATATCCCTGTATTTAATGCCATATAAAAGCACAATCCTTCTCAAGATATTATTGTGAATGTTATTCTCAAAAAATATATATTTCTTTTATTTTTTTATTTTTTCATTTATTGGCATTTAGTTACTGGGAATGTCTGACTGGGTAGAGACTACTGTATTACTAGCTCAGAACATATGATTAAGGCTCAAATCATATGGGCTGGCTTTATTGTGTAGTACTGGGTTTGATTCCCTTATCTTTCATTTATCTACTAAGTAACTAAAAGCAATTTACTTACACAGTTAGTTCACCAACTCACCCTTAAAATATATATTTTTTTCTTTTAGGAGACTTTGCCAGTAAACATCTAAACAAAATAAAATAAAATCTAGAAATTATTATTTTGTTTAATGTACCTAAAGTGTCTTCTGTGGCTGAGCATTATAAAGCCATTATTCCAACTTGCATTCAATTATAATATTTTATTTTTAGCATTACTTATGTATATTCAACTGTAGCATTAGTTTTAGTATTCTTTAATACACTTGCTTTTAATGCCAGAGAAGAGCAAAATACTTCTCAAGATATTACTGTGAATGTTATTTTCAGAGACACATATCTATTTATTTATTTATTTACTCGTTCATGTATTGGCATTTGATTACCAGGAATGTCAGACTGGGTAGGAGCCCATTTTCAGCAAAGGCCCAGGGAGAAAAGCTGAAAACCATTACAAAATATTTTAAGAACAATACTTTTACTGTCTTTAAAAATAATACAAAAACGGTTACTGTTTAAATAATTATACCAAATTAATCATAATATAAAACATTTTTTAAGAATAGAGACAGGTTATAAGACAGTGATTTCATTGTCAGAGAAACTTTAGCCAGTCTGTAGAAAAATTAAAGGCACGTTAGTATAATACAAACAGGAATTGCAATATGAAGTGAGAGAAAGCAGACCTATGGTTTATTTAGAAAGAAAGCCATGGGGGAGAAAAACTGATACAGGTAAGGAATTTAATGAAGAAGGGAGAGGAAGGACATGTAAGGTATGAAGAGGTATTTGTTCATGTGTTGGGATATTGTTTATCCTGTTGTTGAGCAAGAACAGAGACAGCTTTTAGCTAGGATGTCTTTCAGACTTTTGAATGATGGGAGGAAGGTATTGACCTAATGGGTACATATAAGGAGTTACAGGCCTTAGCAAAATGGTGCAAGTACAGCCAATGCCCACCAGATTTGCTAGATTTGTGGGCAGAAAGGAGTTTTTGGTCATTGGGTCATAATGACCAACTGGATACATAGTTGTGTAGAATGTCATTTAGTGCTGTACAAGCAGATGGATTCTGGATGATTTTATAGGTGGTAAGAAGATGTGTATATGTTAGTTGATAGGGCAGTTTTAACCAATTTTGACTGTTAGTGTCATACAGTGGTGGTTTTGAAAGGGGAATTTGCTGCAAAATGAACAACCTTGTTATAGCATTTTTCATGTTTTGATTTTTGTAATGACTGAAGGTTACTAAGAATGGGAGTGCCATAAAGAACAACCTTGTTATAGCATTTTTCATGTTTTGATTTTTGTAATGACTGAAGGTTACTAAGAATGGGAGTGCCATAAAGAACAACCTTGTTATAGCATTTTTCATGTTTTGATTTTTGTAATGACTGAAGGTTACTAAGAATGGGAGTGCCATAAAGAGTGGGGAGGAGATAAGTAGTGAAAAGTGTAACTTTAGTTGTGTTGGTGAGAACGTTTTTAGCTCTGTAAAGCATGCCTAGTTTTTGAAGAGTTTTTCATAAGCAATTTTGTATATCCAGGTCAAATTTAAGATTGTCATCCACTATCATCCCTAATAATTTGCTATGAGAAGAGACTTCAATGGTTGTATTATTAAGAGAGGGGATTTTAAATGTTGCTTTTTCATGGAAGAGGGATTTGGGGGAAAGAATATTTTTTTCTAAGGGTTGCACATGACTTGTAAGTTATTAAGCCATGTTTCAGCTGCTGCTAAAGCTTCCTGAGTGATTTTTTTGGAGGTGTACCATGTTGTCAGATGTGCAAATGAGTGAAGAGTCATCTGTGTACTGTATTAGGGATGCCTGTTGTGTGGATGTGTGGAGGGTGTTAGTAAGAATGTTAAAGAGGAGGGGACCAAAGATAGACCCTAGTGGTGTACTGGTGGTGATGGTTGGGTATGCATAGAGGTTGGATTGCCATTCTACTGACTGATACCTATTGGACGGGTACCTTTTGAGCCATAGAAGATGGGCTAAAAGAGACCTAATGAGGACATTTAAGTAGAAGTTTACTGTGACAAACTGTGTCAAAGGCTTTAGACAAGTCTAGAAATTAGAAGGAGTATAGTTTGCCATTATCTTTAGCTTTCTATCTATACAGTTTAGAATTGCAGTGTTAGTACTATGGGAAGGACTGAAGTCATGTTGAGTTGAGGATAGGAGTTCTTCCAGCAGGAGATAGCTTAGCAATTGTTTTTGAATACATTTTTCAAGTATTTTGTAGAGGGGGACAAGACTGATATAGTTCTAAAGTTAGTAAAGTGTGTTGAATTTCCTCCTTTGTGCAGAGGTGTGACTTTTTTTTCCAGAGAGACAGAATGTGAGATTCCTTGATTAACCTATTTATATGGATTAAGACAGGATATGCAATGCTACTGTTTGTGATTTAAAGGTACTTACTTAGAAGGACATCAGCTGAAGTAGAGCATGGGTTGGGTTTACTTAACAGTAGTTTTATATAAGATGTGGGCACAGGTTTGGAGGTGAATGTGGCTGTGGTTATACATGGCTGCAGAAGGAAAGGAAATTATAGGTTGTATGTCACAAACTAGAAGTGTAAAAAAAATAAAGACGCATCTTAACGAGTAATATACAAGCTGTATGCATTTATTTATTTCTCTCTTCCCCAGCTTGAGAGCAGTGTAGTGTAAAGAATGTCAGCTAACAGTTACTAAACAATAAGGTAGCTCAAGTGTATAACAGAAATAAGTCTATGGAAGATCAGAGTAAATAAGCAAGGAGAGTTCATGAGTGTTTTTTTTCCTGATTATATAGACACATATTGGAAAGATTTAGCTAGACTGAGTGATGCTGCAGTGATTAATGACTGTCTCATTTTAAATATTTCAGCATAATCTGAATTTCAAGCATGTTCTTCTCTGGTTTAATGGGATTTGCATTGTATGAGGACACATTTTAATTAAAAAGCTTGCACAGAACTGCATTACAGATTCATCCAGTAAAGGTGCAGTGCTTGTATAACTAAATCTATGGCATTGCTCTGTGATAAAATAATTGCAATCATTAGGTAAGTTGCTGGTATGGAAATAAAAATGCAGATGTAAGTTGTCGGGGTGGTAATTTACAACTGGAATTGTAAATGCACAGTTTCACTTTGACTGCTACAGTTCTTTGTTCTCTTTCATTAGTAACTTTTCTACTGGGTAAAGAGTGACTTTAGCTATGCAGGCTCTTTTTCTATAGCTTATTTTATGAAAACACAGCCTTTGTAAAAGTTCTGTTACAAGTACTCAAGTTTCAAGTGCTCAAAGACTATTGTCTTGAAGCCAGGAACTCAAGTGTGTTGTAGGTTCATGCAGGCCCCTTTCACATTTCAAGTCAAATATGAATCTGGACAAGCAGCTGACACACCTTATCCAAATAAATTATTTGAGTTCAAGCAAGCTAAGTATGGTAGCCATGGGGAAGTAGTTTGAAACAGTAAGAGTGCAGATTAGGGCATAAATCAGGAAGGGATTTATATTTAGGGGACATGAGAAGAATTTTAGGGTTAGAGAGTGGGAAGATAGATTTGAGTCTAGGGAGAAGAATGGGAGCTTGTGGGGTTAGGAAATGGGAGTGGTGCTTTAGGATTAGGAAATGGGAGAGGTGTTTTTGGGTTAGGGAGAAGAAAAGGAGCTTTAGGTTTAGGGAGTGTAAGTCTTTAGGTTTAGGGAGCAACCAGCAGCTTTAGGATTAGGGAGGGAGAATGGCCTTTTAGGTTAAGTGAGTGATTGGGGACTTTAGGGTGGGGGCCTAAAGTTATAGCTTCAGGGAGTGATTTCAGATTTTAGAGGTAGTGAGAGGTATGGAGTTTCAAAGGTTTTAGCTTTAGGGAGTGATTTGGGATCTTAGGGTTAGGAAGGGGCGTGGAGTTTTAGGGTAAAGGAACAAGGATTTGGAACTGAGTGGAAGGTTTAGGGTTAGAGTTAGAGTTTTGGTATCGCTTTACTGCTTGGTTAGGTTTTGGAAGGACTAAATATTTAAGGAAGTTCTGGGCTAGTGGAAGTTAGTGCACTTGCTTTTTTGAGCAAGTTGCAGTGAGCAAGTGTGTCATGAGCTACTAGCATCTGAGCATTTTAGTAGACTCCTTTGTAGCTCACATTGATGACAAAACAGCTGTGTTGTATGTTTTTTTCCTCTTATGGGCTAGTTATTTTTTTATGTTTGTTTACCAGGATTAATCGGGTTCTTTTTAATTTCAAGCACCTTTTTTTTTTTTTTTACAAATCAGACTGTTAGGAATCTACTATATAACAAAAGACTTTGCAGCAACCTGCATTTTCTGAACAGTAAAAAGGACATAATTAATTTCTGGCATTATTAACTGATTGTAATCTGCAGCAATTTAAGATAAAAATCAATGATTTGCAAGGGACAGCACAAACATGAAGCAGTACCAGGGATGTTCTGCAAAATCAGAGACAGCCTAGAGGAATGAGTATATGCTGTGAAATCACAGACTGTGGCAATGGACATAATACAGGACAAATGGCGTACCTACCAGTTTGCTGTGCAAATGTAACCACTGCTTATACCTGGTTGCCAACTGGGATTAAAAAAAAATTACCTTATACTATCACAGATTATCTCTGGTTCTATCATCCACAGCAACTACCAACTACCCACTTCTCTTCACCATGTAATAGATATAGGCATTCTACTCCTTGTCATCACACTTCCCTAATAGGAGTTGGTTTGGCTAGGTGCACCATTCCAAAATATGATTATTTCTTTAAAAAAATACATACATATTTGCATGAATGATAGGAATGAATAAAGAGGAAGTGGGCATGGTAAATATGGCATTGTCCCCAATATGGGAAATGTCAATGTATGCACACTTCCAAGACAAGTCCATATCATAAAATTAAGCACATATGTAGATAGCACTATATGTACTGTTGTTTATACCTCCTGTGCAAGTATATTATAACACAAACATAATAGCATATATGTGACAGTCACAGAAGGTTACAGGTCAATGGAGGTGAATATTTGTGATATGAGCATTACTGACATGCTCACTAGAGAGGACATTAAGCAAGAACAGTATATCCAATAGTGGGTATGTGCATACTCTGAAGATCTGCAAAATGACTTGCTTGAGTATGACTGATGTCACCATAGGTCTCAACCAATTATGGATAAATAGCAAAAGTTTCCAGGACAAATGCAGAGGGAAATAGTCACAATCATGTACAGTTTTAAAATATCACCATTAATCTGTAGCATTGACAGAATATGTGAGTGCAACTTATTAAACATGTTTTGCAGTAACAGAAGTGTAGAACTTTAATGATTGCCTGTATTCTATAAGTGGAATTCACCACCTCTGTCCACAAAAATGACTACTTTTTAGAGAGTTTAAGAGGAGCAGTGTTAAAAGTGAAGTTGAATTCAGGGCCAATCCCAGCCAGCTGACAGGTTTGCAGAACACGTAAGCCACAATTGCCACTTGCAAGAATTAAACCCATGCCCTCAGTGTTGTCACTGTCCTGTGCATTTACTGGGTGCAACACAGAGAGATGTATCACAAAAGCATCTTGTAGAACACCTTGAAGGGAAGTCTGCAATGTTAAATCCTAATGGGTATGCATCCCAAAGAATAGTTTTGCATAGCCTAACAGATGTGTGGGAGCTCACTGTACCAAATGTGATACACTTGACTAAAGTATCCCTGGTTGACGTAGGTATTGGTCATATGGGTAACAACATATACAAACACCACACTATTATGAGTGGATTCCCTACGAACAGCTGGGTATTACATGCATCTTTCACATCTCATAGCAATGGATCATTTCTGAAGCATCTGCAACTGATGTGTGAATTAAAAATTGATCTATTATAATGAATGGTACAGCAGTATGGGAGACTGATGGCAATTCATCAACTATGCCCATGTGCACTGAGAGTACAGTAGTGCAAAGTCAAATGTCAATTATCAAAGAAGCTGTCACTGTGATATTTTACATGTAGCAAACAATATATGGACTGCCATCTATAAGTACATGTCAAACCTCAATGCATGTGCCACATGATCGCTGTCCACCTGACACTGTCAATGAAAATGTTATACTGCCATGAAATCATAACATACATATGTATGTTTTCATGCAAACTATCATGTAGTAGTAGTGATATGTAGTAGTACATACATGATACAATTGGATTTGGCTGTATATCACCTACAATTATAACCTTGAGTATGAATCACATGCTACACAGTGGAACTGTTAACATAGACATACAACTTTTTCTATATCATGTCATTACATCAGTTGTACATCACATGCCTCAATGTTTATCAGTGGAAATGTGTGGGTGAGGGCCCTGACACCATATATGGACACATTACAACTCAGGTGGATACGGTTCATGCAGAACAGTTAATGACACAGATGCTGATAGTCTCACAATGCTACTGGGGAACACCTGTATAATCCCTTGTGAATAACAACATGATAGCGCACACAATGAATTCCCCAAGGTTGCAAGTGAATCTTAACATATCATATGTTTCATATGTTTATATATATATATATATATATATATATATATATATATATATATATATATATATGTATATATATATTTATATATATATATATATATATATATATATATATGTATATATATATATATGTATATATATATATATATATATATATATATATATATATATATATATGTATATAAACTGCATTACAACATGTGAATGAACCCAGGAATATGGTCCATATAATCAGTATGAGGTAATATTGCTGTATGTCAAATAACATTTCCAGATGCTAGGTATACACATGCACACATGTGCCACAGTGTAGCTATCACTGTAATGGTTGACTGAGAACTGTAGAAAGTTGATATACTCCATTACAAGAACACATGCCTAAGTAAGGCAACAATACACATAGCATTATCCCTTGTCAACAGTCCTCAGGAGGCATATTACTACAGTTGTTATGGAAGGAACATATAAACAAATGGTGGCAGCAGCCATCAATACAGTAGCTCAAATCACAGATTCACATACTCTGTTTTAGGGCTACAGTACATCCACACATCAATACCACACATGTGGGATGACAACAACATTGACATGTACAATGTTCAGAAGGTCATAGCATATTACTAGGCTAAAGGCCAAAAGCACATAAAATCTTAGCCATTATTATACCATTTAAACCCAAATTGATACATCTTTGTGATGGAAGATAGTAGGTGTATGTGTGTGTGTGTGTGTGTGTGTCTCATTTTATTACAGACTGCCTCTGTCCATACGTGAGATATGTACCACCACCATGACAGGACTGACAATCACATATGCAGTGGTCTGTAGATGGCTTGCAGAGTGCAATGGAGGTGCTCTGCTTCATGATGTGTGTATGCATCTTTGAGATGATGACATCCTTAGTATTCCACAGGAAGGATGTTATGTGGAAAAGTGTCAAAAATGCACTTGCACGAAAGTGCAGAATCCCAAATGCAGAAATGTCGAATCTGCGGTTGTGGAGGTGCATATGTGCTGAGGGATTGCCTGTGTTCATTATGTGCAGTGTGGTATGTGGATATAGCTGGAGATTCAGGTAAGTGATATTTTAAAAGGGGTTTTAGCTAGGGATTTTAGTGCGTGTGAGTGTGTTTGTAGTTTTGAGGTGTGGGTTAGGTTAGGTAGGTAAGATTGTGAGTGTGTAAGTGTTGAGAGTGGTGGTATTTGTATGTATGTGATGTGTGTTTATGCAGTGGGAGTGTGGAATCTTTAGTGGTGGTTTTTGTGTGTTTATGTTTTTAGTGTGACCTCAGAGTTAATATATATAAGTAGCAGGGGTGTCGTGGGTGCAGCCCCCCAAATGAGGGTTACAGGGGGCTTGCCTCCTGCTTATATGTAGGGTCCATGCGTATATTCGTTTTGTTGTGTTTGTGTGTGTTTTGTTAGTTTGTAGTGTAGGGAGGAAAGTGTCTGTGTGCTTGTTTGTGTGAGTAGTATGTTTGTGAGCAGTCACAATTTTTGGGGTTTTGGGTTTTTCAGTGTTCAGCTTTACAGTCTCGAGATACTGAATTTCAATATTTCAGTATTTCGGGATTGTAAAGTGAAACCGAATAAACACATACATACACACAATCAAGTTTACTCCTGTGAGATTAGAACTCCTAACTATCTAATTACACAAGCTAGTCATTGACTCCCCAAATGATGTTAACATGAGTCTCACAGTAACTAATGACTTGTGCCAAAGTCGTGGCTTCAAGCTAAATGCAAAAAAAGTATCATCATATCATGCTGCAAAAACACGGCCCCTATTGATTACCACATCAACAGCAACCACCTAAGCACACAACCTTTGGTGAGATACCTGGGTACTCAGGTTGATTACAACCTCACATTTGACCATCACGTAGCAGCAGTGGTCAGAAAAGCCTTTTACTTTGTTCATCTTATAAGCAAAGGGGATTGCATCCAGAAAAAAGGACGTTACTACCTCTCTATACTCCTCCCTCATTAGACTAGTAATTGATTAGAACGCCCGTTTGGTATGTACCTCTCCAAACATCTGCACTAACTGGAAAGGCCACTGGAATATGTCACAAAGAGAATCCATGGCCTCCAACACCTGTTTTATGTGGACAGCCTCAAATCACTATCACTCTGTTCGGTATTGTACAGATTGCTCAGGGGTGATCTGTGTCTCGACTACAAGGCAATCTCGGACCCTGCCCTACTAGAAATGCTCCATATCCATAGGTCTAGCTCCTCACACATTACCCACTTGAAAGGCCTGAATCTAATATGTAACGAAAACAAAACCTGCTGGAGAGACAGGTTTGTCTCCCAGAGCCTGCCGCATCTCTTGAACAGACTTCCCATACATGTCAAACAGAGCACCTCACTGACCCTCTTCAAACATAACCTTGATGAGTGGATGGAAAACCACAAATTTGTCTCAGTGGTTCCACCTGTGTTTCTCATTGACAGGGGTGACAGGTGCTGACTGAGGTTTCTTTTTGGGGATAAACTCTTGGCTAAGCTTGTAAGGGTCCCAGGGCCATTAGCCTAGTAACCTCCTATGATTCTATGATCCTATACAGAACACAGTGCTTAACATTAGCTTCATCACACAAGTCGTCTTTACTAGTGGCAGAGTGCACTTTATAGTAGATGACATCAGCAGTGTATGCTGAGAAGAAGATGTTGGGAGGGCTGTATGACATTGTTGTTAAGTCATGTAACAGTGTAAAAGTATCCTATGGATGCTACTTGAGTGCTAGACTCACACTGTTCTGACTACACACACACACACACACACACACACACATACACACACACACACACACACACACACACACACACACACACACACACACACACTCACACACACACACACACAGACAAAAACGTGCACACAGAGATTACACAGTATTTAATTACACAAGCTGGAGAACACAGTATTTAACACTCAAGCTGTATGAAATTACTGTGGAGTCAAAAGTATCCTATGAATGCTACTTAAGTGAGGGTGGCAGGACCTGGACTCATGCTCTTCTGACTACACACACACACACACACACACACACACACACACACACACACACACAAACACACACACAATGACTGCTGAGAGATTGGAATCCCTACTTGTCTAATTACACATGCTAGAAAACATACTACTTAACACTCGTGCCACTGAAAAAGTCTGATTTTAACAGTGTCACAATGCACTTTATAGAGTATGACATCGTCATAGTGACACAGGCAACATATACTGTTATGACACCTGTGTGCAAAGCCGGGACTTGTGATATGATTGTGTGAGTGCAGTTTGCAAAAGTACATATAAATACATCCTGGCAATCTAGGTGAAAGTAGCTGTCATAAATTCATATTGCATAAGTGAGACAGGCATGTACCTTTTTCTCAGGATGTTGTGTAGATGAGACACAAACACACACTTTAATAACACCAGTAGTGCAGTGATAGAGTTATGTGTCTTCATATTCAGATGAAGGTATGTCCACATTAATACAAGTTACTGACAATATCAATGGGATATGATCATGGATGACCAATGTTCAGTGTCACTATAAACCCATACCAAATATAACAATACAGCTATGCTCTACAGTTCTGGAGTCTGTTTGACAATGGTCCATGTCCTGATAAATCCTTTGCAAGTGCTTTGCTGCATGTCACACAAGAATATTGTTCAGTCAAGCACACATCTTTGCCCTTTGCTTCTGTTTATGAGTTCATTTCAATGTAGTAGAGGACTACTCCCCAGTAACCAGAGCTAGACATGCTATACACAGCGCATCACAGAGAAGCTGATTTGTGCAGATGATGGCAAAGTATTAGCACATGCATGGTTTGAAATTCAGGAATTCATCTTGGATTTGTGTAGCAGCAGTCTTCACTGGTGGTTCTTACCAAACTGCGCAAATAAGGACATACAGTAACTCACCTGATTGGGGTTAACTTCCAAATATTTGTGTTTGTTGTCCATGTGTCTTGTGTCTGTCTTGCTATACTACACAGCTAGTATGATCTGTATGATGTAGCCTATCTTTGAAATGTTGGGGCCAAAGTTTTATTGCATAAATAAGTGTTGGCTTTGCCTTTCTGGTTTTCGAGACATTAAGCAACGAACAAATGCAGTTATCTAGTTAAGGAAATTTAATGTTGTACACAGTGGTGCTGCGGTAGCGTTGTTGCCTCACAGTAAGATGTTGTCCTGTTCGATTCTCAGCTAGAGCGTCTTCTGTGTGGAGACATGCATGAATGGGCACACCTTCATTGAAGGTTGTGCGTTAGGGCCGGCAACTCGGCACGTAAAAATCTACTGCCATTCATTAGCGGACCGGAGTTCCGCTGTGGCGACTCCTAACCAGGAAAGGCCGAAAGACACAACAACAACCTTTCTTCACACAAACAGGGTCTGCCATGATGTATGGGCTTCAGCATTCTGGACAGTACTGAGTGTGGAAGATACATCAGCTTCCTAGCTTTCTCTATGCACAGGAAGTAAGAGCAGAGAGCTCCTAGTCAGTCATGGATATTTATTTCCTTTTCTTTTCCTTTTGTTTCATTGTAAATAACAAGTACATCAAAGGAAACAAAGATTTATTATATCCTTTTAAGGGATTACTTAAGATGTATTGTTAGTAGTTTGTTCTTATTGGCTGTGCCTAATAGGTGATGTATTTAAACACATCTTAACTGATTGTTGTATTCTGCACTGATGAAGGGTTGTTGAACCTGAAAGCTCTGCTTTTTTCATTAAATTTGTGGTAGTACATTGCTGTGGTTGTTCTTCATTGTATTTGACTGTTGTACCAACTGCCACTTAACCAACATTCTTATTAGTTTTATTCTCATTATTAAGTTGCCATGCTCTGCAGCATGAAGTGACTGACACAGGTACAGAACGGTTAGGAGAGGGACAACAGGCTTATGAAAAGCTGAACAAGGTTGGATAAATATGTAACAGTTGTAGAGATGGATGTCAATGCAAATAATTTGTTTCAGCCAGCATCTAATATATCTTCATGAGAACTCATAACTGGGTCAAATGTTAAGATGTGGTTATTAAACATGGTATAGACATAAAACATCACACTAAGAAATGATGTGAGATGCATCTGGAATCAAACCCTTAATGCTATGGCAAAAGAATTCTTCAGTGAAATGATTTATGGCAATACTCCACATAGGAAGTTACACTTTATTAGTTCCATCAGCCTACAAACTGTTGCAGTAACTATTTCAAAGTACTGCCACTACTCTGTCATAACTCTGTATTCCTGTAGTGCAGCATGTCTAAGCACCATTGTGCAAGGATAGCCAGACTACTGTGGCTAATGGCAAAAACTCACCAGGTTTTGCTGTAGGACATCAACAGTCATTCACTGCTGCTTGGTATTGCTGCATGTTGCCAAACTCCACACAAATGGAGAGGACAAAAAGTGAAGGCTTTAAATGAGCCTTTTCTGGCCATGTATGTTGCGTGTGATTCTATTTTTTGATGAGATTAAAATTGTAAAAATGGGTTTGATAGGAAAATGGTAAAATGGGGGGCAAGCAGAGGAAAGAGCAACGGGGAAGCAATAAAGGATTTTGCAGGAGGGAATTAGGAAAGCACCATAGATATCCACTTCTATAACACAGTAATGTGCATATGCAGACAAAACTTGATGAATCTGGACTGTCACCACAACATAGATGGGTGACAACAACACAAAGATGCTAAATAGCCAACAAAGGAGGAATGTTGGAAAGGAACATATGAATGCAAGAATCAGGAAGGTATGGTAGGTGAGGAAGCAGGTGTAGACAAACAGGACAAACAAGACAGACTCAGATATGGGGATGGACACAAATGCTTGGTGGCACCATGATTGAGGATAGGATAGGTAGGGGACATAGGAAGCACATACCCATCAAATATGGGGACAGGAAGAATCTAGTCCTCACCCTCAGAACTGTCATTGCTGTCCCTATCCTCAGTTCCCAAGGAGATTGCTTAATATGGGAGTCTATATTTTAATAAGCAACTTCTCCAGGCAGCTGATACAGGCACCAAAGACAGACTCCATTACATCATGCACCATCCCTGGCATCACCTCGCAGATGACATAATCACCATCTCCACCAATACTCCTGGAAGGTACACTGCACCAGCCGATGGGGCAATGCTACCCAATGTGGATGTGCCAGGTAGTGCAGGGGCTGTGGAGGCATTACTGCCAGGTTGTGTCCCAGAGGTTCTGGGTGTTGGTGGGGCAGCCAGTAGAAGATTGGCAGGCCAAGCCTCAGTGGTTGGCCAATTTCCCTGTGCTGAAATGCATTTGCTTTGTTGGAAGAAAGGTACGATATTGAATATTACAACCATGAAATATCATATTCCTGCATTACTACAATAAATATACTTTTCTTACTATAGTCACTATAGAGTTTTCACAATCCCAGAAATGATTGTGAATTGTTAAAAGTAATCCTTGCAATATGCACATATTCCATATATCCTTCTAAAGATACAATAGATTAAATTAGCAGCATAGCATTAAAACCACTATTTCTACAATTCAAATGTAAAATGACACTTGTTTAATGTGAATCAATAGCTTATTTTTTGTTTGTTTTTGTGGAAATTGAACCCACATAATCTGAATACACTATTACACTTACCTAATACAGTTACCAAGACCTATAGCAGAAACTTTGTGTACTGTCTTCCCCTTGTCTATGGCCTTGGTGACTGTCTCAAAGAAGTCGACCAAATTTAAAAGGCATGGCTTCCCTTTAACAAAACCAAACTGTGTAGGATTAAAGGTTTGGAGGTTGCCAATGTTATTGTTAATGAGGTCCGATAATCTGCTGCATGGCCTTGCAGATCAGGCTAGTTAGGCTGATGGGTCTATAGTTTCCTGGATCGGTGGATGCTCCACCTTTTTGCAAAGGGCTCACAGTAGCTGTACTCTACTCGGCTGGGATGAAGCTGGTACTCAGGCTTTGGTTGAATAGTGTGCCTAATGGTGCTGTAAGTTCCTGCCTGAGTTCATATAGGACGCAGCCTGGGATGTTATCAGGTCCCATGGAGGCTGTATTTTTTGGCTTTGAGAAGGCAGTGATGACTTGTTTCTTAGAGATAAGGGGAGGGGGGCAGGTACTGGGGATGTCCTGTTTCATTGATGGGGGGACAGAGGAGTGAAGTTTTCACTGAACCTGTCTGCCAGCAGGTTGACTATATCTACAGGGTCTGTGTATGTGATGTCCTTAAACACCAGTTCTGAGCAGATCTCGGTGCTTCCCTTGAGATTGCAGACATATGTGAAGAAAGCCTTATGATTGTCTTTAGTAGATGTGGCCAGTTTGGACTTGAAGTTTGCTTGGGAGGATTTCACTAGAGCACTTATTTGCTTGTTCAGGCTAAGGAGAGATTGCTTCCAATTAGACACCTGCTCCTTCTTGGTCCTGGACAGCAATTTTTTTTTCCTTTTATTATAAAGTTTATTTATTGTAAATGTCCACCAGACAGGTTTACTCTTCCTTTCTGAGGATGATTTCATCCTGTCTGGTATTCCTGATTCTATACAGCTATATAAATGCTCATATAGTACTTTGGTATAAGTTTGGACATATGTGCCACTTTCTGTTTGGTGGGAGGGGGCTATGAAGCTGTTTATACCTTCCCTCAGGAGGATGTAATCAGCTGTGGAGAAGTTTTTTTGTTTGACCCTAGCTGCTGGGGGGGGGGGGGGGTCAGGGAGTTGGTGAGTTTGAAAGTGACTGCTTTGTGGTCGGATCTTACCAGGGATGATGACACTGTAGGGATGCTGCAGTGGTTACTCATGTTGGTTAATACCAAGTCCAAGATATTTTCACCTCTTGTGGGAGTATCAACCAACTGGTCCAAGGCATCTGCATTGAGGAAATCAAGACATCTCTGGGCATTTGTGCTTTGGAAAGAGTATTTCTTCCATTCTATGGTTGGATAGCTAAAGTCACCCAGGATCTGGGCAAAGGGTTGAATCTTGATAGATTCGAAGAGGTCCAGATAGGTTGAGTGGGCATCTTGAGTCAGAGTTGTAGGTCTGTAATTAGCAATGATTTGAATAGGGGTCTTGTTAATTGTTAACTGCACCTGGAGTGTTTCCTGTGCGTTATACTGTTTGATCAGCCTAGAGGTGTGTATGTCTTTTATATATATATATATATATTGCAACTCCACCTCCTTTTAATTTGCTGCTCACAGCTTGGGGTCTGAATGAATGATAGGATGAGTAACCTGGTATAGCTGGGGTGCTCTCAGCAGCTTTGAACCAGGTTTCTGTGACTGCACAAATGTCAGCATCTTCCAGGCTTATGAATGCTTGCAGTGAGTGCAGTTTTATGCTTAGACTCCTAGCGTGTAGCAGCATGACCTTTAATTTACATTTTGATGAAGTTTTCATGTTTGATATTTTGACCTCATGGCATTGCCTAAAAAAGGGACTATGGGGAAGGCAAGAGCCTTTGCCAGGAGCCTGAAGCCCACAGATGCAGGCCATCTCTGGCAAAACATTGTGGCTTGTCGATCATGTCATCCCAAGCTGTCAGGTACTGGATCCCCTTTGAATGACACCAGAAACTAAGCTAGTTGTTAAAGTCAATAATTTTCTGTTTATATTGAGGCATCATTCTGGGTGACAGTAGAATGCTGCTTAATGCTAGGGACATACCTGCCTGAGACACATACTCAGTGAGCTCGATCATGTCTCTCTTCATATAGTCCAGAGAGGTACATCTCAAATCATTCACTCCAACATGGACTATGACAAAGTCATAACAGTACCTGTTGAGAGACTTGAGCGCATTGGTGATATGGTGTATTCTGGCACCCGACAAACAACTGACCATCCCTTTCTCCTTATCCAGCCTGGTGAGGGGCACATCTGTGTCTCTCACAATGGAGTCTCCAATGACTGATATGTTGGGTTTATGTTTAGGCCTTAGTGGCTGTGAGACACAGGTGTGTGAACTATGTGTGTATGCGGTGTGTTGGACAGTGGAGTTTGTGTGTGTTTATGCCTCGGAGGTCTCTTTTGTTTGGGTATGCTTTTGTTGAGGGCCTCCACATATGTGAGAGTATGGTGTGTAGGTGTGTATGGTGTTTGAGGTGTGGTGTTCATGTTGCCAACCTTCTCAGTGCCAGATATACTGGTTTGCGGGCAAGAGAGCAATGACACTAGGTGCTTGATGTATTTGCATCTCTCACAACTTGTGTTCCTAGGTGCTAGTAGTAGATGGTTGTTAGTGTACACGAGGCAGTTGCTACACTGTCTCAGAATGCCCATATCAACCAGAATGGCAGGAGAAAATGTAGGAAATAGTCCATCCATATTTGTCGGAAATTGAAAGAGCTAAGAGAGTAAAGGGAGGAAGATCTACGAGTAGTAGTACTAGATGATAACACAAGTGCTACTAAGGGAAAACGTGCAGCTGGAATACTTCAAAAAGGGTTAAAAACCATGCAGCTGAAGCTCTGAATGCCACAGACCTCTATCTAGACTATGCTACTCATTTTTAAGATTAAGAACTCAGTAAGAAAAAACTCAAAATGAAGCATAGATAAATCACTTAGTCAAAAGAACAGAACTTGCAGTATGAAGAAATACAGTTAAACAACAATTAAATGCAGTAAAATGGAGTTAAACTGTAATGAATTGCAGTAGATACCAATGAAATATAGTTAATCAGTAGATTCTTTGAAACAGTATCTCACAAATCACAGCAGTAGCAGACAGCACAAATAAAGCAATGATTCAGTAGAATACTGTCATCAATTTGGTGAGGCTACCAACAAGCAGTAATAAATATGGCAAAGTAAATGCACTTGAACTCCTAAGCATAAGCAGCAAAATGAAGCAGATAGAGGTACTTTTTTTTTTTTTTTTTTAGTAGAAAGTGAAGGACAGAAGATAGTGAGATAATTCAAGGTTCCAAAGCTAAAGGGGTGGGCTTTTATTAAATTCTCACTATAAACAGTAGAATGAGCTGATGTAATGTGACTGGGGGTAGTGTCCAGTAACAACTGTATACAAGAGGTGGGCAACTCAAAGTCACCAAGACTTAAGACCACCACAACAGCTGCATGGGTGGGTGGGACAAAAAAAAAACAGTTGCACAGGTTACACAGATATACAGCAAAACAGAAGTGCAGAAACAGTTGAAAAATAAGCATTTATCTTTTTCCAATATCACAGCAGAGCACTACAGCTTTGAACAGCTTGAGCAAATAAGTGCAACTGGTTTAAAACACTGGCTCTTAAAGGTAGAGAAACAGAAACCAGCCCGATTATCCAATCAAAAGTAACAGTGTTGCAGGAATGGTTTTAGCTAGATCAAACTAGACTGCTTCTTTCTGCCACAAAGAAAACAGGTAGACCTCGCTAGACAAAAGATTTTACTACAAGCTCAGAAGGTCACAAACAGTAACAGATATTCAGCTCTAACAGACAAAAAAGGGAGATTAAAAAACTGTTGCACAGATTACGTAGATATACAGTAAAACAGAAGTGCAGAAACAGTTGAAAATAAGCACTTATTTTTTTTTTCAGTATCACAGCAGAGCACTGCAGCTTTAAACAGCTTGAGCAAATAAGTACAACTGGTTTAAAACATCACTGGCATGGTGAACCATTTATACACATAATGCATTTGATACCCACAAAAGTAAGTGCATGCAAGTAGTAATGTTACTTTTCTGTTCATCAACCCGCTATACATATCTATTGTTATGTAGTATTACCTTCATAATCAAAGGCGTGTGCAAAGTTACAGTGAAATGCTCTTACTAAAAACTTGAGTGTGCTGGATTTGAACCTGTATTCATCTATGTTTTGCCCATGAACTTACTGTATTCACACCTGGTGCCAAAGGGAAAGCTAGGCAGCAATTGTATTTTTCATACTCAGTACTGTCCAAAGTGCTAACTGTCACGCATTGCTACTGAGCCTGTTTGCATGAAGGAATGTGAACCAGATTAAATTCTTCACTTTGTTCCTTAAGCAATGAACCTTGTTTGTGCATATGTAGGCAATGGGCACATGTAACGGGCAATAGCGATCAATATATTACTTCTGTAAATATTCATTATAACTCTCCCAAAATAAAAGTAGCTAATGTTGGACCCAAACCCTGCTTTACCTATGTTGTCTCTTTTTAACTCAATGCATTTACACCTTGTGCCACTGAGATAGTCGGGTAACAAGTGCAATTTCTTAAGTAATTACCATCCATGTTGCTGACTGCCATACAATGCTGCTCAGTGTTTTTGCACTCTGTAAGGTGACTGAAATTAAATTTTCAGTTTTTAAGCAGCTGACTGTATTTGCACTGTACCCTATGCCACACACATGGAAAAAGAAAAAAAAAGGAAACAAAGGCTAAACATTTAGACAGCTCTAGATATGAACCATTAGACTTACACAACACAGATTTTTGTGGGTTATGTCTATTTGTCACAGACACAACTTTGCAGTAACAGTCAAATCATGTGCATACGAACAATTCACATTTCACATCCAGAATTAAACAGTTCATACAGTTGGACATTCCCAGTTGATTGTAAATGTGTAGATAACATATTTGCTGGAATGAGTGATCGCACAATATTTGTGAATATGTTTGCAAAATTGCAACTGTGCCTTTTCTTTGCATTTTGGAACTCATCCCTTTATCTCTGCTTTTCTATCAGACATGCAATCTCTAGTCCGTATTCTCTCATATTTCTTTCAGGGCATGATACAAAACATTACAGTCAACAACGGTTTTCAGCAAAGGCAGGAAATTGTGCTATTATGCCAAGGAAAAAATATATCTAGGGTGTTTGGTTTTGTTTAAAAGCTCACTGCAATTAGTTCCATATTTTGTAAGTGTATCCTCACTATCACACCCACTTCAGGAGAGGTGTCTGTGCATTACTGTGTTTTGCTTCAGTCAAAGTAATCATTCAGAGTTGCAAGCCATTAGCACATAGGCTATAGCAGTGGTATAGAGGCTACACTATAATTAAATCTGCTACACAAAGTCAAACGTTTGGTATTTAGCAATTCTAAGGAGTTTGTACCTCATTTGAATCTTCAGAGTGCTCAGAGAGCTGAATCTGCACTGAAAGGTAACGGTGTAGCTAGAGAACTTTTCCATTCATGCTTATTGCTCCTTTTCTGGGACCTTTTGGATTGCATTTCCTGTAGTGGGTATTTGAGTTGCACAGGCCGGGTTATTTGGTAAACTGCATAAGTAAATATTACAGATGTCACTCATGACAGATATTGATGGTATTGATGGTCAACCCACACACATTCAACTTAGCTACAATTACAAGTACCGGCTAGCCAGGTATAGCCAGGCATTTGCTTTTCATTCAAGTTATTTTACATTTATTTTTATATTCCAGGTTCAACGCTTACTGTGACAGTCCTGCAGTTACAACTGATGTCATTCAGGGCTAACTCTTGTCTGATGCTAGCAGTGCACAGCCATTACATAGGGAAGTAAAGGTTGTGAGACTTGCCTGGCATCCATTTTACTCTATGTATGTGCATAGGATGAAAGGTGTACCCCTAAGGTGGTGAGCATATGTGCTATTCATTGCCTCTTGGCCAGGGAATAGGGCATATTTTGCACATGTATTTTTATCTATGCTCACAGCAACTGGGGGTCCACCACTGACAGCTCAGCTACATGTGAATATGGTGACCTTGACAGTGGTGGTGGAACATTTGCTCTTAGCCGTTGGTGTTCCTGCTGCAGCTGTTTTCACAGAATGATATTGTATAGGATAGCACAAACTGTGATAACTTCAGCACAAGTACAGTGATCCTACTGCAGATCCCCCTGATTTATCTAGGCACTGAAACTCTGACTTTAACAGCTGAAGCACTTGCTCTATGATATTTCTCATTTGAGCATTTGCTTTATTATAGCGTTCCTTTGTGGATGTGTGTGCATTTCCAATGGGCACCATTAGCCATGGTTCAAGTGCATCCCCTGCATCCCCCAGTAAATGCCCTTGTGGGACATCACCCCTGGAAAACCTCTGGTAGAGCTGTCAGATGTGCCACATATGGGAGTCATGGTAACTGCTGTGGTTGCCACCACACACACATTCAGGATGATTCCACTAGTATTACACATGACCTGACACCTAATCAAGTAGAACCCCATTCTATTGATGTAGATACTTCCCTATTCCCTGGGTGGTGCTTTGATGTCAATGTGTGTGCAGTCTATGGCACCCAAGACTTCAGGAAAATGGGCTATGGGATGCAACTTCTCCATACTTCTAACTCTGTCTTTGTGGGTAGGGGGAATATATGTATATATGTATATATATATATATATATATATATATATATATATATATATATATATATATATATATAGTCACTGGCATGCTGTAGCATAGCACTCAGGAATTGGTGTAGGATCCTGGATACCAATGCCTGTGACACCACCAGCATGTCCCCTGTGGATCACGGAAATGTTTTTGTAGTTAATATTCTAAGTGCTACACATAACTTGGTCTTCACAGGTATTGGTTCCCATCAGTCTGCCTTTGCTCTCAGGTATGGATGAGAGAGGTTGCAGAGTTCCTGTACTGTGATTTCCACCTCATGTAGACCATGAAAAGTTAAATGGGGTGTAAATACACTTCTTCTAGTTGCCCAAGGTCTATTAGCAGCAGCAACATAGACTTGAGCCTATTCCACATATTCATGCACAACAGCAGCAACAGTCCCTAAAAGTCTTTCCCTCCAGTGTACTTTCTGTGGTTGTATTCCAGTAGGTTTTGGAATAAAAAGCAGAAGGCTACTCTAAGTGTACATAATTGATTTATAGCTTGTTGAATAGCTCCACCATCTTGAGTTTGTTGATTAGCATACAATTCAGCTGTTTATACAGTAATTAGCATTCCACAATATTTACAGTGTTTGCCTAGCTCTACATATCCTGTAGAGCTGCTTACCATTTCAATGAAGCATATCGAGTTTATTGAATCCTGCCCATTGCAGCTGGACAACCTGGATAACATTTAAAGACTAAATACATCACATTGTCATCAAAGATTTGTAGTCAATGTTACAGATTTCCCAATAACTAAATAAAATAAATCATCCCATGTGTAATAAAAGTCTAACTGTTAAACTAAAACTTAAGTACATTGGATACTAAGTGAAAAGACATGATTCAGAAGAGAAAACAATGATGCTAGGAAACATACCTCTCAGCTTCTTAGCACATGAAATCTGGACAAAGCCTAAAATAATGGGGAGCAAAGGCCCCAAATAGGGACAAATTTTAACTATTGCTCTTATAAACTTGGAAAGTTGCTAGAGTAACAGGATTTGTGTTAGTGTGCATTTTCTGAAGGGTATGAAGCCTGAAACTCAAATGTATTTCATCATTTAGTGACTTCAGTCTTTAGTGTTTTTCCAAGCAACCACACATTTTACAGAATGAACCAAATGTATAACTGAACATTCTGTGAAAATCTAGGCAGTTGAGAGGTATGCTAGGAAATACTGAAGACAAATGAAGGGCAAGGTAGCAGCGTGTAAGATAGACAGCATTACTAAAGTAATGAATATAATCTTAAAGAAACTGTTGTTCACAAACAGGCTTGGTGTGCTTAAAGCCTTGAGTTCAGCAAGAGTTGGATTCAGTTAAATGACTGAAACATATCATTACTCAATACTTTTTTAGGTGTCTGAAGGGTATTTATGAACTGTGCAGGGGATGGTATATGGGTCTTTTTTTTCATACCAACCCTAGACAGCTGAGAACAATTCTTATGAATAACACACAGAGTTATTGTATTCATTGTGAATTTTAAATTATTGTATGAACTGGTTCCATGGGAACGACTAAAACAAACTTGTAAAATTGATTACAAATTAAAGAATTTTACAGAAAAATTAAAATTCTATTTTAAGTATTTTTATTAAAAAATAGATTTGTTTAATCCCTAGCCTACCACCATGTATCTGTTATTTTTTTCAGGTATCCTTTCCTTTTCCGCACATTTTATTACGAGTCATTCACATTCCCCAATAATTTCTCCTTCACCAGTCACCTCCCAATACAGAGATGCATAATTTGAAGACCACTTTATATCCTTCAAGACAGACACTCATCACTTCCTTATTCTTTAGCCCAATGATCCACGGTTTCATTCTCTTTACTTTCTGCTTCCACACAGACATTTTAGAACTGACCTTGCCATGCTCTAACTCATTGCTCCCCACTGGTTGAGATCAACCACCACCCATGACTCTTTGCCGTACTTAACTATGCCTTCCATTCATCTATCTACTTTTTCCTCCATAACCTACCCACACCCTTTCAATTTCTTTGTGCAGCTCCCCTCTTCTGCAAATATTAACAAGTCCCCTGGGACTTGTCCCTCCAAATGAGCTTACTCAGGCTCACAAAGATCAAGGGTAAAAAGAAAGTTACAGTAGTGGGATTCTCACTCACAACCTCTTCTGGCAATGCAGACGTCATTATGAACAGGCGAAGGGTAGTCTTAGTCAACAAATTCCTACCTATTATATTTGGGGATCACTTCTTTTTTGTGAATAAGAGAACCAGGAACATGACATACTTTGTGGAGCATGACAATCCTGCCATCCCACCCATCCTCATTTTATCTATTATGTTTTTTTTAACTGGATAGCTGGAATGGTCCATGGATCCTACCAGCCATGACCCTTGCCAGGCAAGCAAAGTCAAACATTACAGTTATATCTAGATAAAAAAAGTAAAAATAAAAAAATATAACAACAGCACAGGATCATGACTACAATAAAAAGACATAACAGAAATATATGGAATTAGTCAATAGGTAGAATGTATTTATAAATTTAACATGATAGCATTCACAATGTGCCAGTGGAAGACATTTACTGTTTAAAATGCACAGGAAAAATGAAAAAAAAAAAACAGTCTTACCCCATAGAGTTGAATGGCCTGTTAACAAGCACCGACTCTTTTGAGTCATGTGCTTCAATGCTCTTATATCATTTGAAAGATATAGCAACCACAGTTGTTGTTGTTGTCTTTCGGCTTTTCCCGTTTAGGGGTCGCCACAGCGGTACTCCGGTCCGCTAATGATTGGCAGTAGATTTTCCCGAACGCCGAGGTGCCAGCTCGACATTCAACCTTTAACGAAGGCATGCCCATTTACGCATGTCTTTCGAACGCCCACCCAATCGCAACCACAGTAATGAAAAAAAAATCATACAAAACCACCACCTGGAGTAATTGTTTATTTACTGGAAAGGTTCAAGTATCTCGTGCTCTCACTGTAACCATTTCTCATGTGCCATGCTATAGGAAAGCAGCAAAGAATTTACACTCTGTTCAGCAGCAGTCTGATTTGTCTCTTGTTCTTAGTTCACTTTTAATGTATTGTAGGTAGATCCCCAGAAATCCTCTAATGGGGCAACTGTAAGTTCACTTTGAAGAAGTACAATCTATCTTGACAAATCAGGCATAATGCCTGGCAATCATCAGATCTCAATAAAAAAAACATGTTAGAAGCATCCAGACTTCCAGGAAACTGAACCACCATAGTATTACTACTGACTTACTCCAATGTTTCTTTTATTTTCACTTATGTACAGCTATTCATTTAGTTGCATTTATATCAGTTTAGCTGTTTTCATGAAGAGAACCATTGCACCTACAATACAATCCCTTTGATTTCAGTACATTGCCTTGCCAGATACTCTGATTATTTTTGACATAATGACTACTGGCTTACTTTAAAGTATACTGAACATTATTTATGTCTACATATCTAATTTATGGTATGTAACATAGCTAGGGAGGGGTGAAAGGGGCAACAACCATGGCTAGAAAGTATTGGTAGAGTGTGATCAGCCAATCCTGAGCTCTCTTTAGGTGCATTTGCAGCCAAATGTATATGGTCTAAACTGTAGCAACTGCTTGCTACAGTTTAAAAGTAAAAAAAAAATCTTCTTCTTTTAATTAAAACACAAGTATCATAGCACTCTGTGCAGGCAAGTTATAAACTGTAATAACTGTTTGCTACATTGCTACAGTTTAAAAGAAGGGACATCTATTTTTTCTTCAGTGGAATAGCAGGGGTGTGTAGATCTAACTGTAATAAACTGATTGTTTACAATGTAGAAGGTGGCTTATTATAGTGAAGTACTTTCTGAGAGGGTGGGACACTAGTTCACAGTACCAGCCCAGGGCACTGATTGAACGAGTTACGCTTTTGGGTTTGGTATTCCATCAGTGACCCACAGTGTGACAAGACTAACAAGAAACAGACTAAAAAGGATTACTTCAGAGAAAATCAGTTTAGCTAGCAGATCTAGAGGACTCGTTCTCTGGTGCCCTCCCTGTGGGAGGAAGAAAGATGCTTTGTTGAAGTTTCAAGTAGTTTATTCAGCTAAGTAGGTAGATCGACAAGTGTTCCTTTTCTAGTACATTGCATTCAACAGGTCAGTTAATTAAAGCCAGTTACAGACAAGAATGGAAGGGTCAAGGAGAGCTAATTTGAGCAAATTCAACAAATAAAAAAAAAAGAAAGAAAACAGGATCTAATCCTAAAGCTTAACGGTTAGTCCCTTATTTGAATATTCCTGAAAGACCCGGTTTGCCAACTCAACAGTCTTATTATTAGCCAATGCACTTTTTTGTATACCTTATATGCATCTGCATTATTCATTGCTTCATATTTATGTACGCATTACATGAATGAACATTGTGGTTTATGTTGTATTTATGGGCCTGATTAACCTTTGTTATGAATGGCATCTTCCTATTGGGTAAAATCATGCTACCTTTGTTATGAATGGCATCTTCCTATTGGGTAAGGTCATGCTTAGTCAGTTCTTACTTCAATATACAGTTTGTAATAGCTCATCTCCACACCTTTTTTCATTTGGTGAGCCAGGTCTCCAGGTTGAGCTCTGATTTGGTCATTTTCCCAAGTTCATTCACTAATTCTGGTCCCAATTTTCCTTCCTCTTATCGGTTACTTTCCCAAATCTATCCATTGATTCTTGTCCGTACTTCCTCGGATATCGGCTAACTGATTGCAATGAACTGTATTTGACTTATCAAACACTGGTTCACCCAGTAAATTATTCATGCCCAACAGCTGATCTTTTTTCCTAGTTTATTCCTTCTTGAAGGTGTTTATTGGGTAACTCATCCTGAATATACATTATTCCTTTGTTAATTATAACTATTCAAATGTGTGTTTGCAGCAATCAGGACAGTAGGACTAACGAAGTCTGATTTAGCAAATGAAAATACTGAACAGATTTTTTTTCTTTAAACACTGCAAGCATTTTTTTTATCAATAAAATACATTGGTTTTACTCCAAAGGAACATTTTTTGTATCTTTTTTTCTGAAAAAAAAAACTTCATTGTCTTAAGCAACAGAATTTCACAGTTGTTTTATATGACTGTAGTTCATGCTGAATGTGGTATTCACTTGAAAGCACTGATTCACTTGAAAGCACGATATTATTTTTATAGTCTATAGCATAAGACAGGAGCTCTGTAGCACAGCACCGCTTTGAACACTAAAGGATATAAAGATTCCCCAGCATCTGTCCTTGGCTCATTCCTTAAGAATTTCATAACTTTGATCACTGGAGGATATGGAATTATCCCTGGTTTTGACCACATCATATTTCTAGATCAAATCCTTGCTTTATCTGAAAAAGGTAAAGCCCCACTAGGACAACCAGACAGGAGACAAAGGAAACTTCAGCTATGGTTTGTTAAAGACGTTGAAGAATATTGGAAAAAACTAAAGACAATCAAAAGTCACGGTTGTACGCTAACTGAAAAACCTTTTTTGGACTGTCTTAATTGGCCTGTTACCAAAGTATATGTCTTTCAAATTCTCATGTGTAAATATTTATTTCTCTATTAATTTTATACACATACTTTCTTTTCTCATGATTACATGTATTAATTTCTTTACTAAATCTTTACCCTTATTCATCTCTGACACACTTTGTCAACTTATTAATAATATCTTCTCAACTAACATTTTTTATCTCTTTTGAATTCATGCATTTTCCCTACTTCTCTCTCGCTCTCCATCTCTCTCTCTTTCTACACCACTTCTACATTTAAACAACTTAAGCTTTTTTCTCATTACATAAATTTAGTATTTCATTGGTTATTCTGTATTACATTATATTGTGTTATACTTGTAAAAATGACAATCTTTACAACTCTGTTACATTATATTGTAAATGTAAGAATGGCAAACCACATCCCATGTTTACATTTGCTATGTGCTGCTTTTTTACTTTCATGTAGCACGTTCAAACTCTTTTCCCCAGGCCACTGCTGAAAATGGGTTATTGCCTAGTTAGACATTCCTTGAATAAATAAATGCAAATAAATAATTATTTGTGTTGAATATGAGTTATAGTATTTTTGCCATATGATATATCCACAGTTCATATATAATTAGCTATTAACACACATTCACACAACATGCACATGCCTGCATGTGTGTATGGTGACATGGATGGAATGAGTAGTATTTGTCCATTCTCTGAAATCTCGTTTGCTTTACCACTTTCGTCTGTTGTTATTTCTCTATTCTTTTTTCTCAGCTGTGTGATACTTTGTGAATACATAGTAATACATGGCAAGTAGCAACAAGTTGGTGCAACATGTTTTATTTTCTGCTTATGCTACTGCACATCATTAATGTATGCGTGTTTTATAGAAACACATAGTTTCTGTGTTCCTAAAGTCACATGAACAGCTTTACATGACTGGTCTATGCAAATATCATACAGTTGTGTTGCTTGTTACCCATGCCGCTCAACCTCATAGTGCAAGAAATATGGGCAAAGCATAAAATAATGGCAGTACAAAGGACAAGAAATAGGGATGCATTTTAAATACTGCTGTTATAAACTTAGACATTTGCAAGAATAACAGGTTTTGTGTTAGTGTTTTCTTAAGCATATAAAGTCTGAAACTCAAATGCAGGTCATTATTTAGTGGATTCAGTCCTCAGAAATTTGTCAGAAAACCACACATTTCGTGAGGAAAAGACTAAAAATACGAGGTAAAAATCTGGACATTCTGCAAAAAATCTGGACAGTTGAGAGGTATGCTGTCACTTTACCTACACTGTATTAATCTACTGTATCTGGTGACACAGTATCTGCAAGGCATCTCCCATGACAATGTCCACTGTTGATGTCATGATGCAAAGTGTATATTTCTACCTATGATACATTGCGTTTTGGTCTGTGGTAGAATCTCATTATACCAGCTTGAAACCACTACATGACATTCTTTTCAGTAACAGGTCTATGTTGACTGTCATATACATACTTTGTGTCTTCTCTGTCTTTCCCATTACACATTATGTGGTATATTGGGAAAGAAGCAGCTTTCAGCGCTCATTGTTTCTGTAGCAGTTTCTAGTTTTATGGACTCAGGTTACTACCCCAAGGCCCAACCTTCCTCCCACACACACACTTGCACACACAAACTCACACTTAGGGCAAGTTTAGAGTTTCCAATCCATCTACTGCATGTGTTTGGAATGTGAGAGGAAACCCGAGCACCCCACTGAAGCCCACATGAATGCAGGGAGGACATGCAGACTCTGAAAAGAAGGTACTCCATCTGAGAATTAAACTGAAGAACCTCTTACTGTGAGGCAACAAGACTAACCACTACACCACTGTGCCACCCTACATACTTTGTACATGGTACTATATATATATATATATATATATATATATATATATATATATATATATATATATATAAATGTGTGTGTGTGTGTGTGTGTGTGTGCAATAATTGTAATACCGCAACACATATTCAAGCACCGACATACATGATAACATACTTCTAGTACTTGATGTTTATATCAGCTAGAAGGATATGCTTCCTGTTGCGCAGACCCTATCAAGCAACTGAGAATGTCAGATATTTATCAGTATTGAGGATATGCCTGCCCTGCTGCTTCTGGACATATGTCGTTGTCATATGACTGCCAAATGCATTGCTATAGTGATGTGACTTGTATATTAAAAACAAGTTGCAGCAGAAATATTGTTAGGAAGCAGATGAGGACTCCTTAGAGGCGGTGTTTAAGGTGATGAAGGTTCCCAGTGAGCAGGCAGTCTGACCCTGCTTTAGAAACCTGAGCAACTCTGTCAGCACATTCAGTACCTCAATAACTTTATGGAGCAGCCTGCCCAGTGCCTATGGAATATTGGTAAATCAGTTGTAGGGATAATGTAGATTCCATCATCAAAAAAATTATACTAAATCACTTGATCGTGTTAAGATTGCAATCAAGAAAATATATTTTTTTACTTTGAAGAGAGATTACTGCCAATCAAAATCATTTTTCCACAGATATTATATATTATTCAGACAACTGCCTTGATTCCTGAAATATGAACCACAACAATAAAATAAATAAAATATTATTAAATTTCCAAAGGAGTAAAGGAGGGAATGGAATCCCCATTATTGAGATTTATGCTATGGAATTGATTTTGAAACAATTTTGCTTTTATTAGATAATCATTATGAAGCAAATGGAAACTAATACACAGCATTATATGTGGTTGCTCTCAGCTGAAACCACTTTGTTTTCTTTAGACAGAGTGATTATTAAAATGTTATAAAATTGTAACAGATGATTGTGCTTTTAAATTTTGCAAGGTACTGCCCGTTATAGCTAAACGTTATAACAAAGAGCAAGGCAATATTAATGCTGAAGCCTTTTCTTAAAAAAAAAAAAAAAAGTGCACTTAGTGCTAAGAAGTCATGTTTCATATATTTATTCAGGTGTTGTCTAAGGAACTAAGAAAAGAAGAAACATTTTAAACACTGAATATGGAATTTATATGTCGTTTCAGTTGGATTTTTTTATTCTTATGTGGATTTGCTGCTTGGTGAACATATGGGAAGATAGCCAGCTTCCACAATTTAGGAAAGATGCAAAAGGGCAGAAATACAAAGGATTATGTGATGATCCACAAACTGTTATGATTCTTGAATAGAAACCATTTGAACCACTCACGTCTTGTTTGAGAGACTGGTTATGGTTTGTTTTGCCTGTCTGTTGCAGGTTCTGCTGAAGGACAAATTAATATTTAGTGTATTTCGGTTATGGAGGATGTTATTATGGAATTTTGATTGATTTAGTTTGCAGGATAAGAAAATGCCTACAAACAGTAGTATCAGAATCATTTCATCTTTGTAATACTGTATTCAGACAAGGGATCATATGAAAGATTCATAATAACATATGTTTACCATGTATAATTTTTGTATTTCTCCTTAAACATTGAGTTTTTACAGATTTTCTGTGTATTTATGAAGTCATCAGTGGTTAAAGCAGTTTTTGCCACTAGCACATTGTGTTAGGCAATGAACTTTATTTCCAGAAGACTGGGTTATCATTTATTACTCCATAATGACTAAAGAATGACTTTTTTTGCGATATATAGTGATTAAAAAATGAAGGAATTATTCCATAATGTTAATATTCTTTAATAACTATTAGCTATTTTTATAATGCTAAATCCATCTGTAATGATTGAAAAAAATTGTTTTGAAGGTGCTTAAGACATTAATTTGAGTATACTTTATGGAGCTGGCTGTGATCTATTCTACTGTTTCTCACAGTTAATAGTATGGAATAATGGTCACCTAATGATGAAAAAGGCAACATAGTTTGTGTTAAATCTTTAGATCTGTTGTAAATGACATAGTTTGGCTTTATGATTACTAAAAGTTTTACTGGCTTTCTAGAACTTTTAAAACATTTTCTCTGTGATGCCTACTAACTATCGGCCCCCGCACTTCCGGAAGTCATCAAATTGTTAGCCATCATTTTTTTGGTTAGATCCCTAATCCCATCCCCATGGTAAATGCTCCCACATGCACTTAAGACAGTTATAATTACTAGCCCATAACATCCCTAAGCCACATAGCTATTAACTTTCAAACACATATAGTAAAGTTTCATTGTATTAAAGGTATAATTTTAAACAAAGCAACACTGTCAAATGGAAATGCCAAATATGTCTTAACATCCAAATGGACAATGTGAGTCACTAAATGTTGAACTGATCCCATTTTGTCTGCAATGGTGAATTCCTTAAACATGTTCTTCAGAATGTATTATTTGAAGTGTGGAAATGTACTTTTTATTATAACAAAATGCAAATAACATGTGTCAATGCATACATTTCAAAAACTCTGTATTACAGGTTAATATAGCTGTCTTAAAAATAATTAAAAAAAATGGTAGTTTAGTGAAAGAAGGAATGACTTTAAGAAACACAATTAGATTGTCTGTGCATTCCCTCAGCAGTTATTGACAAATAGTTCATATTGTTACAGACATGCCATTACATTGAGGAACAAACTGTGACAGATAAATTAGTAAGTATCAGAATTAAGTGAAACATTTTATGCAGAGGGATTGAACTTCTGCACCCTTAGTATGGTGGCAACAGTCCACACACTGCTATATTTATTAACTTTGAGGTTACATTGCTATCACAGAGTTAATAGAATATTTTATTTTGACAGAAAACTAAGCATTCCATACATCTCTTAGGCACTGCTGCTCTATTGCTAGTCTTTTTGATTTGAAAGCAGTGAGGAGAAGAAGCCTATGCCATCAGAGGAGAACAGAGGTACACCCATTCTGCAGAAATGCATACAGAGGTATTTAAATGTCTTTTTGTATAACTTTCATTCCTAGTCTGATGTTTCTTTAACACTTTCAGATGTTTATGTGTGATGCTTTGTCACTCACCCATGATGTTTTTTAGCACTCTGACAAGTATTGATCCTTTCTCCAGGATCATCCACACTAAGTAGATGGTAGTTTTTACTTTTACTACTGAAGAGTTTGGTGTCAACATTTATTCAAATTGTAATTACTATGGTTCTCTGTCTCTGTCCTGTAATGATGGTTATTATTTTCAAGAAAGCACTATTAATACATTATATTAAAAGTTTAAAATGCCACACATCTTTGCAAAATTTAACAAAAATGGAAATGAACCGGTTAACATCCATAAGTTATAGACCAATGTGATGTTACTGTAAGCAGTACTCAACAGAAGCATCCATGATTAAGCCAAAACTGAAAAAAACAATACAATTCATAATTAACATCCCTAACAAAATTAATAATTGTTTTTGGATAGTTTTCTTTAAAACAAAATTCAGTTTTTATCAGCAATTACAATATGTCAAAGCAAACATATTATTAAAACATAGCAAATAGAAACTATTTACATCATCCATATCAAGATTTTTGCTAAAAAGTAATACAAATATCATTAGTATTTTTCAAGTAAATAACTCAGTTTGTTTCCATGCAATATACTGATGCATGATATTAGGTATTCTCATCTTAATGATGCAATTATTTTCTACATACACTTTTTGTTGAATTTATAAATTCAGAGAATAATATGATATTTTAACATTTCCAATTTAAAGTAATAAAATTCCTTGCTATCTCTAAAATTGACCATAAAAGACACACTTATGCTCTTGGAATAACTTCTGGAGCTGGAGCATTAAACGATGTTAATGAATTTATTATTATACATTTATCTGACCAAATCACTTGCAAAAAATGTTTAAACGCCTTCCAAAATGGATATATTATATTACATTCTAGCATCATATGTAACCAGTCTGTTTCTGTATCATCTCCAACAATTAACATTTGATATTTTGTTTAATATTGCAACCTTATGAGGAGTTATAAAAGATCTATGCAAATAAATAACTTCCAGTACAGTGAAGAATATGTTTGTTTACTGATTTAAGTAATGTTTTATTCACTTTAGAAAATTCTACATTATTAATTTTTGTATAGTAATCCCAAAATGTTGTCTACGAAGGAACAATCTATTCTTAACATCTTATACATTTTGATAGATATGACCCATCCTTACTTACATTACTATTGATGTTAAAAATAAAAATTCTAATATTTTGGGACATTCTTTACACGCGATTCTAATGAAACTTTTAATTTGTCATTTACAAAATCTTTACAACTTTGCAGACTCGACCAATTATTCTGTTTTAAATTATATCTGGCTAATAATCATTTTGCAGAATGTATTTTATTATTATTTAACTGATGCAAAAATATTACACTACTATCTTTAAAATCTATCATTTTTCTTAGATTATGAGTTGTTAATCGATAGTGAATGCTATGGGAAAACAAGTTTTTTTTATTTTATAATTATTTAGATATCTCCTAAATGTTGATAAAATATAATTAATCAATGGGATATAGAAGCATTTATTACTACTCAAACAATAATAACTGAATACCCAATAAAATGTATTATATCCAATTTGCACATGCAGATCAACCACTCATTTATTATTACTTAGTAATATTTTTCTTGGAATTATTTCCATTTAGAATCATATGAGTTATATACCACTGAGCTATAAATTGAATACTAACTGTTTTTGTATACTTTTATATATGTTTACATACATATTTATATATGTATATATTTTTTTGAAATCCTAGGTTTATTAGGTTACTATAAAAAATTAAGTAACATTGAATTCATTTTAAAAAAGTTTATTGGGAGATAAGATTAAAGACTGAATATAAAACAAATTAAATATTTTGGTAATATTAAAAAGTTTCTTGGGAGATAAGATTAAAGACTGAATATAAAACAAATTAAATATTTTGGTAATATTATCACTGTTATTATCACTCTTATTAGAATAAGCCTATCTTCCATAGTGAAGAATGGTTTATTCCAACTTGAATTTATTTGTGTAATCTTATTAGTTATATTTGTGTAATTTACTAATATTAGTTATTTACTACTTGAAGATATAGTAACACTGAAATAGTTCATTTGATTATTATCCCAATTAAAATTACTAGACTTTTTTAGATCTGAATTTAGATTTTTATTAATTAAAAATGTATTGGTTTTGTTAAGATTGAAATTCAATCTAGAAGTATCTTCAAAACTTTCCATGGCTTTAATTATATGTTGTAATGATGAATCACTATTAACAATAGTTAATAATATATCATCTGCAAATAGTAGTATTTTAGAAGAGAAATTCTTGTCTATTGAAAAATCTTTTAAATGTTTATTTGATCTAATGTGATTTGCAATTAGTTCAATACATAATGCAAATAACAATGGAGAAAGTAGCCATACTTATTTTGTACCCTTTAAAATTTTAAATGATTTAGACAAGAAAGATAAATACAGACACATTGTTATAAAACAACTCAATTAGACTGATAAACTCCTCAGAAAAATTATATTGTTCAAGAACATTATACAAATAATTTCAGTTTACAGAATCAAATGCTTTGTACAAATTATAAACTTATAACTAAAAGTTCTGTTTTTTTTTGTTAGCAAAATCTATCAAGGTGTTAAGTCTAATAATGTTATCATACACTCTCCTGCTTAATATAAAGCCTGTTTGACCATTGTTAATAATTTCTGCCAAAATGTTATTTAGCCTCTTTGCCAGTGTTGACATAAAAAATTATAATCTGTATCTAGAAGTGAAACAGGATGATACAAAGAACAAAATGTAGGGCATTTATCTTGTTTTAGTACTGGTGAAACAAGTAAAAATCTCCAAGATGGGGCTACACTTCATATATTTAATATAATTAAATGCCTTCAACAAAAGCTTTAAATCATTTTTCGGTAATAACTTATAAAGTTCAGGAATTAGCCCATGCAAATGTGGAGCTTTATTAATTTTAAGATTTTTAAATTTGATCTTTAATTTCCTTAAGTGAAAAAGGTTTATCGATAATTTAGTTAGTGTATAGGTATTTTTTTTCTTTTAGAAAGCTTATAAGACTATTACTATTTAAAACTTTTGTAGCATTATTATTATTTATTTGCTCATAATGACCCTTAAAACATTCTAATATATCTCTAGCATGCAACAGGATTAAGGGAACCCCACCAGCCTGTTTTTCTACCTGAAGTAGCATCATCAACCCCCCTCACATAATTCTCAGAAAGGTAAGGTTTAGCAATAGTACATCTTAAACATTGTACATCATTACTCTATCCTTAAAATATTTCTGTAGAGAAATCAAATCACTAATAAAGTCTGGTCTGAGTAAGCATCTGTGTGTGTGAAAGCACTTATTTTTATAGGTTTATTAAACATTGATTTTATATATTTCGTTGTTGCTTTCATTTTGCTTCTGGTGTCGCTTTTCATTTATACCATTTCAGTTTTCACTTATTGCCAGCCCAGTTTGTCCATTGAGGGTACTTGGTCTATTTTTGTTAATTTTTGGATTACCTCTTAGAGGCATGGCTGAAGACTTTGATCATGGTTTGGAGCTGGATTATGTACCTGCTGCTATGGGCAATAATGGTTTGAATTGTTTTACGAAGTTTTTATGCTTGGACAATAATCTGCTCTTATCGTATCATTGCACAGATACAGACTGAAGTCTGTTTCACTATCCTCAGACACTGCTGCCTTCAAAGAGGTTTTAAGGGAGCTTGAAAATGATCTGTACAAATTGAAACACTTGCAGAGGCGTGTTTGTTCCATCTGCTAATAGCGAGAGGGCTGAGGATTGTGAAAATGCTTGCTTATGGTGAGTTTTATACTGCTTTATTATGGAAATGTCAACAATTTAACCTGGAGCATAGTTTATGTTACATACACCTGCTAATAGACTTTTTCAAACCTCATGAATGACAACTTATAGACAGAACTGAGCTGAAAACAAAACAGAAGTTCAGTGGCTCATCTAAGGAAGTTTGTCGTACAGCCCTAGATGAGATATTGGACAATGTGTCAGCCAATGAGATTTGGCTTAAGGTACAGAAAACCAAGAAATTGGGAAGGGATTTATTAGACTTTCAACATGGCCATGTTTTTACGTGGCCACGGTCCAATAATACTAAGAATAAAATTGAGGTTGTACCTAATACAGATAAGACAACAGAAAACTCAGAAAGCATAGAACTGGTTACTAAGGCAACCACCAATGTGAATGAGTCTTTCCGTACACCTCCACAGGCTCACATTTTGATTGGTTCACAGGGCTTGAGACATTGTGTGTGCACCAACCAGTTGAGAGAAGAAAGACTCACACTTCTCAACAGGTTTTTCCGGAATTGCATTTACCCCACCAGTAAAACAGGTAAAATTAGAAGGCAAAGAATGGTCTCTCAGCTCAGCAGAGGTAGGAAGTGAAGACGGCAGCAATTAGAGGGACCTCAACTCACCACATTGAACCATGTTTGAAGGAGAACGTCGAGTCTGTGATTTTTAATATTTCTAGTAAGATTTTGAGTGCTATGCGGGTTTTTTTGCTTGAATGTGGTCTCACTTTCATTCCAGTGAAAAGTTTTTACTTTTCTGAAGCTATTATTAATTTAAGAATGTTTAGCAGAAAATGCTATTTTCACATGATTTTGGTTATTCTTTTAAGAGACCAGTGTTTTTCAACCACTGTTAGATCCAGCTTTGGAAATATTTTTTAGGAAATGTGAATAGGATTTGTTTAATTTATTTTCTGTACTGGGTGCTTTAAATAGAAAAATTTTTTTTTAAGTTGAATCATGGTGATAGACAGGCCCTTAGAGAATTGCAGAAGGACAGTACTTTGTAATTAAACCTGCAGACAACAATGGTGCAATTGTTGTTATGGATTATCAGTTTTATAAAAGTGTTATCAGTGATATGTTATCCAATGAGGCTGTGTATAGACAAATCCCTAGTGACTGTATTAATACTATACACTATACAGCATTCGATTTTATTCCTTATACAAGATTGCCTTAACAATTTTTTTATAACTGAAGAGCTTTCACAGTATCTCACCATTGAGCATAAAATAACACCTATGATTCAAGGACTCCCTAAAATATATAAGAATGCCCAATGTGCACCATTTAGTCCCATTGTGTCAGGGAGAGAGTGGTTAACATAACCCTTCTCTATTTATGTTGATAAACAACTACATAAAGTTTTGAATAGGGTAAATATTGTTTTGAAAGATACAAAGGATATTTTGAATAATCTTTATGTATTTGTAAATACTGGCATTAATTTGAAGGATTGCCTTATGGGAATGCTCGATGTGGAATCACTTTTTATGATGATCCCTAATCTTGAAGGGATTGATATGACCAAGGGTCTTTTTATGACACAGAGTGATTATGATATTAAACAGATAAAGTTGTTTTGTCTGTTTTAGGGGTGGTTCTTGAGAACAATGTTTTTATTTTTGATGGAAAACACTATATTCAGAAGGCTGGAGTAGCTATGGGCACATCATGTGCCAATAGCTAAGCCAACATGGTTTTAGCTTTATAGGAACATCAGTTTATACTGCAGGGTAATGATTTTGTTGATTATGTTGCCTTTTAAAAAAGATTTGTTGATGGTGTCTATTTGTTATGTATACGTAATGAAAAGCAACTGAAACATTTTGTTTCATATTTGCATGCTATGACATCTTTTTTGAGATTTACTAGCAATTATTCTAGGGAAGAGCTTGTGTTTTTGGATGTTTCCATATGTAAAAATAGTGATGGTATATTTACAACTAGACTTTATAGAAAACCACGTAAGAAGAATACTGTCCTCCATTGTAGTAGTATGCATCCATTTCATATATATATAGGAATGTTCTCAAGGGCCAGGTTGAGGGTTTCACAGTTGAATACCTCAGAAGAAGGCTTTATTATTTATTTGATTTCACTACAGAAAGATTTTAAGGATAGAGGTTATAGACCCGGTGAAACAGAAAAGATGTGTAATGATGTACAATGTTTAAGATCCAATGTTGCTAAACCTTACTTTTCTGAGAATTGTGTGAGGGGGTTTGATGATCCTACTACAGGTGGAAATGCATAGACTGGCCAGGTTCCCTTTACCCTGTCATATGCTAGTGATAGAAAACAAAAATGTGATGTCATTAGATCGAATTGGCATGTTCTAATATATCTGCTAAACCAGTGACTGTTTTATTTTTACTTCCATATTTATATGAAATCTCCTTGATATGATTAAATTTGTTAATTTTATTTGATCTATTGGCTAATTTGTGCAAACATTTAGGATTTTCTGAATAAGATTATAATTTTATTTTTTTTTCTAGTTTTATAGAAATCTTATGACTAAGAATTTCCACATATTGTCGATTTAAGATTTGTAATTCTAAATTATTAGTTTGATCATTAGATTTATTTTTTTCTTTAAAATATCTGTCTTAGTTTTTAATTCTTTCAATTCTCTCTCCCATTCTCTTCTTTGATTTGCATACCAGTTTTTAATTGTACCATTTAAATATGCTTTCAAAGAATTTGGTTAGCTTTCTAATGAAAGGAAATGTCATTTGGGGACTCCACACATTTTATATGCTCCTCAGTTTAAACCAAGAATTATTATCTAAAAAAAGTATTATCCATATAGCTCTCAAACTTCTGACTCCAAACTGTAGAACACAACCTTTCATAATGTGGAACAAATGGGCAAAATATGGAACTCTTACTAACAGCTTGCTAACCACTTTAACTAGGAAGCTCATAGGATGGCTAAAATGTGTTATTTTATATTTACAAAAAGTTTATTTGATTAATTAATATGATTTAGTATTATATATCATGGATATCAGCTACAAAATTCTTAACACTGAATGTGTGACAGACCCTTTCAGTGCAGAACAATGCGGAAAATGGACAGTTAAAATGTGGATGTTCCTCATAATGAGATAGGTATGGTCATCCATGTTACATCAAAAGTAAATCATGCAAAAGAGAAAAGGAGGAGCTAAAGGCACTTTAACATTCCAAATCCCCATGACTTAGGTAAAAGCACCATTCATAGTTATTTGCCATCGGCCTCTTATCTTGCTACATCTTCATAGGTCACTACTTTTATTTCAATCATTTTCTACCAATTTAAGTGCAAGTAGCATTTTTTTAGCAAGATGTTTCAGTAGCACTTTCATAAGATATGGATCCTTAAGGCTTTCCAGCCAAATACATACAATGTCTTTTGGAAAGTATTTATATTCAGTTATACAGTTTGTTACCTTTCTGAGAGCACTGATCCCACTGGACCAATTTCAGTCTCACCCAGAATGTCAACACTTATCAAGTGGAAAAAGATGATTTATACAATAAAATAGCACACTGAAACAAAGGAATAGTTACTACACAATAGAGAAAATAATTGAAGAAATAGTCAACAGAAACTACTGTGACAATATTTACATCAGTTAAACTAGCCCCATGTTAGGAGTTAGAGAAGAGGTTCTATAGTGAAAATGATAAGCAGTAAGTGTTAGAGATTAAGAGACTAGGTTATGTGACGTGAAGCACAACATTTACATACAGCTTGTGCTGTGAAAAGGTCTTTAAGTTGTGCCCAAAAGGAGTAGCAGTTAGAGAGAACTTTCAGTTTTGAGGGGGTATAAAGCATGAGAATATGGTAATAAGATATATGTATATAGGTGTGTTGAGCAAGGTAGTCCACTGATCCATTATGGATCCATATCAAACTCTGACACTTTAGATGCAGTTGGGGAATGTTGAAAATGAAGCAACAAAGCATCTTGAATTTTAGCCATGTTACATTCATAATATATGAGGTTTGGTAACAAACCAATTTGCCCAGGGACATCTTCAGGGGGGCGTTACATAAATATAGTAGTGGGAATTAAGAGGGTAGGGAGGATGAAATGGTTAAACGGGAATGAGGGATGGGAGGAAATGAGGTAAGGGTAGGGAGGGGCTTAAGGGGTTTATGCAAGTGTAACTGGGTAAAGAATCAAATTTTTGCATGAACTTGCTGTTTAATTCAATAAGTGGTAAATTAAGTGAATGATGAGACACTGCTTCATACATAATATAGATGAGTGGAGGTAAGGACACTGCTTATTTGGTTGGATGTGTAATTCAGTAAATGGTAACTGAAACCAGTGATGGGATGCTGCTTCATACATAAACTACGCGAGTTGAGGTTTGGATACTGCTTACTGGGCCAGGATGAGCGAGGTCACGTTGTCCTAGGTAACATTACATGGATGTTATGCTGTGATTAATATCAACTATACTATGTTTCAGTTGTAATTAACAAATATTGGTTAACAAAAGTTATGTTTATGGAAGTTTAATAAAGGTAATCAAATGTCATTCAGTGTGATGTATTTATTGAAGGGGACCAGGACAATTCAACAGAAATCACAATTTGCCAAAAGAGAATATAACTACAATTTATTCAAAGAGCATACTCTCAATTCTCCCTTTAACAGATGAGGAATACAAATCACTTGCAGGCAGCAATGTAAGTATCAAAATAGTTTGGTATAGTTAGAACAAACTTCGCCTATCAAAGAACCACCAGTGAGATAAAATAACATCCTGGAGACTCACTGGGTGGTCTCTGTGTATTTAATGTACAGTGGCTTTGTGCATTACAGATTATTTACAATGCCATCATACCATTTCAACTACATTATAGACAGAAATCATGATTCTGTCTAGGTAACTGACTCAAAATTCAGCTCAGGTCTATAATTCAGAGGTCAGCTCATCATCCAGATGAGAGGCCAAAGCATCTGGTACTAAGTTTGCCATATTTTAAAAGGTCCTTCTTGTGTTATCTCTCCACAGTACTTCCTCTCTCTCTGTCAGTGATGCTAAGATCTCTCTCTATTTCTCCTCATTTCATTTTGAGAAGGGAATGCTGGATTCTTAATCTCAAAGCAGGTGTTGATTCTCTTTCTAGACAGCCCAAACAACAATGTACCTCTACACACCCCACAGGCATCACTGTAGAGCACTATCTATCTGTCTATCTATCTGTCTATCTATCTATCTACAGGCCTATCCATCTATGTTTGTGTGTGTGTGTGTGTGTGTGTGTGTGTGTGTGTGTGTGTGTGTGTGTGTGTGTGTGTGTGTGTGTGCGTGTGCATGTGCGTGTGTGTGTGTGTGTGTGTGTGTGTGTGTGTGTGTGTGTGTGTGTGTAAATCATAAAATAGGTTAAATTAAATGCAACAAAGTATAGCATTATCAGGTTTGAAGGTACGTCTCAGGTGTAGCTTAAGTATAGCGAGCATCCCAATCTTGACTCATCTGATTGTCACGAGATCTCATCACAGACACCCTGAAGCTCTTACAACTCCATAAATGAAATGACTCTACAAACACTCAAACTAAGGACATGAATCTCGGTCAAATAAAATGTTGAAGGGATAGAATTATTATGCAGCATTTCCCTCATTTCTGCAATAAGCTTCCATTGTATACAAACCAGCATGATACCCTCACTTCTTTTAATACAACGCTTGATGATTGGCTAGGCAATCACGAAGTCATCCCAGACTTAATCTGTTTTACCCTGTTAAAGGAAGCAGTGGCCCTGTGAATGTGGTTATTTGTAATGTGATTATGCCCTGTGGACTGATTCTGCCTTTTAAACTCTATGTGGTAGTACCATTATGAATAAGCTCTACATAATGATGGTAAATATTTATTTTTTCTTGATATAATTAAAGAAGGATTTGTATTTGTCTTTGGTTCCTGTAGCCAGTCTGAGTTCATTGGATGCCTTTGATTTTCTCATATATGTTTTCTTATCTTGCTGTGTTTATGTTCTCCTTATTTTGGGGATTATTTTTTCTGCTTTATAAGTTAAAGGGCTTCTTCATTTTATTATAGAGTTGATTAAAGGTTGTGTCCATCCATACTGGTTTGCTTTTAAACTTCCTGTTCACTTGGATCTATGTGGAGCTGTCAAATGAATACATTTATCTAGGTGTGAGTAGAAATTTTCTGCATTGTTCTTTCTATTATTAACATTTTGGGTGATATCAATTATACTCAGATTTGGAGGCATCATCATAAAATTACAGGAGATTTATTAATTTAAAGTCCTTGAATTGTGTGATATTTGCTTATAATGGTTTAGAGATTTTGTGGGAAAAGGTTATTTGTTTGTGTTATGACTTAACAACTGAGGAGGATACCTTGAGGATGGTATATACAGATGTTAGGTTTCATAGGACTAGGTCAAGTATGTTCCATCCTCTACTGCTATCCTTAACAATCTCATCCAGGTAGTTATTTTTGATAAATTCTAACAATTATTTTCCTTAAAACATTAATTATGTGGATCAGGAATGAAATATCCACAACTCTTTCAGTAAATTTTCAGGGTAGAAAAGTTATTCTGGGAAGTACATATGATGAGCTATAGATGTAAGTTGTAATAAGATAGATTTGAAGGTTTTGTCAGATGCATGAAGTATTTTTGCTCTTTTTATTGGATAAAGAGAAAGGGGGAGTGGGTTTATATTGAAAGAAGTTTTATGTATGTGAAGATCATAAATTTATCTTGAATGTGCAAAAAAAGTGATGTTAGTAGTGCAGAGTTTTTATAAAGACGTATTTTTCACTATCCAGTTTGAAGTATATTTAAATATTGATGTCAGTTGACATTTTAATAAACTGTTGTGCTTAAAAGCATTTTTGTGCATACCCTATGTTGTTGGTATAGGTCCTCCATTTTATTATTAGATAGTTAATCACATAGGATAACAGTGCTCCTATTTATATGGAGTTCATCAAGATTTTTTAGGAATGTTATTTCATTTTCTGTAGATAAAGAGTAGGTTCTGAAGCATATTATGATATGATTGCTGATCTTATTTAGTGAGATTTGAATCTTTATGAGCTCTGCTTGTGGGTCTCTATGTATCTCTCTTGAGGTAATATGATCTTAAAAGATGGATACAGCACCAACATTACAGTATCAATCAGGTTGAAATAAATGCTAAGGAGAAAACCAAAGGGAGAGTGAGGGAACGCTGTCTAGGCTCTTATACCAAGTTTTTGAAACTACACATCCATGAATGTGCTCTAAATGCAGGAGGGGGTCAATGTCCACCAGTTTGTTGTTTATAGTTCCATCAATAGGTAGCGCCACCTTGATATGGTCCAGTGATTGGTTTATTTTGGAAGTTAACATCTCAGGTAACATTTAAGGTACATTAGCTGGAACCTGCCTAAAAAGGGCACAATAGGGGCAGCAAAAGCTTCTATTAGCTTCTAATAACTTTATTGGGTGTCATAAGCTATGGTACCTTGCTGGCTAGGCTTACGTAGGCCCTTGGGCCAATAGCCTAGTAACTACCTATGAACCTATGAACCAGTATGTAGACATCCTGCAATAAGAGTTGCAAACTATCCTTAGTGAAGTACAGCTGACAAGCATCTTATTCCATGTTAATTTTTTGTTTATTTTTTATAATTTCTGTCAACATTACTTGATTCATATTACTTCAGGTTGTCACATAATTTCTGTCAACATTACCTGAGTCATATTACTTCACGTTGCCACATAATTACTGCCAACATTGCCTGATTCATAGTACTTTAGGATGACGCATACATTTTTAGTTGCTTGGTTGCATGATCAATAGTTCAATAAAAAATTATTAAAAAATCATTCCAAACTGGACATACAGTCAGAACTATGTTTGCCAAAAGAAAAAACAATTCATGAAGAACACCAAACAGCGTGGTTGTGTGCATGTGATTGCATGTGTTTGTGTATGTGTATGCATGCATGTGTACATGTAAGTGCACATGAGTGTGTGTGTGTGTGTGTGTGTGTGTGTGTGTGTGTGTGTGTGTGTGTGTGTGTGTGTGTTTGTGTGTGTGTGTATATGTGTGTGTGTGTCTATGTGTATGTACATGGGTGTACTTTGATAGAAAAAAGTATTTCATTGAAACTCATTTTGTCAAAGCCTCATTTCACTGAAAATGAATTGCCTGAGCACAATTAACTGAAAACTCACTTCACTGAAAACTCATTTGACTGAAATTCATTTTGTCTAAACAGGTATTTGCCCTGTTCCCCACTGTAGTGCGATCCTGGAGTTAGTATATATAGTAAGGTGGGTGTGGGGGGCACAGCCCCCACATTGGGGGGGTCTGGGGGTTGTATCCGCCCACCTGTTTTAAATGTTGTAAACCATAGACATGGACTCTTACAAGTCTAATAAATAACTCTTTCCAGAAAATAATATACACCCAAATAATGTGGGGGCCTACACCCCCCACACAACCCAATGTGGGGCATGTACCCCCCCAACTATATATACTAACTCCAGGATCACACTACAGTGGGGAACAGGCCATATATCTTTTTAGACAAAATGAGTTTCAGTCAAATGTGTTTTCAGAGAAGTGAGCTTTCAGTGAATTGTGCTCAGGGAATTCATTTTCTGTGAAATGAGACTTTGAAAAAATGAGTTTCAGTGAAAAGTGTTTTCTATCAAAGTAGACCTGTGTGTACACACACATGTGTGTGTGTGTGTGTGTGTGTGTGTGTGTGTGTGTGTGTGTGTGTATTCATGTGTGTGTGCATCATACACCACTGTACTTTTTTTAAATAATTAAGTAATTTAGCTCCAAATACAGAGGATTGCAAATGCACATTTTATATTGTGTATTGTATTTAATGTGATTCAGTTTCCCAAACTTTCATGTTGGTGTTGCACATCCAAGGTTGTCAATACTTAAAGAAATTGAAATTTTCAGTTCCTGTAAAGAGAAAATCCCCTTCACCTGTCTTCTGCCACTTCAGGAAAAAAGCACCACATTAATAATATAGTGTTGTGGTTAGCATAATTTGAAGACATGTATTTCTACAAAACAATCAACATCCAGTCCATTTTCATTAAACAACATTTTGTATCAGTGATGTGTTAAAACAATGTAAGGCATAACATGATTTACAATTTCACCATACATTGGATTGATCTAATATAATGTAACATTCTGTTCCAGGTGTGTCACATTTGAACCATATCTTACTGTTTGTATCTGGATAGTGGATTCATGATAAGAAGGCAGAGCCTGACAGATTGTCAGTATCGTGTTATGGCAGTTACACTGAGAGAAGCGTGAGAAGATAAATGGTGCAGTTTCATCACTTTTCCCTCTACTTTTGTGATCTTGGTGTTGCTGCAGATGTATATATACAATATGTACAGTTCAGGGGTATAGGTGCTTGCCTCCATGTTGGTGGTGCAGTGGGACAACCCCCTCACAAAAAAAAAGTGTTTTATGACTAGTAACCTCCCAAAGTTTTAAATGTTTTGGGTTTGAAAAATCACATCTCACTGCATTGGAGCACAGTATTCTGTCTCCTGTATTGTGTTTTTTTTTTTCCTTATGGCAAGGATTATTGAATAATGCAAAGTATATGCTTTAGTGGGGTTTGTGTTTGAAAACAATTAAAAAATGTCACTTTCCAGTACAGTTATCAAATAAATGACTATGTTTGACTTCAAAGAGCAGGCAGACATTACAAATAATTTGCATATCCATACATGGATGGTTTGTTGTAACGAAGTACATCTGGATTAAAATAATTTCCCATGTTTATTCCACAGTAGTGTTTTGCAGGCTGTCTTTAGTCCTCATTTTACTCATGATGGACAGACAAAAGTTTGTCTGAATAAGCCTTGTTACACCAAAATAGACTAAAAACATGAAAAACATTATCAAGTTATGAAGTATTGTATGGAAAAGAGGTTGGTATTAAAAGCAGTTTTATGGTGTGCATTGTTAAATAATAACTGAATGTTTGCTTAATCATGTAATTAAATAGTAAGGTGCTCTATCCATATTTTAAACCTGTCTTCTCTTTGATTTTGCCAACCAATTTCTGCATAAATAAATCCAGCTGTCGAGGTTCATTTTATTAAAGTAGTTATTTAATATTCATCATGTTATTGTGAGCCAGCTTCATGTCAGGAAAAATAAATTCTACCTTAATGAAATGGTCCAAAAGTAATAAAATGAAAATTAGGATTAAAATTGATAGAAGCATTTTCAGAATGCAAAAGCATTCAAAAATAAATTACATGAAATGTGTTATGCTCAACAGATTCATATGATTACAATAGAGTTTGACAGTGCTGCTCTATCAGATAAATGATTGTAGAACTGTAATATGACAATCTCACTTTTATTCAGTTTGTTGAAATGAATTTGACATTGTGACCTATGTATAAGATACGAGTAAAATCTCAAGACAGTATTTTTCCTCTGAAAGGTGTTCATTGCAATATATGTTAAGTGCATAGCTTAGGAATGCAATACCTAATAATTCTTTCATTCACACAGTTTTTTGTTAGAAGTAGTTTATTAAATTATTTGCTAAGGAATAACAGTATTGCTCCATGGAGTGCAGATATGGTGGAATAGCCTCTGTCGACTAGTATCATACTACAAAATAACCAAAATATGACTGCTTTCCCTTAATATTTTCATGGAGAGTCATATTCCTGCTGCTTTTATTATGGACAGTGTCATGTTTAAGTCATCAACTCATTTACAGACATCACTTTTTTGTTAAAATTTTTAGTCACATAAATAATCAAAACAAGATAAGACCCAGTGGGAGGTTGGCATATTGTTAAGGTGTTCACCTTCCAGACATAAGGTGCAAGGTTTGATGTTCACATGTGGTAATTGACTAGGCTTCAAATGGCCTCCAGTGACAGTCAGCCTAGCATCAATTGATGATGATGACAACTATTGCATATTTAGGAATTCACAATTATTAAAGAATGATTTTTACAACAGGCCCAATATGCTTCAATAATACCAAGGAAAATAAATTACTAACAATAAGATAAATTAAATCTCAATAAAGTCTAACTAAAACCAAACAGTCAGCTGTCAACAATGTATCTCATATGAGCCAAAATATGCCCCAATACTCATTATAAGAACATATTTTATGGCTTTAACACTTTATGTTAGTTGTAACATTAATATTTAGCTGTTTATAGTGTTTAAAAATAATGGCTGTTACTACTGATTGCACCTGTATACGCCATTCATTTTCTATTTGTGTGAGTTCATATTTTTTGCCAAAAATGTTTAGAATCTCTGTAGTTTAAACAGTGAAGGATGAAGTGCCTAGGTTTGGTGGATGAATTTCTGGAGTGGATACAATGTGCACAGTCTACCTCCAGTGGTGTCTGCCTATTAAAAAGATGTTCCAGTTCACTTTTAGTGAAAGCCAATGGATTCACTCCCTTTTGGACTTGAAGTAAGTTGATGATCTGTAACGTATTCTTGCAAAACATGTTTTCCATATCATCAGTCTTAAATTCTAAAGATTCTGTTTGGTCATGAATTCCTCAATTTGCTGTTTGGATGAGCTCAGTATATCTTTATATTCTAACAACTCCTAGTAAGCTTCTCCACCTGATGAAGAATAGTTGCGACTTGTGGTTTAGTTTTCTCATCAGTAGTCTTCAGTTGTTGATATTTCTTTGTACTTTTTGAAGAAATGAGGTGAGGACACCTGCAAATTATGAAGTAGGGTGTATTCCATGTTTTACTTTGCACTTCTTGAAGTGGATTTAGCATTAAACTTTGCCACTTGGCACTGTAAGAGGTTGCCACTAGTTGGATTTGTACGAATTCAAAACAGTAAACTGGCATTTGCAGACTGTGCTGTTGAGCCTTGGATATAGGCAAGTAAGCTGATTTTAAATTATTGCAGGTCTTCCCTTATTTAATCAGGATTTTAATTCAGAAAAAGCATTTTATTTCCTAAAACACCTCTTTGCCTGTTTTAGTACATCCAGTCATGTGTGTGTGTCCAAGCACACCCACATTTTTAGACATTATATGGAAAATAGCTATCACCATGACCATCTTGTAGATTCAGAAAAAAGTATTAAACAAACGTGATAAAGTTTTATTATATTCTACTTAAATAATAATTTAACATATATTCTGCTACATTCACTATTTCAGATGTTTGTGTTACAAAGCAGTGACTTAAATTTTGAGCACATAACACTCTGAAAGAGAAGTAAAAATTCTTAAGCAAAAAATGACATTATTTGAGGAATTAGCATGTGTATAAAAAAGCTTTCAGTTACTACTTTCTAATTTCTGACTGAACGTTTGGTATCAATGACTCGTTTGCTCGTAGAGAAGAATAACATGGACTGGATACTAGGGGTGCATGGCAGGCTATGATGTGGCATCACAAAGCACAGAATGCTTAGAAGCATATTTTTCCCTTATAGTGTTGAATAATTATTCTCCTACTTGCCCCACGCTGTACCCGTCCACTAGCATTCCAGTGGTGTGCCCTGCCATTACAGGAATTTAACCCCAATGTAGACCTGTTGTGTTTAACAAGTACAAAGATCCATGCATATAGCCTGGTCATCTGTCCTCACCTCCTTTTTGGTGCTCCAAACACTATTACCCAGCAACCTGCTTGAATCAGTGAATCTGCTCTGAAACTCCCTACTCAGCTGCTGGATAAGCTTTTCCCCCCAGCCTACCTGCTTCAATAAGAAAAGTATGTTCCTTTATGTAAATATTTCAATATTGTAATCCCGGCTACCTCCATGCCACCAGAACTTGCTCTTCTCCTTAAGTGCTCCTCCTCTAACTTCTCTGCCTACTTTCTCAGCTAGCTCGACCATACTTCAGCAGTCTTTGTTGGACTACTTACCAAATCTGGACCTCCCTTATCTCACTCTCTCCTTTCCATTTCACCACTTCCCACCCCTCTTTTTCTCTACACTTTCTACTCACATTAAACAATCTCCTTCCTTCTGCTGTTCTCCCGAAGCCTTCCTATCTTTGCTGCCCTCCCTTTCTGCACCCCCACTCCTCCACTTAACTATGCTGTTCAAACTTTTCTCTCCTCCTTCCTCCCTTAGATCACTTTATTTTGCCTCTAGGCCTTCTTTCCTCTTCTTTATCTAAATAACTTACCTTCATTTTCTCTTGCCTTGATGGTTCTGCACTCACTGATTGTTTATTTGCTAACAACTCCGACCGGGTGTACCTCCGTGACCTGTATCTCCTCCCACCTGTAAACTTCATGTTCTCATTCTTTTACTCTCTAACCTACTCTCACATAACCCCCTGCACCTGTTAAAACACCCTATTGGGCCTCCAGCTCACTCTTTCTCCTACTTGTCCCACATCGTACTCCTCCACTAGTGTTCTGGTGGTGTGCCCTGCCATTACGGGATTTTAATCCCAGTTTGGACTTGTGTTTAGCAGGTTAGATGTTTTTTAATTTCACCTTTATTCTATCTTTTTCAGCAATTGTGGTTTGCTATGTACAGCAGGTTAGATATTTTCCACTTTAATGCATTATATAGTTCTTTCTAGGCAAGAATATTGCTGTTTTGCCACAAACGCAACACCATAATTGCCTCACCAACTACGTTGTCTAGGAGTGCTTTTTCTATTGTATAGTGCTACATTCATTTACCTTTTAGTCATAGACACATACTGTGTATTTTTTTTGTTTCTTATGATATTTACAGGGCTGATTATTGTAAAGCACTGACCTATCTGATAATTCCTAGGTGCTAACATACATGGTTTGTGTTTTGTTCAGTCGACCGTGATTACAACGATCCATCCGTTTTGGTCTGGTACAACTGTGTAATTACACCAATAAAAAGTTCATTATTGCTATTCTAAATTGGCCTTTGTCTCCCTTGTATTCTCGCAACTCATTGGGCTGCCTTTTCCTTTTGTAGTTAAGTACTTGTAGACACTTTTTTGATTTTCCTAACCTCCCTCTACCAGAGAGCATTGTATGCCTGCCTCTGCATGCATTCTTTTAGCTGTCCCTACAGCAGGAAACACATCCATTTATCGGGGTAATCTTTATTACATCTACGCAGCACAATCATTGCACCGTATAATCCCAGAGCAGGTATACTTTAGGGAATGCACTGTTATCTAATCTGCCTGCAGTATTTTTGAGCTACTGTTGCTTTAACATCTGCATTTGGGACAAGTCAACATAACTTCTTATGATCAGCCAGAATCTCCGCCAGTGTTTTTGTCTCTTACCACATTAACTGAATTGCTAAGCATTGCATTACCTGTGAATATTTGCTGTACATATATGCATTCAGTTTTTATTTGAATTGTTGCTAATGCAACAGCTTAACTGATTTATGTTTAAATTAAGATTGCTAGTGTAATTACTGAACTGATTTATTCTGACTCAGACCAGGTGTAGCCCCACTCCATTCGCCCTCACTACACTTGGGCTCACTCCACTCCCTCACCCCTTTCCCACACATGCCTGCTTACTCTAGATTTATCGTCTGTCCTCTCTGTTAAGGACCCCCCCCAACTACCCTATCACTGCATTCCTACTCCAATCACTAATACCTCCCCAATTCCAATTATCTAATTACCGCATCCTTACTCCAATCACTGAGACCTCACCCAATCCACACTCCATTCCATTATCTCATACTTGCCCCACCACCTCTCTCACTCTACAGTAAACACTTCACCTCTCCCTTTCCTCCCCATATCACCCTACACCTTTACTGTCACCTACTCTCCCTTACCATCCTAACCCTCTTACATTATTCTCCATATAATCACTAACCTCACTCTCCTAGCAAGCTTACCTAGTCCTACACACTAAAATAATATGCAATTGCAGTTACTTCTACCACCCATCCTCTTCATCCTCTCCTGGCTATCTTCTTATCACTCTGACCTTCTCAACCCTCCTCTAGCCCTCACTCTTCCCCACATAACATCCATCTCCAATAAATGCCTGAACTTCCCTATTTCTCTATCTAATATGGTGTTTATTCATTATCACAAACTAAAACTCATTAATCTCAAATTCACCCCTCTAAACAAAAATGTATACCTACTACTTCTTTTTCACTATACCTGCTGTATCTCCTATCACTCTCCTACAAGATGAGGACACCCACCCCAAGCCTCGACTACCCACTCCATCCAACCCTACCTACTCTACCTCAACAAATACACACTAACTCCCAACCTCTACACCTAAACTCCTTTCCATCTACTCTATAAACTTACAAAGTCTCACAAATAAAATTTCAGATTTACATGCATGGATTGCTAACTATTCTCCCCACATCTTAGCTGTAACAGAATCTTGTCTCATGCCCCACATTACAAACTCAGAAATGCTTCCCCCCACTATAACATATTCCAGCATGACATCATCATCAGCAGCAGCAGCAGCAGCCCACTTTTTCCCATTATTCTACATGGGGTCAGGGTATCGTGCTAACTGTCACCAGCTCTCTCAATTCAGTGCCACCCTCCTGCCTTCTTCAACACTAATGCCTGACTGTCACAGATTTTCTTTCATACAATCCATCCACCTCTTTGCTGGATGTCCTCACTTCCTCTTACATTCTTCCTGCCTGTCCGAAATTATCCCCGACAGATTGTCTTCTGCTCTTCTACACATGTGCCCAAACCATCATAATCTGCTCTCATTGATCTTTTCTGCAATTGGAGCTACTTTGGTTTCTGCTCTTATTTCCTCATTTTTTCTTCTGCATCCTACCACCTTTCTCAGGCACTTCATTTCCATCACCTCTAGCTTCTTCAACTGTTCTGCCTTTACTGCCCAGGTTTCTGTACCATACAGTAGTACTGATCACACCACTCTCTTGTACACCTTACTTTTCAGCTTCTTTGGCATTCTTCTATCATAGACTACTCCTGATACTCTATTCCAGTTGGCTACAGCCCCTCTGATTCTAGCTTTGACCTCTTCATTCAGATTACCCTTCTCCTCAACTACACCTCTCAGATACTTGAAGCTGTTTACCTGTTCCACTAGCTTCCCATCTATCTCTATTCTCAGCTTCTTCTGATTTCCCCTAATTTCCTGCCATTACCACCATCTTATCTGTGCTTAGTTTCATCCCATGTGCCTTCAGATTTGCATTCCATTCTCCTATCCTTTGCTGAAGTTCTAGCTCAGATTCTGCCTGTACTGCCACATCATCTGCATACAGCAGCTTTGTTGATCCCTTTTCTTCAACCTGTTTGCTAATGTAGTCCATCACCAGTATGAACTGCAGTGAGCTAAGAGCTGAACCCTGAAGTACACCCACTCCCACCAGGAATCCCTCTGTGAGGACAAACACTGTTCATGCTTGAGTCATTGGGTCCTTGTACATAGCCTGCACTAATTCTACCAATGTGTCTGGGACTTTAAACCACCGCAGTACTACCCAGATCAGCTTTCTTGGGACCTTGTTATATGCTTTCTCCAGGTCTAGGAATGCCCAGTTGGACTCTCTCCTCATCTCTAGCTTCTTCTCAAGTATCCGTCTCAATGAAACATCAGGTCAATTGTGCTGCATCCTGATATGAATCCAAACTGCTCATCTCCCATCTTACATTCTACTACTCTGCATATCCATTTATCAATCACCCTCTCCAGAACTTTCATGCAATGTGATAGGAGTTTGATGCCTCTGTACTGCGCACAGTTGTAGATGTCTCCTTTGTTCTTGTACACTAGTACAAGTTTGCTTATTCTCCAGTCATCGGGGATACACCTTTCTCTCCACACTGCTATTAGTACCCTCAGGAGCCATTTCTCCCCATCTCACCTGGCAAGACAGACTATCAAAAAAGGGAGGAGGAGTAGCTATCTTTTACAAAGAACATCTTAACCTTACCCCCCTCTCACTCCCTCTCCCTGAATTCTCACCTGCTGAACTCTTCTTCCTTAATTGCCACCTTAACCCACACAAGAAAATTGCAATTGCATCCATCTATATCCCTCCTGGTAATATAATTCTCAAAAAGCTCAGCACTTGTCTTATAAGCATATTCCTTGTCTTATAAGCATTCTCTTTGCAGGTCAAGCACTCCTATATTATACAAATCTCTCACTAGCAAAACCCCCCAGGAGTGCCCACTTCCCTGCTAAGCCCACTACTTTTCTGTCTCATACCAACTCATAATTCTTTCTAGCATGTCGAAGGGTCAGATGCTGGCGTCCTCTCCTGCCCATTTGGTGAATCTGGGAATTCTGAGACAATGTTACAATTGCCTCATGTACACGGACAACCATCTCCTCCTCCCATGTAACACTAACACTTGTGAGAGATGCAGCTATTTAGCCAGACTGGAGGCTGAGCTCTCTCAACTCAGGACTGGCAAGACCAGGCAGGAGGAGAAGGCAACTACACACACCACAATACCAGTCTCACATAACTCAACCACACCATTGAATCAAACACATAAACACACTAAGACATACTCGAGGCTCTGAGTAAAATTTACCTAAACAGCAGAGGCCTCCAAAGCAGACACCCAAGCAACTGCAAACTCAATACACCACACAAACAACACATAAACAACAAAATCAGTGTGCAAAGCAGTCACTGCCCTTAATGCCAAATACAACACCAAACATACTTGTCATAGGTGACTCCATAGTCAGACACACTGGCGTCCGCTCACCAGACTGAGTAAGGAGAAGGTCACAGTAAGCTGCCTGTCGGGCGCTAGAATCCGCCACATAACACAAGCACTCAGGTCTCTCAACAGCAGGTACAAGTATGACTCAGTCATTGTCCACGCTGGTGTCAATGACCTGAGACGTACCTCCTTGGACTACATGAAAAGAGACATTGAGGAGCTCTCTGATTATGTAGCCCAGGCAGGTATGACCCTGACCTTGAGCAGTATCCCACCTTCACCTAGAATGATGCCACAATACAGTGATAAGATGATCAGCTTTAATAATTGGCTTAAATTCTGGTGTCATTCAAAGGGGATCCAATGTCTGTCTGCCTGGGATGACATGCTGGACAAGCCACTCTGCTTAAGGGACGGCTTGCACCTGTCACCCTAGGCTTCGGATATTGGCAAAGGCTCTTGCCACCCCATAGTGCCTTTTTAGGCAAGGCTCAAATTCTAACCCTACCACCCAAGAACAAAAAAGTAAAAAAACTAAGGGTAATGCTGCTCAATGCCAGAAGACTCAATCTCAAGATGCACGCACTCGAGGCCCTTCTCAGTATGGAGAACATCGATGTCTGTGCTGTGACAGAAACCTGGTTCAAGGCTCCTGAGAGCACCCCAGCACTAGCAGGTTTCACCTCATATCATGCGTTCCGGCCCCAAAATCCGGACAACACCAAGAAAGGAGGGGGTGTCCATATTCATAAAGGACACCCACACCTCAAGGTTGGTGGCAACGCATCGATGCATCGGAGACCATCCAGGTGCAATTAACCATAGGCAAGACTGCTCTGCAATTTGTAGCATGTTACAGGCCACCCTCTCAAACTCAGGAACCTCACATGGCCTTCCTGAAAACAATGGAGGGATAAATGTATCTCCAAACACCATCATACTAGGTGACTTCAACTACCCTAATATAGACTGGGAACACTACTCAAGCCCAAACACTCTAGCCCAAAGGTTCCTGGAGTTCATAAACTCAAATGCCATGGAACAACTAGTCACCATCCCCACAAGAGGAGAAAACATACTTGATCTCATCATCACAAACATGGGATCACAATGTTCAACACGAAGTATACCCCTCACTGGTGAGATCAGATCATAAACTAATCTCGCTGGAGGTCCTCATCCGCCCCACCTGAAACAAAAAAGAACACAGTGAAAAACTCCACAAAAGCTGACTTCACACTACTAAAAACTAGTGTGGACTCCTTTAAGGCCCAAGAGCCAGTGGTAAACATTACTCAAACTGCTGAATCACTTACAAATGCCTTCTACCAGCACCTACAGGACTGCATGGATCAGGCAATCCCAAACAAAACTAAGACTCTTTGTACCAAAGGCAAGCATCCAGTCTGGTGGACCCCAGCCATAAACAAGCTCTACAACAAAGGAGGAAGCTACTACAAGATAGAGCAAAATCCTTGAAAGGTAAGACACCTTTGATCATTATAAGTAAAAAACTAAGAGCTCTCATAAAATCATCCAAGGCAAATTTTGAGAGAAAAATCGCCAAGGATTCAAAAGACAATCATAAGGCCTTCTTTAGCTATGTTAGAAACCTAGGAGGAAACTCCCAGATATGCTCAGAATTAGTTCAAAATGATGTGAAGATTACTGAACCTACACACATTGCCAACATACTGGCTGACAGGTTCAGTGCAAACTTCTCCCCACCCTCCCCCCCAAAAGGAGATATCTATACCAGAGGATTGTAGCCCCCCAAACATCTCCAACGCCCAGGTGAGAACTGCTCTCTCCAAAGCAAAAAACACAGCATCCATGGGACCGGATGGTGTCCCCGGCTGTGTGCTCCATGAACTCAATGAGGAATTAAACCTGCAGTTAGGACAGCTGTTTAATCTTAGCCTCACCTCAGGATACGTACCCAAGGAGTGGCGACGGCGACTGTGGTCCCACTTCACAAGGCGGTGCCTCCACCGACCCTGGAAATTACCGTCCCATTAGCTTGACAAGCCTTATCTGCAAAGCCATGGAGAGGATCATAATGGAACTCATAAATAAAGACATAGGAACTTGCAGACTTTGGATCCAACCCAGTTTGGCTTTGTCAAAGGCAGATCATGCCTTTTAAACTTGGTTGACTTTTTGAGACAGTCACCAAGGCCATTGATGAGGAAAGGCAGTCCATACAGCCTACCTTGACCTGGCAAAGGCCTTGACACAATACCCCACTCAGGTATCATCAAAAACTCATCAGCTTGAATGTAAACCCATACATCACAAGATGGGTTGCAAACTGGCTAAGTGACAGAACCCACAGGGTCAGAGTTGCTGGAGCCATGTCAGACTCAAAGCCTGTCACAAGTGGTGTCCCACAGGGCTCAGTCCTGGGTCCACTCTTGTTCGGCATCTACTTTTCTGAAGTACAAGCAAACACAGGAGGGTTATGGCTGACAAAGTTTGCAGATGACTGCAAACTGGCGCCATAGTCGAAAACACATCTGACACAGATATCCTTCAGAAGGGCCTCACAGAAACAGATAACTGGTGCCAGAGCCATGGCCTAAAGTTAAATGCCAAGAAATGCATAGTCATACCCTTCGGGAAAAACAAGGTTACCCCTAGCTACCATATAGGTGGCAATCCACTGAGCACAGAAGAAGTCATCAGGGATCTGGGGACCCAGGTTGACAGTAGCCTTTTGTTTGACACTCATGTTGCTAAAGTAGTTAGGAAAACCTTCTACATTGCCCACCTGATCATGAAGGGATTCACATCTAGATCAAGGGAGGTCATTGCCCCCCTGTACTCATCACTCATTAGACCTATGATTGAGTACAATGCCCCATTCGGAATGTATCTCACCAGACACCTGCAGCAGCTGGAAAGGCCCCAAAAGTTCCTCACCAAAAGGATAAAGGGTTGTCTTATGCTGCCCGACTGAAAGAACTCCAGCTCTATTCAGTCTCATACCGCTTGCTCAGAGGTGACCTGTGCCTGACATATAAGGCCATGTCAAACCCTGATTTGATGAATATGCTTCACCTCAAAAAATCTAGATCCCTCAGAACCACAAGGCGGAGACTTAAACCTTGACACGGTTATTAATAGAACATGCTGGAGGGACAGATTCATCACCCAGAGACTCCCTATGCTGTGGAACAAAATCCCGGTACATGTGAGGCAGAGCACCTCGCTGGCCTTGTTCAAGAGGAATCTTGACCAATGGATGGGGGATCGCAGATATACCCCAGGGATTACTTCAGTGTCACTGCTTGACAGAGGCACAGCAAAATAATAGGCATAGTTTTATTCAAACTAAAGGGGTGGCGAAAGCCAAATAACTATGGGCTAGGCTTATAAATGCCCTTGGGCAGATAGCCTAGTATGAACCTATGAACCTATGAACCTATAATATTCCAGTTCTTGAATCTACCCTATCCTGGACCTCCAAGCATCTAGCATATGAGACAGTACTACCTGGTGATGTCAACATTGATTGGAACAAACTGTCCCCCTTCTCCCCTAGCCTTCGCATCAACAAAAAATCCAGCTCCATACTTGACTGGCTCTTAACTTGCAATCCTAATCAGTACCATAATCCCAGTAATCTACCTGACTCTTTAAGTGATCACCTCCCAATCTCTATACAAAGAATACCACCTCATACCTCTAAAACCCAACTTTATAGAGAGTGCTAAAACCTCTCTAATTTCAGTCCAGAAAACTTCAAATACCTTCTCTTTCTTATAAACTGGTCACACCTGTTCAACCTTCCCCTAAATTAAGCTGTTCTTGAATTTAATAACACTTTTCTAAACATCCTAAACTCCATTGCTCCCACAAGGAAAATTAGGATCAAATCTAATCTCACATCCTGGCTCTCCAAACATACCCTATCCACCATGAAACTCAGAGACTCTGCCTGGAAACAATGTTCATAGTCAGACTCTCCCTTTCTTTTCCTTAGATTCAAAGAACTAAGAAACCTTACCTAAAAATTTATTGTTCAAGACAAGAAAAATTTCTATCTAGAGGTTCAATCTACCCTTACTTCAAACCCTAAAAATGTTGGCACACTATAAATAATATATCAATAGAATAATAACCAGTAGGCAAACCAGCCCTGTTGTAAAAAGCAAACCAGCTAGACGAACAACAGCAACAGTGAAGTGAAGCATAGTTTAAAATACAATCCGGAACCATTAAACTGTCAAACTCAAAACGTTTATTTGAATATGTGAGCACTTTCACCTATTAAAGTGGCTTCTTCAGACCATTAATACAAACAAAAGCAAAACTATGCCATTAAATACTCATGTTTAATATTCAATTCTTTCAAATGTTCAATTAACATTGGCTAACTTCCGTTTCAGCATTCTAAGCTGACATCATCATTGTATTCAAAGCCTTTTAAAGTTACAGATCTAAAAAAACAGTTTGTAATTCAAACTCAAGATCTTGACCTATTAAAATAATAATACATAATGCATCCTAACTTCCTAATCAAAATACACATTTTTAAAATAAAAAGTGAAATCTCATTCTTTAACATAAGCTCTCCTTATACAATTGAAGACATTCAGTGTGTCTCGCCACATACACATATCGTGTCTCCATAATTGCATGGTTAAATAACAATGTTTAAAACTCCTGTTAACAAAAGCAATCAGGTATCACCACCTTCTAGCATAAATAGACAACAAATGAAAAATAAAACATCAAAATTCTCCGTTAGAACGAGGCTAAAAGCTTAGCGACATAACTGTTCCATTGCCTTGTAAGCATCGGCTATGACAAATCAGCATATCATGCACTCAAAATATATAGTCGCTAATTATCTAGCATAAAAATGTAGGTAAACACAACAGTTAAAAGCCTATATGCTTATGAGCTCAAAGCGAGTACACATAGCAAGTACAATCGCTAGAAATATAACATAAAAATCCATCCCAAAATTGTAAAATACATACTTACAACTGAAAATAGCAAATCAACCTAACTCATTGCTAGTAACCAAAAGCTGTATTACATGTTCCATAGAGATAATCGTTTGCCATTGTGCATATCCAATTATACAACCAACCCCCATTTAATATTCAAAAATGTGCACGCTGATTGGTCAGCGTGCACGTTGTAAATCAGAGTTATAGTAATGGAAAAAGGTCCGGTCACCCGGACTTTTTCCATTACTATAACTCTTTTTTTTTTACAACAACGGAGAACGCAAGATCTCCATTGCTTCACACTGTCTCGCTATGTTAAATGAGTTTAACATAGCAAGACAGCTTTAAAAAAGCAACGGAGAGTCTCCGTTGCTTTTTTTAAAGCTGTCTCGCTATGTTAGAGTTTAACATAGCGAGACAGCTTTAAAAAAGCAATGGTGAATCTACGTTGCTTTTTTTAAAGCTGTCTCACTGTTAAACTCCTTTAACATAGTGAGACAATTTGTAAAAAGCAACAGAGATCTTGCTTTCTCCATTGCTTTTTTCAAAACTGTCTTGCTATGTTAAATGGGTTTAACATAGCGAGAAAGCTTTAAAAAAGCAACAGAGATTCTCCGTTGCTTTTTTTATAGCTGTCTTGCTATGTTAAACCCATTTAACATAGCGAAACAGTTTTTAAAAAGCAACGGAGATCTTGCTTTCTCCATTGCTTTTGCCCACAGCTCTGATGTACTGCGTAGGCATACGCATGCTCAGTACGTCATAACTGTCGCAGAATACCAGACAGCTGTGGAAAGGCAGCAAAGAGGCTTATACAATGCCATTATTTAAGAAAAGTAATTATTTTTTTCTTAAATAATGTAATTGTATAATAGCAATAACCCACTTCTGGGTGTGGGTAATGCTGGATTTACCCACGGTTGGCTTTGTTTGGCCACTCGGGCTTCGCCCTCATGACCAAACCACACCAACCATGGGTAAATCCAGCATTACCCACACACAGGCATGGGTTATTGCTATATTAACAAACATCATTCTCAAAGTAAATGATAGCCCAGACAGTCAGTGGTTGCAACTTCAAACTGTCTCATTATGTCACCTAATCAGAAAGTAGTAATGACACCACAAAGGAGATGGCGCAAAACTTTATATTGCAGGTATTAAGCAGCACAACACTAAAACTAGTTCCAAATATTTGTGTTGTATACTACATGTTACATACGGACAAGTCTGTCCATATACATGTATCTTTAACAAAACAGCATTAACTAAACAGCTAAATACTGTATGGGTTAATAGATAAAACATCGAACTATCCCATAAGGTCACACCTTCAGTAGATGACAGCAATGGCAATGTCAACTATTCACATAGCTCTCAACCTTCCATTGCTAAAATGAGGAACACTCACCTTCATAATGTGGAACAAATGGGCAAAATGTGGAACACATGCTAATGGATTACTAACAGCTTCAACTAGGAAAGTCATAGGATGGTTAAAATATACTGGTTTTACTTATTAAGAAGATCCTTTAATGAATCAATATGATTAATTTCTATTTACCAAGGATTTCACTTAAAAAAATCCTAACACTGAATGTGTGACAGACTGCCCCCGGGATTCATGAAGTTTGCGCCAGGCGCAGGCGTAGCGTAGGCGGTATAATGCCAAATATGGCCACCGAGCAATTCAGGTACAATCCAATTCCATGTGCACTACCAGCGTATGCCAGATCTGCGCAGCCCTCGGCTCAGGCATGCTAATCATCCCATGCGCAGTATTGCACCATGCAAATGAAGGTACATAGCGATTCATGAAGTGGTGCAGGCATAGCGTAAGCCCACAGAAATGTAAACCAAAAAAAAAACGGTTTACATTTATCCAAACAGAACATCGGAGATATGAAAGTGGACCAGACTCATGTATTACAAAGTTAATATATGCCAATGGCTAAATATACAGCCAATGGCATACAAAAAGATGCACAACACCTAAAAAACAACATTTAATGTCATGTCCACAGTAATGCAAAGTACAACCGCAGGGCATGTGTGCGCAAACGGGAACACAAGGAAAATATATACAAAATGTCATAAAATCGCAATGTAATACAAATCATGATTTCACCATAATACTCAATGGTATGCATGGTTCACCACAACCAAGCTGCAAGGGTTGCTAAGGGTCTGTGACAGTGTTCAGTGTGGTAACTATGAATTAGTAGTCAATGCTATACAAATGAGGCAAGTAATAGTGAATCGCAAACGTCCCGCCGGACTAAGTATGTACCATACGGCGCAGAGCTACAACACCGAGGAGTGGTTTGGAGGTATACATGACATCAGCAGTGGGGTGTGCCACCATAGCTGTAAGTACATTGGAGCAATGCAAATCCGACCTGCCCATTGCTAAGCAAAGCTGCAGGATAGGGGTGGGGATGTAGGTATAGCATCGTTTAGCTGAGAGCACATATGGTGCCCGAAAGCGCATGTGTACGTGGATGAAAACATACCCAAAACCCGGTAAGCAGATGCACGCACCGTGCACCATAGCTCAAACAGGAAGCTTAGGGGAAGAAAATAAGGAAATGCCGCAGTAGGGTAATTGGAGTACAACTGAGCAAATAACACCTATTAACTCACAGTGGGCAATCGACGGCAGCTAAAAAGTCTGCTCTCAGCAACCTGCAGAACAGGATAGGGGAGGTGTCGGATTGCAAAGAAAAGAGAACTGTCATAGCAGAGCAAAGCAAACCTGCAGTAGATCAGCCATAGAACACATTTCGTAAGATAAGCCAGATTTTGGAAAGTACAAATGTAAGCAGGCTGCTGGATGCATGCCAGAAAATGGGAGGGGAAATGTTAAGAAATGTTAAGGGAAGGGCAAGAGGTAATCCATGGCAGCCAAATGTATTTCAACACCAAAGGCACGACAATAGTAGTACCTGTGGTAAAACACATAAGATACCCTGTAGCTCCGATTGTACATACACACGCTATGCCATCATCAGTGTTCACAGCACAATAGTATAAAGTGTGAAGGCACCTCACACACACCTGTGTATTCCCAAACACTGCACCATTGGTGTAAACAGACAGGGAACTTTTACAATGTACATGTTGGGAGATGCCATAGCTGTGATTCATCACCATGTGTTAGAGACTGAAGGTGCTGTGGAGGATGATGCTGATAACCACTGCAGGCCCCGGAGGAGGAGAAGAGTGTTCGGACCAAGGGTAACCTACCAGGGACTACATGATCTGGAGATAGTAGAGCATTACAGGGTGGACAGGGACATCTTACAGAAAATAGTTGAGCTGTGCCAGCCACGCCTGAGATCCAGAAACAACAGAGGGGAACCCATCCCAGTGGACACGAAGGTATGTGTAAGCTTGCGAATACTAGCCACAGGTACCTTTCAAAGGCCAACTTGAGATATAATGGGGATCTCACAGGCCTTAGCATCCAGGGTACTACTCCAGTTCCTGGATGCTATGTTACCACATGCCAATGAGCATATATACTTCCTCCTAACTCAGGAGGAGTTGGCCAGCAATATGCGTCTCTTCCACCATGTGGCACACTACCCAGAGGTACTGGGTGCGATAGACTGCATGCACATACATATCAAGTCACCACCTGGTGAGCATGGTAGGCACTAAATAAACCACAAGGGATACCACTCCATCAACTGCCAGGTCGTGTGCAATGCCCAGGGCATTATTATGGATGTGTGTGCTGGCAGCCCTGGAAGCTACCATGACTCCCACATCTGGCATGCCTCACAGCTGTATCAGGTATTTGTCAGGGGGAACATCCTACATGGCCACCTTGTGGTGGATGCTGGCTATGCACTGGAGCCATGGATGATGACTCCCATCAGAAATGCACACACACCCATGCAAGAACACCATAATGAGGCACATGCACAAACCAGAATCATCATAGAGCATGTGTTTGGGATGCTGAAATCACAGTTCACTTGCTTGGACATATCTGGTGGAGCCTTGCAGTACTCTCCAGGCACGTGTTCCCACAACTTCATAGTATGTGCCATGCTACATAATATGATCCTGCGGAAACAGCTGCAGCAGGGACATAATGGTGAAGGCCCTCACAGCCCTCCACAATTGCCAAGGCCATCACAGGCACAGAGGTATTCAGACCACAAACACCCTGTGCCAGCCCCAGTAGGCAGAGGCGTGCCCAATATGCCCACGCCTTGGCAAAGAGGGAACGTATAGCACATACACTGACAGTGTAGGCCCCTACAGTCTGATGCACCTCTCCAGCTGCACACACAGTAAACTGGATGGCACACACACACACACACACACACACACACACACACACACACACACACACACACACACAAACACACACACAACCACCTGTAAATTGTAATGTATAGGTGGCCTACTGTGTGAATCCTACATAGGCAGCCCTCAACCGTTGCACACAGAACAAGAAATGTCAACACCTGAACAGTACACGCACATAACAGCATATGTTGATACTGTATGCATAGGTTCCTAGGTACATCGGTAGGTACATGCCTGATTGTCAGAGGCCATTCATCAACCGAGGTACACAGTGCCTGTTGTTGCCACCACATCCATTAACCAACTGTCCCTCAGTGGAGCAGAGCCAATTGCGTGATCCATGTGTGTAATCATTGTTCCCCATAGACTCTGCATGGATTCCCTGGTGTGTTAATGAGGGGCTCCATATCATGTAATCAGGGATGTAGTGGCAAAGCATGGGGATTACCCATGACAGGTATCTGTCACCCCAGCATGCTCCACATATGGTTGTGTGAAGGTGTAGCACATTATAGTCTGTGGCTCACTGTGACATACATTCTCAATGCTGGAGCACATCCATTAAACATCACTTGGACATACCATTAATAGGTCTCATCCATATGTAAACTAACTGAGTTACACATTTGATTGCAGTATGGAGTAACAGCCGTAGTACAGTCCATATACAAAACACCATAACACATGTACAAATCCCAGATGCCCAAGTGGTAAATGCACTGACTGTCGTGCATGTTCCCGGTTTCAAATCCTGCAAGGGATGTTACGTAATCCCGAAGGCACGAATAATGGAAGTTGGATGCAGGTCATCAGATCAGATTTAGCACATGTTAGTGGGATTATGCATTGGCAAGTGCTGGTAAGCGTCGTTTAAACATGACTATACGGATATGCGTGAAACAGGGCTAAGCTTTTCTGAATATCGCTCAGATCACTGTCAACGATGTCCAGAGCAGGAGAAACTAGCATTATTCACCCCTGTACTAATAGTGCCTGCTCTGAAGGGTAAAATGACCACTTCCTGGAGTAGAACACGCAATCATGTACATGATCACCTAACACTAAGCTACCCAAGATGTACCAATGGCAGGTGTGTATTGTGACAGGTTAAAACACAAGTGTGCGGAGTCCAGGAAAAAGTATACACCAACATGTACACAACGAAAGGTGTGTTCTCCCTCTCACTATCTCTCTCTCTATATATCTATATATATATATATATATATATATATATATATATATATATATATATGTAATAGAGATAGAAAGGGTGATAGAGAGATATATGTTGATATATACGTATTCACCTATATCTGCAAATATATAGATAGGTCAACGACATGTACACAACCATGGAGGTACAAATAAATAGGATACTGCCAACTATCGAATGTGTCACATACCAACACGCGTAATTACGATGCTTAAAGACTGAAAGACCACAGTACCGGAACACTAGAACCGCGAGTAATATTATCACGATGTTAAGGGACATTTAGTTATCTCTGCCGGTGCTGCGGTCCAGGTAGGTATTGTGTTCAACTGTGTTTGTGATTGCTGTAGTCTGTGTATGTGTGTGTTGAGGGTGCCATGTGCATTAACGTGGGACTGTAATGTGTGTGTGTGTGTGTGTGTGTGTGTGTGTGTGTGTGTGTGTGTGTGTGTGTGTGTGTGTGTGTTTGCATCGTGTGTCTGTTAGTGCTAACTCGGAGGTAGATCATTACGGTAGGTGTGGTCATAGCTGGCCCTAGGCATATGGTTACCACCTGTCCCACTTTAAGAGGGACAGCCCCTCCCTGGGCAGTTGTGTCCTGACAAAAAATATTAAAAAGGGCAAATGTCCAAGATTGTAGGACATAATTATGTCCCATATATTATGTAATAGTTGCATTAAATAGTTATGCCTGTATCTAAAATACATAAATGTTACATGAAACATGAAAAAAAGCTAAAGTGCTACAAGAATAAGTATGTATTCAGGATAAAAGTATGTTCTATCCTGTGTCCTGACCATGGGTATGTGTCGGCCTGTAAACACCGATGTGTGTCCTGCAAATGTCCCACTATGGCCATTTGAAAAGGTGGCAACCCATGCCAAAGAGGTTCAATCACTGACACAACTGCAATGAGTGCAAACATCTGTGACAGAAATACACGAGACAGCTGTCATTTAGTAACATTCCCTTACATATCGATGTATTTCCGGAGGTATTGAAGTATCAACCTCACCTGCATGCTATATAGAAACCAATTAACAATGGCTCAATGTATAAGCCCGTAACAACCATAGTTTCAGTCTACTAAATGATAGGTCTTCAATTAGGGAAGAAGCCCACACACATGTATGGAATATGTAGAATGCAGTCCCCACAAACCTGCAGATGCTATGTACACCCACCTACATCTTCCTCACATCCGAAACAATTGCAATACAGACTGTAATAACATCACAAACATCCACTCACTCAATTACATCTGCAGAAGCGTTAACATACCTTGTGAGAGACACATTTGTAATGGTGCCATGTGAAATCATAGCTGTTGTATAATGCAACAGACGGCGATGTTACAGGTTTTGTTTGCAATAGTCCCTTATCAGATGGTTGAGATGACAGGTACACTCACATGTAGAACCACATACTCTAGCCATCACACACAATCCACAGGGAGACATGAATTCAAAATATCCATGTCTCTCCAAATAGCAGTTGAATTCCTCACAACAAAACACATACAGGCCATCTCCCCGAAGGTAGGGCAAAAGGGCAATGCCCAAGTGGAGAATTCAATTATACCCCACTGTCGCCGTGTAATTGGCGAATGGAGTAGCTGCACAGTTGATGTGCATGTAATAATTTACTCAGGAACACCAATTGGCGGCAGGATATCACATGTTACAGGTATCGACGTATATAAGGGTGCCTTGCCATACATTCAAACTATATGCTCATACCATAGAACCGTTTAAACAGTAAAGGTGTAAGAGAGATATTTACGAAGACTTGGAACGCTAACAAGGTATGTAGAACACTCAGTGTGTTAGTGTATGTAGAGCCTGTTTTGTATTAATTAAAGTGTACGCAATGCATAAAGTGGGAAAAGGTATTATGTAGTGATGTCTTGTTGAGCATAGTAATGCTTGTAGAAATTGTGTGTCCTGCTGTGGGCCACAAGGTAAACATCTCATACACCACAAGGGATGCTACATGAGGGCATTAAACACAACAATTCCCCACCACCCGCTGTCAGTGGTAGGGTTTGTCCAGCAAGTACGTGCCATAGCAGGGAATAGTATATGTTGATATACTGTCACAGTAGGCATGTGTATGGGCATATAATGAGAATAACATGCCTAAAGTGGTCCTGCTGTGCAAGTATGCTTTGCATTATGGGATAATGATTAAAATATGTGTAATGTCTAGTATTGTAGGTAGATACGTCAGATATTTTACACAGCATAAATGTTATATCATGCAAACAAAAGGTATCGTCTATTGGCATGTACAATACACAATAACAGGATACATACGGCTTGTAGTCACGGGACACTGTAACAGCATGATAACTAATTGAAATGGAAGAGCTACTCAATTATCCATGCACAAAGGACATGTAATAGCTTCACAGTTTCATAGTGAGGTACTATGCTGTCTGGCCAAGTCCATGTGTAAGCCCAACGACAGTGTTTTCACCGGCGGCAACTCCCTAGGGTAGTGTCCTGTCTGTGAAAAGCAGAGTCATGTGTTACCTGCACCTGTGTACAGTACAGCCACTGCAGTGATCCCTGGCATACATGTGTGTCTCCCATCCACCCATCGAGGTATCTCATGAAGAGTGCTAGTGAGTGTCCCTGCTTGATGTACATAGGAATCATGTTCCAAAGCATGGTGAGTGTCTGGTTCAGGAATGTATCCCTCAAGTTCGTCCCACTCATTGTTGCATTTGTACACATATCCATGAGCATGTTGCTCTCAGTGGCTTTTGCTTATGTTGCTTATGTGGAGTATATCCATAAATATTGTTGTGGACATGGGCCCTGTATGTTCAGCAGAGGTCACCCCTGAGTATGCAGTATGCAAATGTGTACAGTCGTGGTGTCCGTAGTTGTGCCGCATAAGTCATCCTTCGGAGGTCAATAATCCTCGTGGTGTGTTAATGTTGTGGTATGTAAAGCCGTTGTTGTTCTGTAAGGTACACCCCAAAAGGGGAGTTGTACCCTTGAACGTGTGTCATACGTCAGGAGTATAGAGATACAATGGGTGCCTTTGTTCCAGCTACAAACCCATTACAGATAAGGGTGGCCACATAGAAGGATATCCACACCACATTGGCAATATGGTCATCAAAGGAGTGGGTGCTATATACATGTGTACTAAGATCCCGTATAATGTCACATGTATGTAGGGGACTTCCACCTATGTGACAGTCAGTGGATGATTGGTGTAGTCCAAAGGGGATGTCTATGCACCTTGTGTCATGCAGCTTGAGGCCATGTTATTGACATCAGGTATCCGTCACAGTGACACCCTTATGGAGAGTGTCTGTATCAGTTGGTGGATCAATCATGGATCCTTGTTTGCAGTTGTCTGGAAAGCTATTCAGGGAAAGTCCCTCTGTGCTAGCCTGTACCTCAGGGAAGCATATACTGAACATGAGGGGCCCTGTGACCAAGGACTGTGGTACGCCAAGTGTAACTAAATTACAGTAGGTACCACGGTGTGCTACCCTCATTGTGTAGGTCCTGTTCATGAGCCACTTTACATAACATCCCGAGACGTAGGGGTCGATGTGCAGGTGGATGTGTATGTTGTCAATACCAGAATGGAGAATGGTGCTGAAAGCCAATGAGAGGACAATGTAGGCTGTGTGGACTCCCTTACCATCATCAGCTACCCTGGTAACTGTATCAAAGGAGTCCACTAGTAGTAGGAGCCATGGTCTGGCCCTAACAAATCCAACCTGGGAGGCATCAAAGGTCTGGAGCCCACCAATGTCTCTGTGAATGACTTCCATGATGATGTGCCCCATAGCCTTGCAGAACAGTCCAGTCAGGCATATAGGGCAATAGACCCTCTGGTTCATTGTGGTGCCACCTGTGTGGAGTGTGATAATTGTTGCTGTGCGCCATTCAGGGGGCCACAATGTCTGATACAAGGCTATTACTGAATCTGGTGGCCAAGTGGGGAGCAATGTCATTCTGAGGTTTGTGTAAATCACAGCCTGGGATGTTGGATGGTCACATGGAGTCTGTGTTCCAGGCCACTCCGGAGCAGCTCTTTTGAGTGTGCACCTTTAACCCCTAGTGGGCATGGCTTAAGCCTTTAAAAACTAAGTTATCACCTTAGAGTTCTAGAAAACTCTCATTGAAAGAGGTCAAATATCAATAGAGTTGTGTTTGCCATCACATATGGCTCAAGACAAAATATCCTGGTACCTTGTAAGTAACATGGTTTTGGAATTATTAATGCAAATATGAACAATCCATATTTGACGCCAAGAGGAGCAGTAGGGGTTAACTGCAGAAGACGCCTGGAGGAGCACTCGGCTATAGAGTGCAGGTTGGAACTGCATAGTTGTGACCGCAGGGACTCTGCATTGTTCCTGTATGGATTTTGGCCCTGTAGGGAATGAGAGGGTGTAAAGTTAGCATTGAACCTATCTGCCACGATGTTGCCAATATCAGTCGGTTCTGCAATGTTCCTGCCTAACCATCGTATGTCAGAGCAGATGTGGGTATTGCCATGGAGTACTGACATACCTCCATAATGCTTTGTGGTAGTCCTTGGAATGTGTCGCAGTAATGTTTACGTAGCTAGCTTTGGAGGATGTGGTAAGGGATCCCAGATTCCTACTGAGGCTGACCAATGAGCTACCCCACCCATGGGATTGTACTCCAGTTCGCAACAGCCTCCACCTTCTGTTGTACATTATGTCCATGGAACTGGACCCCCAGAGTGGCATCAGTTATCTGGTGGGTACCATCATGGCTCTGTTTGGGATAGCGTGATCCATGCAGTCGTGTAAGTTCTAATGAAGTGCACTGGTGTATGTTTCAGCATTTGTAAGTGCATTGTCCATCTGCACGGGTGTCATGACATTTACTACCACTGTCATAAGACGTCTGAAGTAGGCATTGTAGAAATCTTGTACTGTGTATTCCGTGAAGGGTGTGGTGCCAGGATGTGGATAACAAGGGTGATTAGCATATGTTCGGAAACTACCGAGTGGATAACCCCAGGTGTGGAACACCAGTCACATGTTGGTAATGTCCATGTCTAGGATATTGTTGGTCTTGGTGGTGGTGTGTATGGGTTGATCCAGCCGAGTGGAGGTTATGAATCCCAGAAAGCATTGGCCTAATGTGTTGCTACATGAGTTGGTATCCCAGTTAAGTGTGGGGTAATGTCAGTCTAACATCAATAGTACCTGTCTGAACCCTACTGTCCAGTACACCAAGAAATGAGGGCTGGTAACCGTGGGGTATGTTGTTGAATCTGTAGCAAGTTACAATGTGTATAGCAGTTCTGGCCACAGCTAGTTACATGTGGATCACCTCTGATGCATTGTGTTAAGTAACCAGCCTGGAGGTGTGTACATCCTTGTGAAATATGGACACACCTCCACTGTGGGTGTTCCTGTCCTGGTTACATGACTGAAATGTGTGGTCTGCGTATAACCTGTCAGTGCAGGTGTGCTCTCCGGAGGCTAGAGGCAGGTTCCAGTCACTGCAGAGATATCGAAGTGGTCCATTATAAGGAGTGCCTCGCCTGAGTGCGTTACAGATGAAGATGTCAAGCATTGAGTAACATTATCCAGGTTTTGCTTGCCTGTTCCTGTTCTGGTGGTGAATGTTATTGGAAACTGTCCAAGACATGCAGTATAGGAGCAGCAAGAGCCTTACATGTTATCTGTACTCCCAGGGCTGACAGGTGCAGGTCATCTGTGCCAAAGCATCGTGTTTTGATGACCATGTCATTCAAAGCAGACATACACTGGATGCCTGTGGAATGACAGCAGAAGCATAGGCAACTGTTGAAGTGAAACATTCAGTCGTTTTACAGTGGTATCAGTCTGGATGAATGCAGATTGCTTCTCAGGGCTTGGGCGATACCTTCTGGGCTACAAGACCGGAGAGCTGTTGCATGTCCCTGTACATGTAGTCCAGGAAGTTACATCTCAGGGCAGTCACACTAACATGGAGAATGACAGTCAAATCGTACCCGGTGAGGTGTGGCATGGGTGCATAGGTTATGTTGCGGATCCTGTTACCCAACAGCCAGATATAAGCGACTATAGCCTTCTGTAGTCTGGTGAGTGGAACATCAGTGTGACCACCTACAGAGTCACCTATGACCGGTGTGTTGGGTATGTTATGACACCCTATTGTCTGTAATTGATGGGCACACATGAGTCTGTGGGCTATAAGTAATTGGTGTTGTGTTTGGTGATGGGGGCTGCCTCTGTTGCCTACAAAGAGAGTATGGAGAGGTTCTGCAAATGTTGTAGTCATATTATGTGTGGCCTGTGGTGGTGGAGATCTAGTGAGACTATGTGATGAGTGGGTGTGTTACAAATGTTAAACATCCCCACATGAATGTCAGGTTCAGTCTGGGTTGGTGAGAGTATTACCCCCAGCATGGCTACATATGTGCATCTCCCACAGGCCGTAGTGTTGCATGTTGAGAGGTGAGCATTGACAGTGTACATGAGACAATTGCTCTATTGCTTCATGTTTGCCATATTCATCATATAGACAGGCAATAACACTGGCAAATGACACTTGGACATGCCTGTATATTCAACCATGTCTCACAAGATATGTGAGTTATGTGTGTACAACAGCTGTTGTACTGTAAACAAGCTGGAAATGTAAGGGCAGACAGTGTACTTGTAAGAAATTACTTGGAATGGGTGCTATAGTAATTAGTAGCTTATGAAGTGCTTACATGTTCTGAACAAGTGCTGAGCATGAATATACAATACAGATAGAGTGTTGGATAATATAAAACCACTGCAACCCACAAGTGAAGTCATAATTGGAGGCACTGCACTATTACCCTGCTGAGTATGGTCTGCAAGACTATGAACCTTTATCAATGTAGATGTTAGCAGTACAGATGTAGATGACAGTACGGATGATTTCACACTGCATATCATATCTGTGACAGGTCATAGGACATCATCACCCATACTGTGTTCCAGCTACACTGAGTATACTAGATGTACCTTCGTATGTCACAGGAGTGTTCTACCAGTGGCCTGTTGACAGAAGCAACACTACAAAAGGTGTCTGAGTGACATGTGCATATCACACCAGTGGCAGCTACAGTAAAACAGGCTTAATGTTTTGTACTCCCCCCTCATTGTAGCCCATATAACACAGACAAATGGGAGGCATCTGGATATGTAAGGATGTGAATGGCCATGACCTAGGAGCAATAGCTGTCTCAGTGTTGTGGACAACATACAGAATGGGCTTTGTGGATGAGGTGCGTGACATATGTGCACAATCTGACAGCTGATAATAGCATTGTCACTCCTAGGTAAATAACCCTGTACCCATTAACTACCACCTAGGCAGCGCTCAACATTATGAACACTGTGTGTAAGGGATGGTGCTGTGCAGTTCACCTCCCTGAGCTGGTGACGTCTCCAGGCCTATTAGGTAGTCATACGAGGCACCCATGTCATGACAGGGTGCCATCCATGAGCACGGAGATCATTGGACAGGCATACTCAACACTCGGATGACCAATATTGGATCACATATCACCTTTAAGGGGTATTGGCCATGTGTGGATGGGCGATACCAGCCTTCACAATCCTCACCTCCACTATGCAGCATGCTGGCTACCTTGCATAAAGACATGTGCTACACTGTGATGTTGGACATACTACACATACATATCCTGATCTGAAAGACATGCATCATGGACAGCCACCGTCCTACTACAAGGATCGCCACATGCTGGACAGATCCTTGTGCCATACATGTTACATACTCCTGCCATACCATGCAACCCTGTCCATCAAAGCTGCACATGTCATCTCTGTCATACATGGTGCGATGACCACATGGTAGATGTATCATTAACTGTCTGGATCAGTAATGTGGCACTGATGCACCTGGCGGTGGCAAAATGGCTGTCGGATACAGCTAGAAAACCTTGCCCATACATGCTATAGTTGATAACCATCCCTGCGAATAATGCCTGGCTAGCCATTGTCCCATGTGTATCACATGTGCAAGACAGGTGATATGTGGCAGGATATTGAACTGCTATACAGTTCCGTGTAAATGTATATGGCAAAACATATGCATGTAAATGTTTCCATGTGCATGTGTGCATTGTCACTGCTCATGTCAGTTAAGGCAGTGTATGTGTTGATATGTGACATATACACAGCATCAAGGTCAACAGCATTACTGTGGACACATCCAGGCATGTGCTGATAGGTAAGAACATCAGTACAGGCAAACAAACATGCCCACATCAAGACAGCATTCACATGGAGTATGAGCAATGTAATGAGGTGACACACATATATGGTGATGATATCCAATGCACAACGGGTGTTACATGTGTGTGACACAAACATGTCAGTCATGTCAGTGTCATGACGATTTGCAAAGATAACTGTTCATATGTACTAGATTTAATACAAATTTATGTGCATCTGTATCTCTGTACATCTCTGTGATACCGTGACCTGTCTCCATCATTATGTCTTCCAGATAATGCCTCCTTCACGCCTGCCAGCATATAGCAGCATGGAGGATGATGCCCTCATCCCATACCTCGATGATAACTATGAGGTGTTGTTCAGCCATGTGCCACAGCATGCCCAGCAGCGTGACGACCTGTGGCAGGAACTACGCAGGAGGGTTAATGATGTGGGTGGCCATAACCGCACCTACCAGCAGGTACGCAGACCTGATACGACATGTGAAACAGCATGCCAATGCAATCACCAGGGAACAAGGAGGAACAGGTGGTGGGCCACCAACCCAGCCCCCACTCACACCCACCGAGGAGCTACTGGCCAGCCTGGGGACACCCTCAGAACAGCATCCACAAACACTAGCTGCCATCGTGGAGGTGGGTGTCTCCCAACCACTGAGCCTGGTGTTGCCTGGTAAGTCACTACTGCACATATGACTATTATATCCCATTTAGTTGCATGTGTCACTGTACAATATGTAATGTAACATCATATGCAAGGTATGTTTACACACATGCTGCATACTATAGTATGCTACCCTGTGTATGCACACATGTGCATACTATATGCTATTGTACAGGTAAATGTGTTAACATGCACAGTGCACCCTGTAGCTGTCATACAGTCATGAATAATGTTCAAACTGCTGTGTCACCTTTATACAGGTACCTCTGGTGTGCCGCACAGACATCAGTCTGTTGCAGGTGAGACAATTATCAGTATCAGGCATGTTAATGCATATATCTATTAGCCATGTGGCCAGTTAACACATGTACACATAATGTATGGTCCAGTCACGATATACAGGTCACATCTGTCATCAATCACACTGGCTACCCATGTGCAATATATACAAACTAAATGAAACACCAACATGAAACCACAGTATCTGTCATTGCTAGATGTGTGGACAGCTGTGCATACAACGGTGGATTTGTTGTTCAATGTAGGCATATGTACTATACATTGGAACAACACATGTGGTATGCAAACAGTACCACACAGTGAGCTGGGATATGGGCAGCCCACAGGATTCATCATTGTGTAATATGCCCCTGCAATGGGTGCACACATTGTGATGTGCCATCTGACATGTCCCAGACATGTAGTGTTCCGGCTGCAATATTGTCTCACTATCCCATAATACATACCCCACATACCAAACATACAACCCTTTGTCTGCATAACTCTGTGAACAGTGATGTATCTGACATCTATGGGTGTATGTCATATAGGACAACACAGACATGTGAGATAGATGGCCATCACAAACATTTGGCCAACACATGTTCACACATGGCCATGGAGGATGGCCAGAGACATGTAGCCACACAGTAGATGTGATGTGTATACACCCTGTTGCACATTGTCCACACATGGTCCAACTATAGCCTTTGTTGAATGGTTATATAGTTGATGTGGAACACTGGACATCCTAAAAGGCTGTGCACAGCTTGTGGAGGTGTCACTTAATTCGACCATATAAGATGTGTTGAACATCATGACTGTGTCATAGCATGAAAGTAGTCACCTGTACAGCTTCCACAGACATAGACAATACATCAGGCCACAGATACCGTACATTTCCCTTGCTGCTGTTGGACATCACTGTCAGCCATGCACCTCGTGTGTGTGTGGTACATAAATGTCATGTGAAACATGGTGTATTGACAAGTCTGCTATGTGTGGACACGGTTGCCAGGCAGCTAAGACATTTTAGTAGTTGTGCAGGGGTGTCATCTGTAGGTCTTCCAGTGATCTGTCGCATGATACAGCATGGTTTAGTGTGTATACACGTCAGCAACGTGGGCCACAATCCCCAGTAGCTATGTAATGTGTATGCACGCAGTCATGGCTATGCAGTGTGTGTATTACACACTGTATAGCAATATAGATGCCTCATGATGCCATGCAATGGCACAGTGTCTGTACTACACACTGTATAGCAATGTAGATGCCTCATACTACCCTTCAATGCTCATGCACATCTGCTAAAAGTGCTTTCTATCTGTAGGGCATACAGACAACACTGCAATGTGATACCCATTACACCGCTGTACATGTGTCAGGACACCATTGTGTCAGACATGTATGCATGTCAGTGCACACGTCAGCAGATTACATGTCATACTACATGTCAATGTCAAGGTCACATCAGCCATGTGTACTGTTAACCTGTGCTGGTCCACATGGTGTATCACAGGGATGCATGCTTACTACTATGATTGTGCGAACTGCATGGTTTCTGATATGACACCTGTTTGCTGTTGTGTGCAACCCGGGGTGGTATGCTAACTACCGCTATTAATGTCTGAGCTGCATGCCGTCTGCTGTATCACATGCATGCTGCATGCCATCTGTCAAATCACATGCATGGTCTGTCTGTGTGTCTGTGTGTCTGTGTGTCTATTGTAATGTAGAGTCTTTCTTTGCATTCACAGGTGATGTAGGTGTGTTACCCTCCTGCGGTCCATCTGATGTTAGTGTCCCCACAGATACTAGCAGTGATGAACATATGCATGAGGTACAGGCAGGGTTGTCAGGGGCTGAATCTGTGCCAATGGTTGCCATCCCAGCTATGTCCCCCTCTTCCCCACACACAGTTCTCATGCCAACACATACCCCATCACCAGTGGCCATACAGGAAGGACAGCCAGTGTGTGTTAGCTTGGAACAGGAATGTGTGGTGGCTACAGAAGGTGGGTCTCCACGCCATGGTGTCAGTGTAATGACTGCAGATGTGCCACACAGGCATGTGGCCAGTGCTGCTCATAGGTGGACCTCTAGCAGACCTGCACCTGCAGGACAGAGCGCAGCAGCCGGTGTCACCAGACACATGTTCCAGACTGTAATGGCAGCACAGGCACGTGCTGAATGGCAGAACAGAGAAGGGCAGAGGCTTCAGAGGGCTGCTATTTGTTCTTTAAACAACAACATCCAGGCATTGGCAAATGCTCAACAGCAGATTGCTGATGTTCTGGACAGGCGATTGGGTGACATGGTTGGAATCCTCGACCGTGGCATGGCAATCCGCGAGCATGAGCTGCCTGTGCAGGAACATCTGGTAGGAGTGAGGCATAGGCCACGTGGATGTAGGCCACCTACACCACCTGGTGCAGGTCAACGTGAAAGAGCCACCTCACATGCCCGCTCCCACAGTGCCAGTAGCAGTAGCAGTGCAGCTGGTGTTGTGCTGTCCACACCAGGACACAGCAGGCCACGTGGACGTGGCCCTGGACATTCCCAGCGGGGACATGGTTCCAGTGGACATGTGCCATTGGACAGTAGCCAATCTGTACCTCTGCCTGGTAGTACCCGTGCAACCCCTGGCAGGCACAGGTCACATGGCTGTGACTGGACACAGTGAGCTGTACATCCTGGTCTGTACAATCTAGAACTGTCAATAATACCCTTATGTAGGCCAGACACATGGCAGAACTGTGTGCACACATACACGCACACAGCAGAAACATCTGTAGGGCACCGCAACACCCACATGCATAATGACCACACATGTCCAATCCGATCACTGGCCCTAACCCATACACATGATGTCATCCACTGGTGCAGCCTATGCCCTTGGCAAACATTATCACCCTGTGCATATGATGATGCCTGTGCCACATCCCTGTCATCCACACCATCGGTGCAGGGACATGCTCATATGGTCTGATGCACAGGGTGAACAGAATAGTGAGAAGTGTATATTATATATTTGTTGTGTACTGTTGACACACACCAGACATACCATATAGTACAGGTTTAGAATGCATTGTTATATGTTCACAGTATGTGTCTTGGTAACAAAAGTAACAGCATGTTGGTAATTATGTCTTGCTTCCCTCCTTAAGATCTAATTGCATGTGCCATTACGTTACAGTGTTTGCAGTTAGAGTGCATTGTTGTATGTTCACAGTATGTGTCTTGGTAACAACAGTGACAGCATGTTGGTAATGATGCCCTCCTTCCCTCCTTAAGATCTACTTGCATGTGCCAATAAGTAGCAGTGTTTGCAGTTTCACATGTGTAAATGTGGAGTACTCACAGGCATGTATGGCAATACCAACATGCTATACGTAGCCTCAACCTCACTGTTAGAAAGGCTACCATTCCACAGATGTCCACACATCTACTGATCCAGAAGCATGTGAGCTGTTTAATAGGCTACAGTGGCTAGAGACGTGACATCCATACCAGGTCACATCACAGGTATGGTGACATGGTGCGGGGGGTTTACACAGCAGTCTGGCTGATGTCAATGTTAGAGGCCAGTTGATAGCATGAGGCCTCACTGTGTAGCAGTAATACACTATCACATTACAGGATGAGAACACGCACAGACATACACAGAAACACACAGTAACATGCCCATACTCACGGGGTCAACAACACTATAACGCACACTCGATAGTGTTGAGGTGAGGACCCCTGCCTATGTGGTAATCACCTTCACAGTACTGTGCACCCACATAACGTGACACAGAGAATGAACATGTACAGGTAGCCAATAAGGCTGAGACTGATAACATCAACAGTGTAGTAGACTGTATCACCATGAGGGGTTAGGGATCCTGTCTGTTCTGTATGGTAGCATACACCCTCACTCCACCAGAGAGCTATACATATATACACACACACACACACTGTAGAGTCCACAAATGTCATTCAAATACAGATAGCTGACATGTGTGTGATACACACACCACCCCTGCCTACATCTTGCTTTCTACACTGCAGTATGTAGAGATCTCTACAACAGTGTACAGGGGTGTGTAACAATTAGAATGTATTCCCCACCATATGTGGCATATATGGTCACACAAGCAAACACACATGGCAGTACTGTGAATCATACACCTGCTATATGATGATACGTCTGACAGACATGCCGCTGTATTGGCTGCATTATGTATACCAATGCTACCTTCAGCAATTGTGCTGCTATATGCACACGGGAGGACGTAAGTGTTACAGGTGTCAAGTGATGTACAGTCAGTAACACCCTGACCGCTGTGTAGGTTGTATGTCTTCACCTTCAAGTAACAGTAACATAGCATACTGTTTGCACATGTAATGGTAGGACGGGTTGTGACACACCTGTGAGCTGTCTTCAGCAAACATCCATCTGCAAAGGTGGACCACCACTTTATGTACACACATCCATCCATACCTGATGTACATCCTATCGTACTGTCAGTATTTCACCATATACAGGTGTCAATGATGGGGCTGAATTGCAACTGCATGTTGTAGTTAGACACAGATGAACGACATACATCAGCTACTGCACACCACTACATGTACATGTGTGTTGGTCCTACATTCCTGTCATGTAGCCATGTTTGTATGCATTGCAATTGGTGGACAGGTGTGATGACATACATGATACATGGACTGTTGTATTATATGTTGGTTGTCATGGGTAACTAGTACAGAGGGAATGTTACCTCAGTCAACATTGCTACCTTATGTACTGTTAGCATTCAACAGCCATGGACCTACCTTTCATGTGCATGCATGTGATTGCTGTAGCCACTTGTCTGCACGGAGGACAGCAAAAGTTATGCTATGTACATATGTGTTGTGTGTGTGTGTGTGTGTGTGTGTGTGTGTGTGTGTGTGTGTGTGTGTGTGTGTGTGGGCCATGTACATATCCACTGCGATTACATGTATGTCATATCCAAACATGAGTGTTTTTTGGTGTACAGCGACAATCATCTGTTACAGCTGTGTAAGACCCAGGGCCCCTGTTATGTGTAGAGCTGACCTGGTTATGAACAGTGGTATCATTGCATTGCATACCACATGATGGAACCCTGTCAGTACATGTGTAGTCTGCACAGTTGCTGTAGACCTATGTACAGTCCACTGGTCATGAGTAACATGGTGTTGTAGTAATGTATGGATGTGTGTTGCTGGTTCAAGGACATGGTGATGTCTGAGGGCTACATAGTAGAATGCGGCATTTACCACTGTGATCTGCAGCTGAGACATCTGTGATGGCTCTTGAGTGTGTACTGGTCAGTACATGTGAGTGGCCTTCATGTACGTGGGGACAGTAACACCTGGAGCGGTCCGTCACGGTCTTATGGCCCACATGTCTGTATCTGAGGTATACGGTGATAGTGCTATTGTGCACAACTGTGCCATATGCCAGGTGTTCCTCACTGCAGAGATGTCCGTATTCCTCATTGTTGGATCTGGATTGTCAGCTGTGATTATGAATGCTACACAGCTAGCACTGACAACTGGTGTTATATATATGTATTGCAGCGTTCGTGTTAACAATGTTCACTATCGACACACTGTGCCCTTCCGTGTTTAGAATCCATGTGCATACAAGACAGCCCTTCGCTACTACTATGTGTGTGACCATGCCCAGTACACCGTTGTGTAGATGGACACACAGTACATTCCAAACTGTGCCCTTCCATGTTTAGAATCCGTGTGCATACAAGACAGCCCTTTGCTACTACTAAGTGTGTGAGCATGCCCAGTACACCGTTGTGTAGATAGACACACAGTACATTCCAAACAGACGTGTGCTACTAAGTATGTGAGCATGCCCAGTGACACCTTGTGTCGGTTATGTGCCTCTGTGTATGGGCATGACCATTGAAATCCTGTATAGCGATAGTGGTCATCCATGCAACAGATGTCCATACCCCACGTCAGGATGGATTCCTACATTGAACACACTGGTTGACTGTCTTGAAGGGTGTACTGTCTGTGGTGCATCTCGTATCTATGTAGTGTTGTAATAGTGCTCCATAGATAGGCAGTTGTCCCGCTCACACCACTGCCGTGTGTCTGTCTACGTCTAACTTGGGACAGTAATATGCTTTCAGACTGCTCAGTCTCCATACATTCCCTATCAGCGTCTTTGCCTTTGCTGATGATGTCATCCACCTAGAAGTATGCTTCTGGGAGTACTGTGTTCCAGTAATCTCAGTAGCGCATTCTGTAACTGTGTAATGCTGTAGTGTGATAAGGTAGTTAGGTGTATGTTCGACTCCCAGCCCTGCCAAGGGTGTGTGTGTGTGTGTGTGTGTGTGTGTGTGTGTGTGTGTGTGTTTCCAGCTACCTGGGGACAGAGTAATGCTTTTAGATGGCGCACTCTCCATACATTCCCTATCGGCGTCTTTGCCTTTGCTGATGATGTCATCCACCTAGAAGTATGCCTCTGGGAGTGCGGTGATGCTGAAACCCGGTAGCGCGTTCTGTTACTGCGTAATGTTGTAGTGTGGTAGACTAGACAGGTAGGTGCTCGATTCCAAGGCATGGCAGGTGTGTGAGTTTGGCAGTTATACCCTATGTGTTGGTATCTGTGGGTGGCTAGCTGCGGGATGTGTTCAGTGTGTTTTGTTGCTGACCTATATAGTGTCCACAGCCCGCATATTCTGCCAAGACTCTGGGTTGTCAACACATACATTCGTCAATAGGTCTGGTGAGTAAATGTCAGCAGCCCTACTCTTACCCTTAATACAGTCTGACCTGTGTGATGCAACAGAACACACATGCCTTGATAGTAGCAACACTACATGATGCAGGTGGCACATGTAGTTTCCTTTTCATGCCTGTCTAATGCTTTGCTGTCATGTGGTCCGCTGTTGTGATATAAATGCAATATCTACATATGTGTGTACATGTATATGTGTGTATGTATATCTATGTATAGATGTATACAAATAATATATATGATATATGTAGATATAGACAGATAGACATAGGAATAAACATATATGTCTGGGGACATCAGCACTATTGAATGTTTGTGCCAGATGATCCGTACATGATAACCTGGGATGTATGTATACCTGCCATGGCGTAGTTGTAATGCACATCATCTGTTGTGTGCAGGGTCCCGGGTTGTAGTCGTGTAGACACCGGTAATTCTGTTGCTGGGAAGACCATGGGACATCAAATATGGTGATAGTAAGGCACCTGTTACCAGTTGTGTACAGATCTGAGCGACATTAAGCAGTGGTTATTAATTTGGAGGTTCGGTATGGGTCATATAACTATTCATTAGAAGACTATACTATGCAGATGAGGTTGACAATAGTGTATCACATTTATCCCCAGGGTGTGATGCAGATACCTGGAGTGAATGTGTGTAGTTAGCCGGGTGTAGGGCTCGAATATAGTTGACAGCATGGGAGGGGGGGGTCAGGCATACTGTACGTACATTGCAGAACTGTGCCTCGGGAATGCTCCTGCCTTAGCACACCTAAGCTAGGGGTGTGTCTATACCTGCCTGGTGACATTGGGAGGGACAACAGCATTGGTGGGGTAGTTAGGGTGTACAGGCTGCACAAACAGGTGATGATCAGCACAATCAGCAGATGACATGGCCAGCCCGCACCTGAACAGTACAGTAATGTGAGCAAGCAGCATACACACAGGTTTCTTCCGCACTTTACACCACCGGTGTATACCTGCAGGGACATTTCACGACACAGTCCAACCAAATGAGAAGGGCTGCAGCAGGCAACATAAACCAACATGTGCAGGAGGTTGAGGGCAGTGAGGATGTGTATGTTGCCGAACAATCCTTACTGGAGTGACATAAGACTTTATAGACCCAGGGTGACTTACCAGGGGCTACATGAGCTGGGGATGGTGGAGCACTATGGGGTGGACAGAGACCAACTACAGCGGCTTGTTGACCTGTGCCTGCCACACCTGACACATCAAACAGGCCGAGGGAAACCCATCACAGTGGATACCACGGTATGTGTTGGCCTAGGTATACTAGCCACAGGTACCTCACACAGCACAACTGGGGATATCATGGGGATCTCACAGGCATCTGCATCCAGAGTATTGCACCAGTTCACAGACACGATGTCAACACATGCTAGTGAGCACATACATGTCCTCAACACACGTGATTAGTAGACCAGCAATATGCATCTCTTCAATCACATGGATGACTACCCTGGGGTACTGGGTGCTATAGCCTGCACACACATACACCTCAAAGCACCACTCGGTGAGTGGGGTAGGGCCTACAGTCACTGCAGGGGCATACCCTCCAACAGCTAGGCCATATGCGATGGCCAGGGCATTAGATTGAATGTGTGTGCTGTCTGCCCTGGAAGCTATGATGATTCTGATATATGGCTTCTGACACAGCTGTACCACACCTTTGCCAATATGGACATCCCCTACAGTGTCCTAGTGGGGGATGCTGGATAACCACTGGTGTCGTGGCTGATGACACCCATCAGTAATGCACACACACCTGAACACTCACACCGTAATGAGGCGGATGCACAGGCAAGACATATAATTGAGCATGTGTTTGTGAGTCTCAGTTCACGGTTCTGGTATCCAGACACATCCGGTGGTGCCCTGCAGTATTCACTAGCTACATGCACACAATTTGTTATGGTATTTGCTATGCTACACAATCTGATCCTGCAGTAACAGTTGCAGCAGGAACAGCATGAGGCAGGGTCACACAGCCCAACACCACTGCCAAGTCCTGTACAGGCACAGTGTGACTTGGTGAAGGAACTACCTGAGCAGGGCCCAATCGGCGAAAGGCTGTGCACAGTATGACCTGCCCTTGGCAAAGAGGCAACACAAGGCATATGCACTGACACAGTAGGTACCCACGGATTTCCCCTCTCTGACCCGCACACAGTACAATGAATGCCAAACATGACACTACCTGTGCTCGGCCATGTATAGGAGGTGCACTGTGTGCATCCGACATATGCAGGCCTCCAGCACCGTCCTCAGGTCAAGAACACCCCCAGGGTACGTCTATCGACCTAAAAATTGGCAGTTGTATTAGAATGTGTATTTACCCATTGCTATGGTATGTCTGTGAGCATACAAGAGACTTTGGTGGCCGATTGTTAGGGCAGCAGACAGTACATGTCCATAGTGGCACCATGACATCTGTAGCACATACAGGGGTCACAATGGTAGCCAGTAGTACACAGGGTGTCCTAACCCACTGCAGATTATGGGCTGAACATCATGTGTGTCCATACAGTCCACACACGTTCCATGCAGCTGGACAGGTGTTGACCAATACAGACAAATGATATACAATGGCCTATGGATATGCCCAATGAATGACCCCAACCCCCAAAGACACACACAGACTACAGCAGGCCAGGCAGTTTGATGTAGGTTGTGAAACCTAGGACGTCCAACACCACTGTGCTGGTATTTAACGCTGGGATCTGACGTACACTGGTATCCTTCCAACCAGCAATTCAGGTAGGTCCACACACTGACATGGAGTACCTGGCATACCAGTACAGTAGCAGCAGATGTGTTCAACTGTCAGCTGTGCCCCCCATCCAACCTACACATGTGAATGTCATGTGCACCACCCACGGTGCTGTGTAGGACTGTGGATGCGGTTGGATGTCCCCCCACACTATGCAGACATGTAGCAACTGTCAATGTCACATGACCATTATCTACCCTGCAGACACAGCATGACACCTGTCTGTGTAGAATGGAGGGGTCGGCAACACAGTACTGACTATCTGGAAATGTGACACACGCGATACAGTTGTCCATACTTGGCATGCTCACACACGACGGTATGACAGTAATGTCGGTCGACAACATGCGTAACAGTCATACTGGGCATGCTCACACACTGAAACACAGGATGGCCAGGCATGCATACACAAGTGGTCTGGACAGATCTGCCAGTACATTGCTATACTTTTGGATGACTGCGCTGTATGATGTGTGTGTGGTCTATTGTCTGTACATATGCCATGGTCTATTGTTAATTCACATGAGCTATGTGCGCAGGGTACTGCTACCAACATGTGAATAGGGCGGTTCTTTGTTTGCGGACAGACCGATGCCATTGGATACAGACTGGGTAAGGCACATTCCAGCAGGTGGGAGCAGTTGTGTGTGGGTTTGCACAGTGTTAAGCACTGCTGACCTCTGGTTACAGCATCTTTTACCCGTTTAGACTCCACATTTCTTTGACATTGCACTACTGGCATACTGGTAGACAAACACACTTACAGCCGCTCGCTCACCGACATTTCTGCTTACATTTGTCACTCACGCTGGGTGTATGCAATCTCCTGTGATGCGTATTACATTGGACTACATGACTACAGTATCGGGTATGTCTATCCATTTGGCGATGGCAGGCGTTCGACTGTACGGACTCGGCAGCCTGTCCAGTGATGTAATCATATTATATGCGTGTTCCTCATATGATCTGCTCCCATCTGCCTGATACATGGGAAATGATACTCTGCAATGTTGACATGTGAATATGATTTTGTTAACACAGCTGTCCGGCGAGTCATACTACCGCATACCTACTGTATGTTTTCCACCTTTCAGATTGCACGACGGGAGACTGTAGGAGTAACACCTTTCCCACTTTGCATGGGACAGTCCCTCATTAGGCATATGTCATGTGACAATACTCTAGCCATTGCAACTGTCCTGATTAGGGGACATTCTCATATTCTACATGTCTGTAGTGGTTGCTTGTTACTGGTCTTGTATACCTGACACATCGATATGTTATATGTAGTAGCATAAGCAACTTTGTTGCTGCTAGACTACACTTTGATTTGTGCTGATATGTATATTTCTGTACTATGCATGGCTGTAGGCATGTTCTGCCATGGTACGTCTGACATTTCTACAGACAGGTCCCACTTTGGCCATTCAAAATGGTGGCGGCCCCATAGATCCTATATGTGGAGCTATCACATGTGTCAAGGCAACACATACCCACAGCCAGTAGTAAACTGACTACTTCCATGGTTTGCATACGTTAAGGTTATTCTTGTAGCATTATAATTGCTAATACTGTTTCCTATTACATGTAGCTGTTTCTGATACAACAAATTAATTTCTGACACCACTACACACAATATATGTCCTCCTTTCCTGAACTCACAGGCCATGTGCCATAACATTCATTTTGCAGGACACAACCGCCCAGACGGGTCTGTCCCTCAAAGGCGTACGGGTGTGGAACCTCATCTATTATGCTATCATCTACCTAAGGTGGTCAGCAAATTATGCACTTTCTGTCACTATCAGACATCACATACCAGTGTGGGAGAATGAACACTGTATCAGGAACACTACATAACACCCTGTGGGACACATTTAGATGATTGGTTCTATTAACCAGACACATTGACAGTCACAGAGCATATGTATTCATTCACATTTGTCGAGGTACATGCTGTTTATGACTCATACATGTTGTCATCTGTCATTACCTGTATTCCGCCACCTGTCCACCTAATATCACTAGTTCTGGAAGTGTTTAGTTGGACTTTGTTACATTCTGATTCATAACTATGGACATCCATGCTAATCATGTACACGGCACTGATATGGTCCCTATGTATTCCCCCGATGGTTTACAGACTATCCGGTAGATGTGCTCTTCAGGCTTGGGAGGTATAGGCGTCTGCTATGCCCACATAGGAATATTAATGATTTCCACTGGGTGGGCCTACTACATCTCTGCCAACCAGCACCTGCACACTTAAGCCCATTATTGCATACCCATGGTCCTCCTACCTGTAACCCCTCTACAGCGCTCATGACAAATACTTACTGAGAGTGCAGTTGGGGCATGAGCACACCTCTACACATTGCCCACTCTCCCCATCTCGGGACACATGTCGTACGTTTTGTCAACCCATGTATTATCACACTTGCACAACCTACTGTTCCATGTACACCTACATCCTGCTCGCATCGATGACAACAGGTTGACAAATACACTGAATTTTTGGGGTCCTGCAAGGGACACCGTTATCAATGTTTAAAGTGTAGCCCTTGCAGATCTCTCCCCCTGCTACTTTCCTGACAGTGTTTTGGACAGCAGCAGTGTATTAATCTTTATTGCCTGTCTGTATGTCTGACCAGCGTAGCTGGGCGGTGTGGGGGGTACAACATTTATTTATTGGACCTCCCAGTCACATATGCCCAGGCTGTGTATATGTTACCCCTAATTGCTGTAAAGTAACCTAGTTATGTACATGTGTATATCTACAATGACATATATATTTGTTTTGTGTGTATGTGTATATATCAATACCTGTTGTTGGTATATCTGTCTATCTATATATATGTAGTATATCTTTGTGTGTGTATATATACATATATATATATATATATATATATATATATATATATATATATATATATATCTGTATAAATATATATGTGTATATAAATAAATATATCTATATATATATATATATATATATATATATATATATATATATATATATATACACATTTTTATCTATATATACATCTGTGTGTCCATTAACCTATACATTTCCCGGACATAGACACTTACACATGCGTATTGGGTTTTATCTCTGCTTCAACAGCATACTATTGCCTTAGTCATTATGACACTGACACCTCACTCTGGTGAACTTGTGATCAGTATACTGCACGTTATACACCGGACAGATGTTGCATGTTTTTCATGTCTGGGGTGCCACTGATAAGTGTGATGTGATACAGTGTCATTCGACCTATTACTCGTATGCACAGCCTGTTATTCCTGCTACTGTGTTTGTTTCTGTGCACATTCATATTATTAATGTTAATAGAATGAGTGTTTGTGTTACTGAGATGGTACGTAAACATATTGATGTCTGCATGTAGTTGTGTCTTTCTGCTTTTCCCGGTTTGGGGTTGTCACAGCAGAACTCTGATCCACTCATGGGTGGTGTACAAGTTTTATGTGCCGGGCTGCCACCCCAGACGCACAACATCCGACAACGATATGCCCATTCACGCATGTATCCACGCAGATGACGCTCTATCTGGGAATTGCACCTCTGTAATAGCTGACCTCCACGGGCAGCTCCATTGCAACCGGCGCAACATACCCTAGCACTCCTGTGTCCATAATCGCATATCTATAGTTTCTCCAGCATACACGTGTTGAGTTTCCATGCATAACAGCCATTATACACCCGATATCACAGCCATGACACACCTTTACACATTGCCTTCTCCAGAGCATTGGGGCCCTAGACACATTTTGTACCACCTCGTGTATTCACAGGGTCACCATCCATTCATATTTGCACATACGTTCCTTTCCTGGTGTTACAGATTATGAAAGATTTGTGGGTTACAAGTGTAGGTGGTCGCAACATGTACTACATTCCGTCTGTGTATAAGGTTGACGTAGCACTTCAACGATGTTATGTCCACTGGTATAACCCTGCCACTGGTGTGAATAGTGGTGCTCTACTCACTCTTGTGCAGCTTTATCTGACATACGCTGCGAGCACTTTATAATACCTTACTTGCTCTAGATTCCCTTCACAACCCTTATGTTTGCTTTCATCTTTCGGCGTTCATTACATATATACAATACAATACAAGACAACATACATTTGCTATGCTACAAGCTGCGTACACCCGCGCAGGTGCACTTGCATCTACTTATTCTGAGTTACATATGTTTACTGCCACTTCTTTGGGATTACATGTGCCTTATTCCTTATCAAAGTACCACTTTGATTGATGGAATCCGGTTAGCAGCCCCATGCAAGACACGCGGTCACCTTTACATGTATAAATGTTGGCTTTACAGCACAGAGGCATTCATTACACAATAAATTAATATGTGCTATAGTCGTACTTGAACCAGGAATACCTTTACGTTAGGCGGATGCTCTAACCACTGCACTATTGTTGTTCTGCCTCATTTATATGTATACCCATGGTTCATAGCTACTCTGACATATGCCTCACCGCTTCCCTTACACAGCAGGCATCTATTCTCCTGCTGGGAAAACCGCAGTACTACACTTCCGACATTCCCTGTTTCCTACTGCTCTGGACCAGTGCTGCATGTCTACTCACTCCAAGGATATTCAGAACTCCTACGCTTATAGTCCTCGCATATATGTGTGTTTGATTGTCAGAGTGTTCATGTGCTGGTCTGGGTTTAGGCTTATCCGACTGGTGATTAGAACTGCCCTGTCACTGTTCAAATATCAGATGTAGCACATGGACAGTTAGTCCAGATTTTAATATTCTACCTGTGTTTACAGATGCAGGTGTTTGGGCACCTCTGACCACATTATTAGGTTGGCACTACATAATATAGGATGGGGAGTGGTTCCACTACATAATACAGTGTGTGTGTTTGTGTGGTGGGGGGGGGGGTTCCACGTGTTTCCCTTCACATTTGACAATTTCATTCATTTATAGATACAATGAATATTATTCTGGACATCAGTTATAAATTCACTACAGGTATGCGATAGTCCTGTCAACAAATGTGACAGTTGGTTGATGTACATATGTGTACGGACCTCTGTGATACTCGGGGAATAGTTTCTACAGTGACAGGGACAAGGCTATGACAAATCAGGGACAATCACGGACACTTCTACCATATTAGTACTATTAACTTGGAACTTGTTGACAGATTCGTATTACTACTAATTTTCTGCAGTTAAATGCGTCTATTACTCTTCATTGTTGTAATTAGTTATTCTCATTCAACACCTTTCCTCCAAAGGTCACTGGCTTTGTGAGTGATTAAGAGGCTGGCTAGTTATTGTGCGAATGCTATGACCATTGGTAGGGTTGACACATTGTCATATGTACAGGTTGGGATATATTCTGGGGACACCAGATTGTTTAGGCCAACACATACCCATGGTCAGTGCAGGTTTAGAACATTCATTAGTTTCCTAGCTGTGAGCCTATACCTTTAGGACTTTAATTGTTAGTCTGTTTCTTGTACGAATTATGTATTTTCTATCCTGACATGACCACTTTAGGCAACTGTTACATGCAGTATGGTATATAGTTATTTCCTACAATCACAGGACATTTGGCATTGTATCATTGTTAGTCAGGACACACCTACCCACATAGTGACTGTCCCTCACACAGTGGATCAGGGGGTATCCTGTTTACGTCAGTGCCTTCATCACCCTATTTCCATGTGTCACTATGCGAATGTGTACAATATATTCTCTTGATTATTCATGTCGGGACACGTGCGTCACGGGCAGGTGTTTGATCCTGGGTAGTAGGTTCTGTATGACCATCTAGGGCTGGACAGTCTCATGCACCACTACTGCACATTCCAACTTGTGTCCAGATGTCTACAGGACTGGACATCGTGTCTTGATACCCATTCTAATGTTTACACAGGTTGCTTATCCCATGAGGGATATCCAAAAATTGAACAAGACCAATACCGATCATTCTTTTGGCGTTACGAAAATGTGCTGGGGGTTTTACATGCAAGGGATACATAGTTTGCAATCCTGAAACTGCCTAGGGTGACACTGCCTACTACATATGAGTAGTGGTCACTATGTGTAGATGTGGCTGCGCCAAGCTAATAGGCCAAGTATGGCTGGATTTGGTGGACGTTCAGGTATGGGGCAGGTTGTGTGCTGTGGAGGGGATGATGAGTATTCCATTATACATCCAGGTGTGTTGCATTTGATTTGGCTGGTTTCATCAGGACCAATCTGTGGGTATGTGCCGGTGACATTTCTGTACATTTGTATCGCACATTTTAATATTCATATGTTTGTGGGATTGTGTTCTACAGTATGGCCTGTGAGGTTGTATTGCAGATGTGTATACATGTTCTTTGTGTTTCTTTCTGATTCACCCGCTGCTCCCTCATACACCTCCAGTTCACCTATTCTGCATACGACAGTCTCACCTTTGAGGATTATACCATTACCCATCCCCCCACACACATATTCCTGACACTCCATCCATCACTGCTTTGGTTGATGGCCCATGATACAGTCAAGGTAACACATTGCATGCACTACATATGTCAGGTACCTGTATGGTTGTGTGGACTACCCTGGCATGTTTCACCTTCCACATGCTATACATCACCCACATAGGTACATGTCCATACTTAACTTTCATGACATGATTGGTCCACCCGGGTAATACCTGTTCAACTGTGACACATCCTGAAAAGTACAGCTTGGACTGCATATCTGCAGATTTTGGCCAACTGTTCTGATCATTGGTAGGGTGCCACCTTTTCCTATGTCCAGGATGGGATATATTCCGGACACATATCCGATTGTACTGGACAACATGTACCCACAGTCAATGCTACGGATAATACTGTTTCTTTAAGCTTACATGTTGCCTTATTGCTGTAGCAGTTTATATGCTCCTTCTGTTTTGTTTTCATGCTTATTCTATTTCCTGTCACATATGGTATGTTAAATACAGACATACCTATTGCATGTGACTATTACATGCGTTGTGGGATATAATTCTGTCATACGGTCGCTAGATATTTACATTTATCGTGGTTTTGTTATGGACACCTCTGCCCAGCTGTGTACTCTCCCTCACAATGTGGGTCAGCTGGTGACCCTGACCATTGGGCTGGATGTACCTATTGGTGGCATGCTAACATGATGAGTTTCACTTCCACTTGGTATAACTATCTACACTGCATTGGACTACGGGCACACAGTTTTCAATGTCATTTGTTCGTGGGGTAGGGACCCATTATTCACTACCATGCATTTGTGTTTGCTACTTCATTTTGTGTTCGCAGGAACTGTCTTGCATGCTTTGCATACGTTTCAGTATCGACAGACACTGTCAGATGTGATTACTATTGCTTGCAAATTGTTAAATGCAAGCATTTTAGGTTGCACGTCGACAGCTGACATTTCCATGCCTCTGTGCAGCACTTCGACACGCCCTATGCACTCACCCTCGTCTCCTATGCATGTGGCTGTGGTGACAGCGCGCCTTCATTAATATGCATTTGGCGCTACTGCGCCATCTTCACGCCACATGGTCGGCGCAAGCCTAACGCCAGCCTTGCGCTGAGCTTCATGAATCCCGGGGACTTTGAGGAACATGAACTTTTTAAGACCCCAAATGAGGTATGTTCCTCGTAATGAGGTACACTTGAGAGGTATGATATTCATATATATAACATTTCCTTCATCAAAAGTTTGCATATGCTTCTTATAAGATATAACCAAAATCTATATATATATATATATATATATATATATATATGTATTTTTATATATATATATATATATATATATATATATATATATATATATATATATAATTTATTTATTTATTTATTTAAATTTATTGACCGGGAGTGTCTGACTGGACGTGGGTCCATTTTCAGCGGAGGCCCGGGGAGAAAAGCTCCACAGTAAAATAAACAGACAATAGTTACATTGGATTACATAGCGATTAACAATTTAACATAGAAATTACTTACAACATATTTACAGATGAAGAACATAGTACATCAGTAGACAACTAGAATCTTTATCTGTGAAGTACATAACAGGCATTAACAAATGTAACAATGAGAAGTTCCTGCTGTATAATAAGTAGTAGGCTTATGAGCATCTGAGCTTGCTGTCATCAAGGTAGTTAGTGGAGGTGAAAGAAAGGTAGTAGTTGGATGGGGTGGATGATATTAGAGTGGGAGTTGCAAGGGCATAGCCAGCATGTTTTTAGGTGCGCTTTTAATAAAGTTTTGAAGTTGGTGCATGATGGTATGGAGGTAATTGTGGGTGGGAGTGAGTTCCATAATTTGGCTATGGTGCAAGAGAATAGTGCTTCACCAGCAGAGTTATTGGCTTTAGTGATCTGCAAGTGATTTTTGTTGCTGGATCTTAGTGGTCTGGTGGTGCGATAGGGTTGGAGTAGATTCTGGAGGGATGGGACATTTAGTGGATGGTTTACTAGTTTGTGGGCGAGTGAGAGTTGATACCACTGAAGGAGGTGAGGGAGTTCAAGCCAGCCCAGTTCAGCAAGTGAGAGACAGTGGTGACTACGGTAGGATGCCCCTGTGGCAATTTGGCGATTTTGTTGTAGCAGGTCTCTAGCTTGTTTAGATCACATTGCCTTAGGTTGGTATATACTGGAGAGGCATAAAGCAGGGTGGAGATAAGGTGGGAATTTGCTATTGAAATCTTTGCTGCTTTGGTGAGAAATTGTTTATTTCTGTATAATGCTCCTAGTTTTTTGTGGACTTTTTATGGTCATGGATATGTGAATGTCAAATTTTAGTTTATTGTCTATTTCCACTCCTAGCAATTTGGTGTGTTCAGTTGGGTATATAGTGGTGTTGTCTTTTGCTGTGATGTTAAAGTGAGAGTTATTTTGAGTATGTTTGGTGGGTTGGAAGATGAGTAGTTTAGCTTTGTTTGGGTTGAGTATTAATTGGGCATCGGATAACCATGTTTCAACAGAGGAAAAGGCTTCCTGTGTGACTTTTTGCAGTTTGGATAGGGAATGGGCTGAGCAGATGATGGTTGAGTCATCTGCGTATTGGATGAGTGTGCCATGTTTGGTGGCAGAGGCTATTGGTGTAAACAGAGAAAAGTAGGGGTCCAAGGATGGATCCTTGGGGAACCCCTATGGAGACAGGTAGTTGGGGAGATATGTCATTCTGCCATACAACGGATTGTTGGCGGTCAGACAGGTAACTCTGAAACCAGTTGGTGACTGATTGTGAGAAGGATAGGTTATTGAGGACAGAGATAAGTTGTTTGTGTGGGACCATGTCAAATGCTTTAGATAGGTCTAGAAAAGTAGCAGAGGAGAGATAGCCATTGTTTTTATGCTGAAGGATAGCGTTAGTAAAGGAGAGTAAGGCAGTGGTGGTGCTATGGTTTGGTCGGAAACCATGCTGAGTACTGGAAAGGAGGTTGTTAGTAAGGAGGAAGTGTGAGACCTGAGAGTGTATGCATCTCTCTAGTATTTTGGAGAGTGGAGAAAGAATAGCTATGAGGCGGTAATTGGTTAGTTCTGCAGAGGGTCTGCCTTTGTGGAGGGGAATTATATGTGAGACTTTCCACAATGTGGGAACGTAACTTTCTGACAGAGATCGGTTAATCAAGATGGAATCTGGTTAGGCCAGAGCATCAGCTGCGATTTGTATGTATTCACTTGGGAGGTTGTCTGCTGCTAATTTGGTGGGTTTAAGTTTAGTTAAGAGTGTTTTTATGTTGGAGGTAGGTACAAGAGAAAAAGAGAAGGCAGTGGGGAGATTACTAGTTGAAGGTGTGGGTTGGAGGGGAGGGGGGTTGTGTTGTTTAGCTAGTGATAGTATGGTTTGGGTGAAGTGTGTGTTGAATGAGGTAGCAATATTTTCTGAGGAGTGAGGGATGTTAGGAGGAGGGGTACTGACTTTACCTGGGTGGAGGATGGAGTTTATGGAGGACCAGAATTGTTTGGGGCTGTGTTGTGAGGAGTCTAGGGCAGACTGGTAGTATTGGAATTTGTCCCATTTTATTAGCTTTTTGACTCTATTGCATAGTTCTAGGAATTTCTGTCTAGCTGCGGGGGTTTTGTTTTTGCGCCAGTGCTCCCAGGCTTTATCCCTGTTTTTCATTTCTGACTTAGTCATTTTCTGTAGCCATGGGGAGTGTTGTGCTTTGGTTCTGGAAAATCTTATGGGGGCATGGTAATTAAGGATGTTCAGAAATGTAGTATTAAAAAATTCAACTGCGTCATCTAGACTGTGGTACTTTAGAGCATGCCAGTTACATTCTTTGAGGGATGAGATGAATGTGAGTGGGTTAAAGTTTATTTTTTAAGTATTTGACGAATATACATATATATATATATATATATATATATATATATATATATATATATATTACTAATCATCGTAGCACATAATAAATTGATTAATATCCATGCTAAGTAAACCCATAAATGCTAAATATTAAACCATAACTAAATCTAGCAGTAAGGTGATGTACGTAAAAAATATATATATATATATATATATATGTGTGTGTGTGTGTGTGTGTGTGTGTGTGTGTTATCACAATACCAATTATATTGTCACTTATTGCCATTTAAATGTAGACATGACAGCAATGAATGTCAAGAATACTTGAATGAGCCATAGAGTACTATATTAAGACCGGAAAGGCCTAAAAGAACTAAATATATGTGCACAACTAAAATAGCATCATAAACACTTACCTAAAAATGCAATGTAGGAAAAGACATATGTACATACATAAATAATATAATATATATAGTATAAAGGCTATGTATATATATATATATATATATATATATATATATATATATATATATATATATATATGTATAAGTGTGCAAAATTCAATTATTTAATTCTGTATGAAAAAATATACTATGTCAAAAAATAAATATACAGCATTAAAACACACACACACACACATATATACATATATATATATATATATATATATATATATATATATATATATATATATATATAAGTATAAACTATAATACATAGTCATGCACAATTCAATGATAGCGCAAACATTCAGCCTGGTTTATATAGCAATACCAACAACTATGGTCAACTAAAAAACATTTGATAACTTAATACAAAAATCATTATCTAGGTATCCCCGAGACTCCAATGCACATTTAATAGATAATTTCCCATTCAAGCCAAATCCTTTATCCACTCTTAGTTTTAGTATCCATCATAATTCACAATTCTCTGTGACATTTTTTAACATTACCCATTCGTGGGCCAGCAGCTATATTCTCTAATCCAGTAAACTTGAAATGATGGTATTGATAAGTACTTTCAATATATTTGGACAAAGCACTAACTGAGTCTCTATTTTTAATACTATTAATGTGTTCCCTAATCCACTCACGGTGATTTCTGTTTGTTTTCCCAACATAAAAGTGTAGACAGCAGTCGTACTGTGCTAAATATATAACATTTCTACTATTACAGTCAATATCAGCCTTATGCTTATATAGCACCCCTGTACCAGGGTGTGTAAACTCACTGGTTTGTATAATATATTGACAAACAGCATAGTTACCACAGGTCTTAGTTCCTACACTTACATTCATATTGTGCATCGCTTCATCTTTAGTGTAGAATAACATTCTCCTAAGGTTTTTTTTCTGTTTTTAAAACAGAAGCTGGGATAATCTCCTACTATATCTTTAATTTTCTTTTCTGTCATCAATAACAGCCAATGTTTATGAAAAATGCTCTTAACTCTGTTAACATCACTTGTGTATGGTAGAGCTATACTAACTACCTTTGGTGTATCCATTGTAGCATCATTCTGGATTGTGTTAGCTACTTTGGAGGAAAAATATGGTTTAGCTCTATTATTCCTCAATTGTTTTACTTCCTCCAGTTCAGGAGCTACTTCATTGGACTTATAACCTCGTTAGTATAGGTTGCATTCCAATTGATTTAAGCCTTCTCTAAAAGTATGTTCTTGGCTGCTTAAGCATGAAACACGCTTTCCCTGTCCTTTGATTACATTTTTAAAAGTATGCTTGGGATGCATACTCAACCTATGTAGAAGAGTATTCCTATAGCATTCCTTCTGATAGACTTTAGTTTCTAAAAGGTTCTCCCCATTCTTGGATACATGTATGTCCAGAAATTGTATTCCTTCAGATGAATAATTCAATGTAAATTTGAGAAAGTTAGGTGTTTCTCCTATCGTGTACAAATTCTTCTAACAAAACAGGAGTGCCTACCCATATGAAGAAAATGTCATCTGCAAAACGACGATAGAACTTAACATTATTCTCATATAAATCCATGGGAAACATACATTCAGTTTCCCATTGTGCCATAACTGCATTGGTGTAGCTATTGGCATTACATGTCCCCATAGCTACACCCACATTTTGTAGATAATAGGTGGCGTCACACACAGATGCATTATGTATTAGGACTATCTCCATAAACTTACATATTACATCAATAAGGGTCCCTCCATATTCACTTTTTTCTCTAAAAAAATTCCTCATTAAATTTATCCCTTGCACATTTGGGATTGAAGTAAATAAGGAAGTAACATCAAGTGTTACCAAATAGTATTCATTATAATTATATATTTCCTTAAACTCAAATAGACTCTCTAAAAACTGCTTAGAATCTTTCAATATAACTTCTATTTTGTCCAAGACTGGGTGTACATTCCTTTCAACAAATATTGAGAACGGTTCTGTTTGCCACCCTCTGCCTGCTACTATAGGCCTAAATGGTGGCTTATACAGATTTTTGTGTATTTTAGGTTGCCCCTGAAAGGAGGGAACAACTGGATCATCTACCGTAAGGAAATACATCAGGTCCATAGATAAGCCATATCTAACTATATAGTCACAGATTTTAATCCTAATAAGTTTTTTCATATCTTGTATCTCATTTATAGTAATAATTTTATAGACATTATCATCTGATAACATTAAACACAGTAACTCAAAATAAAAGTCTCTGTCCATTACAACTGTCATACCTCCTTTGTCCACAGGCCATATAACTATTTGAGTGTCTTCTTTCAAGTTGTTCAAGGCCTTGTATTCATGTTTTGTAAGATTCACTTACCTATTGCCATGGGCATTGCTCCCCAGTGGACTATAAAGTTCATCTTCACAGATTTTACCAAATTCTTCTAGGGTAGGATGATTAACCGGCATAAAATTGCTTAACTTTTTAAAATTCCTTGCCTCTCTGGATGTATCTGTAAGAAATGTCATCTTCAGCATCACATTCCTTAGAAAGAGCTTTAAGTCCACTATGGTATCTGGTAGATCTGATGTCTGTGCGGAAAAAATGAAAGGCCTTTCTGTAGAACTGCTAACTCATCTTGGGTCAAGTTCCTTTTTGATATATTCCAAACGATAGATTTATTCATTGTTGATTCCACATCTTTTTCAATGCGGGGTATTCCGTGCTGTCCAGTTGTTCCTTCCTCTTCATTTGTCCTCAACTCCTGGAACAAAACTGCTCCCTTCCCCTCTCTTGTCGAATGGGTAGTGGAAAAAATGGATGCATATGTCCGGCATTATTCCATATCTCTTTCTTCCTTACTACTGCTTGACCTGGTAGTATCTCACTTAAAAGTAGTGAGTTAAGGCTCGGTTGACTCATATTTTGTGTATCATTTTGTAGTACTCCATTATGTGATGGTCCTGCATGACTTGCTGGACAATCAGAATTAGGATCTGTTGGTTTCTTATTTCGTTTGGATAAATTATTAGCAACATGCAAGCTTCCTCTCAACTCATCATGAACTTCATTGTCAGCTATGTTACTTGTACCAGATAACAAATTTGTGTTATGCTCATATCTGGTGTTCATTTGTAGTTTAGGCCATGAAAAAACATGTCCTTGCTTAAAATCTGCAATGTCTCTATCAATGTTCTCCCTTTTTTGTTGCATGAGCTTGCCATCATATATACTAACGTTGTCAGTTATATTACTTATAGTTTTGCCTACAACTGCAGCTGGAAATTGTGCATAAATAGTCTCTTGTTTCTGCTCTATTCCTTGTACCAATATTTCTTCCTGTGGTTTAAAAAATTCATTCATTAATTTAAGATAGCTATAGCTGGCTTCAAAATTGATATTTTGCCAGCGGCTTAATAGCTCAGGATATTGAGTGCCATAAGTGGGCATTTTAAGCCGTCTAAGCCCACGTGGCACTACCTGGTGATATAGGCATGCTTCAAAATTTAATTTTTGCAGTTGTAGACATTTACGTCTAAAAGCATCACTTTCTATGTTGTTAGTTAGCATTTTCAGTTTGTTATAATCCACATTAATGGCTTCCCCATGTGATGTGTCTTCATTCAAAGTAACTACCATCATTAGAGGATTATCAGTGACATTAATCATACCTGTGAGGCCTGCATGCTTTCTGCTATCTTTCAGCCTCAATGGATTGAAATCAAGTTCTATATCACAAGAGCCATTCAAGCAGATTATTAGGTGCACTACATGCAAAAGTAATCAAGGTACAAATAATAGCTGTATTGTTTAATATCAGTGTAGATGCTGCTGCAGTTGGCTGTGTGCATATTTAGTTAATTTCTTTGCTGCTAAGCTGTGTGTGTGGCAGAAACGGGATAAGGCACCCATCCTATGTTCTGAAGGTGCATTTGAGTGAGAGTTCAAATCTAGACCTATGAAGAAATACCTCATGTGCACTAACATTTTCTAGAGTGTATGTCATAAATTACTTTTCCTTATTTCAACTACTTTTCCCTTTTTTGTTTTTTACTTTTTTTCTTTTCTGGGGGAGGGGGGCAGTGTTTCAGTGATGTGCCACTTAGCACGAGCACAGGAAATGAAGAAAAATTAATATCAGGTTTGCCTATGCTTATCTTGTTTTCACAAAGTGTGGCAGTGTGCAAACTGGACAACTGGACCACCCAGGAAGCAGACAAGACACAGACAGCTAAAAATAGAAACCGGATGCATTTAATTAATACTATTGAGCATCATGCAAACCCGCTAAGTGATGTTGAGCAGTGGTTAACAGCTAGACCTTAAGAATGATTAGTAAAATAGGGAATGTCATATAACTAGTCCTGTGGCAGCAGATGTAAGTGTAGGGCTGGAGTACAGATGTTCCTGGATTCTAGTACAGGGTGTGCAACCTTTTTTATACTGTTGTGACATTGCAGTTTATAACAATGAACTGCAACATAGACAAGTATATTTGAACCATCTTGCTCAACAGGTGTAAGTGTAGAACTGTCATACATATTATCCTGGGTTCTAATACAGGATATTGCATGTAATTGTACTGCTGTTTCACTTACAGTTATAGTCACTTCATTTATAACACTTTAGATAGTGGACCTGATATTCATTATATGTATGAGGGATGACACACTATTATTATGTCAGTTATTTACTTATTTATCTAGCTATGTATTGTCACATTTATCAGATTTATGCCTGTGGGTATAATGTGTACTGAATTCCTGTAAATGTAATGCTGCTATGTGCACTTGCACAGCCTTCACATTTGCCCAAGGCACATACACAACTGGCTGTACATACAATAACCTTGCAATTACAGTTACAATTACTTAATTCCCCACTGCTTGGCACTTCTGCTCTCCGTGCAACATCACACAAATGCAGTGCTTGAGGACGTGCACTGCTGGGCACCATGTTTGCATGATAGTAAGTGGACAGTAACAGTTCCAAACAATGTGTGCACTCCCAGTAAATTCTATAACTCAAATTGTCAGGAAAGCATCAGTTTCCATTGCTCTTGATCCATGGCAGACGTGGCAGCCATTTGTGGGGAAGGTGTCAGTTTCAGGGCACAGACATAGAGTGTCCAGGAGCCCAAGATTTTTAATGGACTCCTAGTTAAGAACCACAGAGCCAGGCTTCTGCAGGGGGACTAGTCAGGCTCCCATTATAGGTCAGAGGCTTGGGATAGTTTAGCCCAGGCTGTATCCATTGCCACCAGTATCCTGCACACTGGTGACTAATGTAGGCATCACTACAGTAACCTAGGGAGGAGGAAGATGGATACCCTTGACCATTGGATCAAAGAGTTTAGTACTGTGTACATCCCACACCTATGGAAATATCAACCATAGAGAGTACTTTTAAAAACTAAAAGCTAAATATAGGCAAGACTGGTATTCATAATGGTATTCTGTTCTATTCTGTTTCTTTCCACAGCTGCCAGTGATCAGGAGGTCAATGTCTAAACCCATGGAGCCAGATTGTTGAGGATGATCATCCAAGTGCTACTTGGACAACTGGATGGGAAACCAAAAATTCATCCCTGGTTTGGCACCTATGTCTCTAATGCAAACAGGTAACCTGTAAATGGTTCATCTCCCATACCCATGCTTACACTTACCAAGGGTGTCGGAACTTGTCAGAGACTTGGGATGCATGGCTAGGCTTAAAAATGGTGTTCATTAGCCTAGTAAACACCTATGAACCAATGAACCTATGATGGAAGCAAGTAGTATGTATGCAGCAGAAGAGTAGTGTTATTGTAGCATTAAAAGTTAAAGATAGCTTTTTTGAATATTTTATAGATTTGTATCAAATTTAGCATGCATATCTCAACTGTGAAAGCAAGTGTGTATGCATTAGTGTATAGCGCAAACTAAGAGTACAATATTAGACTTTAGTCATAGATTATGGATTCAAATGCCACACTTCAGAATTATTCAATACTGCTAATTCTTCAATAATATTAAGACCTATATACCAGTGGCACAATGCCCTGCTGTAAACTGTGATCTCTGTAACTGGATAATGCATATGTGCAGTATAAGCACATCAAGGATTGCTTGCTGCAGTCTCTAATATAGTGTGAATCTTTTAGGAGATGGTAGTCTTAAATGTAAAAGTTAAGATAATATAGTCAAATAATTGTATTAATGCATAGTATCTCACATATGAAGGTACTAATCTTACATCCTTTTTTATCTCACTCCAACCCTTGCCTCTCTCTCTCTTTTATATTATTTTTATTTTATTTTTATTTCATTTTTTTTTATTTTATAATGTGTCATCAAAATGTGCCCATATCATCCATGTGTACCATATCACTAAATGTTCCACAGCACAGTGGGAGAGGACTGACCCACAGGATCTGCCTGCCCCTTCTCCATCAGCTCCAGTCTGGGAGCCAACCTGGCAGCACTGCCTCTGTTGCCTCTGCACTAACTGCCCCCTCAGGCAGCCCTGCAACAGAGGCTGGTCAATTAATTGCCGCTGTGACACCCCTGCACTGGCCCACTAATCAAGGAGCCTCAATCCTCACCACTAATACCAGTGAGGGATGTGCACATTGGGAGGATGACAACTACACACACACAGTAAAGTACAATTTCCCTTAAGAGTACACAGAGATCACAGTCAGTCCTGGATCTGGTTTCCCAGCTCTCTCCAGATTCTTAATAAGACTCTCCACTGGCACAGCTATAGGGCTAAGAACTCTGCCAAGTGGTCAAGTCAAAACCTGCAGCACCCTCTTTGTCCAACCAGTGCTTCGTGTCCTGTGCAAGTAGCTGACACACACACACACACGCACACACACACACACACACTTTGAGATTTGATTTATATACAAACACACAGACACTCCTCGGGAATGCTGACACAGATTAATTAGCTATGCCCCCTTCTTCCCAGATTGTAAGGTAGAAATCACTGCCACTGACCACTACTTATCAGCTACTATAAGACCATTACAAAGGTTGACTAATTCCACTGTGTAATGTTACTGTTATCCAAATGGTAAGTGTGACCAAGACTAAGGCTAATTAACAGTGGCCTGTACAGTGTCACCAAATATATATGCAAGTATTCTAAAAGCTTTCTCTAAACAAAACAGCCACAATTAAAAGGTTTAAATATATTTAATAATAAATAATAAAAGAATAAGACAATGCCCAATAACTCAACATGGTGACAACAGAGTTCAGAATCACAGGAAATACTTTAAAACAACACTGCAGGACAGTTTCAAATAAATACAGAAAAAATAAACTAATCTTTACCATATTCCTATCTATATCTAAGAGATACTATACCCTAAATAACTTACTTAAAGAGCCAGGCAAATACAGATGAGAAGTGCTGATGAGAGGATGTTTCTTGGTCCAAAGACAAATACAAAATGCACAGATTCTCTCTGAGAGATAGTTCTTAAATTAATAATACACATTTCTCTTGGGTTAGCTGGATGACATCACTATTTGAAACCTCTGCCTTCAATTTCCAGGTTAACAGAAACTTAAAATTTTAGCACCTCTGTGTCAAAAAATAATCATCTCTTAGAAGTTTACCTGGAATTGGAAGTCGTAAAACAGTTACACACTTTTACATTTGAAACCTGTAGTTATTTCTGTTTCCAGACATTAGAAATGAATATGTGTCACAGACATTCTGTCTCCTAGCTGACATAAACACATTCATAAACAATTCACTTATTTTCTTAAGAGTTTGCAAGTTAACTGTTCTTTTCAGTAGGGTACACTGAGATTACATTCTTGAAGCTCAGCACATAACATACAGTTCAACATAACATATAGTTTTCTTACATTTGTAAGAGAAGCATACAAACCATATTACTATTCATAAATAACATAGAATTATTTACAAAATTCCAGCTAGCTGGGCTGGCAGCCTTCACAACCCCCCCCCCCCATGAAAACTCAAACCATTTTTTTAAGTGACCCTTGTGAAACATTGCTTGAGAGGGTTGAGCCTATCTGGAAATACCTTACCCTGTTCCCTGCCTTTACAGCCCATCTGCAATGGCTTTGATAACCCCACTGCAGTGATGCACCATCATATCATATGCTTGCAACCCTAGGGTCTACCTTAGTAACTTGGCATTTTGCTGGGTGGCTTGATATAGCCATGTTAAAGGATTGTGGTTTGTAAATGCAGTGAATTTCCTTCCATATAGATAAGGTTGAAGTTTCTGCAGTGCCCACACAATGGCTAGGCATTCCTTTTCTACAGCTGCATAGCATTTCTCCCTGGGTTGGAGACTATGACTGAGATAAACCACTGGATGCTCTTCACCCTCTGAAGAAATCTGGCCCCTACTCCATGGTTTGAAGCATCCACCTGCACAACAAATTCTTTGCTGTAATCTGAACTGGCTAACACAGAGGGGTCCTCCCAAATCTCCTTTAAGCTTCTGGAATGCCTGCTGACATGATGGGGCCCACACTACCTTATCTGACCTGTTTTTCCTGTCAGATCTGTAAGGGGAGCAGCTATGGTACTATAATTGGGGACAAGCTTTCTGCAGTAACCTGCTGTCCATAAAAATGCCGTCACCTGCTACAGGTTCAGGCCATGCCTGTATGGCTTCCATGTTGACAGGTTCTGGCCTGATCTAACCACTCCCAACTCCATATGCTAGGTAGGAGACCTCTGCCATACCCGCCTAACATTTGCTGGGCTTAATGGTCAACCCTGCCTTCTGTAGACTGCCCAGCACCTTCCTGACATGTTGAAGGTGCTCTTGCCAGGCTGTAGATGGCAATATCATCTGGGTAAGCAAGGGCAAAATCTCCTGTTCCTGCTAGGATATGATCTACCAGTGTCTGGAAAGTCACTGGGGCATTTTTCATCCCAAAGGGCATCTTTGTGAACTCATACAAGCCAAAGGGATTCAAAAAGGCTGACCTCTCTCTAGCACTGGGAGTCAAGGGCACCTGCCAATAATTCTTGGTAAGATCAGTGGTGGTAAGATATTAGCCCCACCCAGGAGCTCTAGGGCTTCATCTGTCCTAGGCATGGGGTAATCCTCTGACTCTGTGTGACTATTCAATTTCCTGTAGTCCACACAGTACCTGGTGTTGCCATCCTTCTTTTGGGGAGGCCCAGGAAATGCTGGGCTCCTGAATTATCCCTAGTTCCAACATTTCCTGTATCTCCTCCCTCAGAATCTGTTTGACTCTCTCATCACTCTATAGGGGACCTGCCTAATAGGCCTTGGGGGTCCTGTATCTACATGGTGCTGCACCAGGTGGGTGCACCCTGATTTCCCAGTGAACATGTCCCCAAACTTCTGTAACACTACTCAGATTTCTCAAACCTGGGTAGGGGAGAGCTGCTGGGACATTGCTAACCCTTCCACTGAGGTGTCAGTCCAAGCCTCACTGAGGAGATCAGTCACCAAATCTCCTTTAGACTACTCCTACAACCACTGCAAATACTCAGCACAAGCACCTCCTGTCATGCTAAGGATTCATCACGTTAACATGGTACAATGTTTGCCCCTGCCTCCTGCCTAGCAGTTCTACTATGTGGTAAACATCACTGACTTTCCTTACCACTGTGTAGGGTCCCTCCCAGGTTGCCTGCAGCTTGTTGTCTCTGACAGGAATGAAAATCATTACCTGCTGCCCTACAGCATACTCTGTAGCTCGAGCAATCTTGTCATACCAGACCCTTTACTGCTGTTGGGCTTCTACCAAGTTCTCCTGGGCCAAGACAATGACTTCCCTGAGCCTTGTCCAGAGGTTTAGGACATATGCCACAGCAGACTCCTTGTGGGATTCACACTCACCCTCCCACTCATCTAGAATTAAATCTAGAGGCCCCCTCACCCTTTGCCCATATAATAACTCAAAGGGTGAAAAACCTGTAGATTCATGGGGAACCTCTCTGTAAGCAAACAACAGATGGGGCAGATATCTGTCCCAGTCCTTCTTAAACTGGTCTGAAAATGGCCGTAGAATGGTCTTGAGTGTAGATTTTAACGTCTCAACAAGACCATTACTATTTAGGTGCCACCCCACAGTACTTCCACAGACAAGCCAGCAGGTCTGACATGAAATTGGCACCTCTGTCAGTCAGTATTTCTTTTGGGAAACCTACCCTGCTGAAAATCTCTAACATAGCATTTGCCACCTTTCCTGCCTCAATGGAAGACAGAACCACTGCCTCAGGGTATCTGGTAGCATAATCTACTACCACTAGGATATACTTTTTCCCTATGGAACTTGGGGTACTCAGAGGCCCCACAATATCCATACCAACCCTCTGAAATGGCTCCTCAATCACAGGCAAAGGCATCAAAGGAGCTTTCACCTTGTCCATGGCTTGCCTACCTTTTGGTATTGCTCGCAGGTCCTGCAGTACCCTGTTAAATCTCTAGAAATCCCAGGCCAATCAAAGTTCTGCATAATACGTCTCTTTATATGCTTTATGCACATATAACCTGCAAAGGGAATATCATGGGCTATGGCTAGAAATACCAGATGGTCTGCTCTAGGCACTACCCATTGCTGTATTCTCTCACCCTCTAAACCTCCCTCAGGGGGTCCACTCTCTATACAGTAACCCTTTGTCTCAGTATACAGATTCCCCCTTCCATTGAGAATCAGGTGCCTCACTAGCTACCTCTCTCAGGCCTTCTAGTGTAGGGTCTTTACTGTATTCCTATCTATATCTAAGAGATACTATGCCCTAAATAACTTACTTATAGAGCCAGGCAAATATACAGATGAGAAGTGCTGATGAGAGAATGTTTCTAGGTCCAAAGACAAATACAAAATGCACAGAGTCTCTCTGAGCGATAGTTGTTAAATTAATAATACACATTATTGCTGGGTTAGCTGGATGACATCACTATTTGACACCACTGCCTTCAGTTTCAGGCTAACAGAAACTTAATATTTTAGCACCCCTGTGTCAAAAATAATTATCTCTTAGAAGTTCACCTGGAACTGGAAGTTGTAAAACAGTTACACACTTTTACCTTTGAAACCTGCACTTATTTCTGTTTCCAGACAATAGAATTAATTTCTAGCTGCAGACATTCTGTCTCCTAGCTGAGATAGACACCATCATAAACAATTCACTTATTTTCTTAGAGTTTGCAAGTTAACTCTGTTCTTTTCCACTAAGGTACACTGGAGTTACATTCTTGAAGCTCAGCACATAACATACAGTTTAACATAACACATAGTTTTCTTACATTTGTAAGAGAAGCATACAAACCGTATTACTATTCACAAATAACATTGAATTATTTACAAAATTCCAGCTAGCTGGGCTGGCAGCCTTCACATCCTCCAGGTGCAGTAGTGGAGGTGGTGATTTTATCACCTGCACTGAGATGTCAGGGATGGTGCACAGGGATGTGAAAGGCACCATTGATGCATGCCTATGCTGGCTAGAGAGGCTGTTGTCACTCATTTTGAGCAGTATGAGGAGGTGGAGGAGACATCAACAACTCCAGCCAGTGGCAGAGTGAGGAGACAGTGACAACAGTCCAGTGGGTGAGGACTCAAGTCTCACTGTCACCCAGCTTGACTACCATGGGTTCAGGATGTCCATACCCTCATCCCAATCATGATGTCCCCCAACCTTTTGCATCCATCTCCATCTCCATCCCTGTCTCTTGTCTTTTTTGTCTTGTCTCCTCACATATACAACTTACATGAGCCAGACATACCTACTTCCTTTCCCCAGAAAATGGGCACCTATCTCACAAAAAATATAGTCCCATATATAGCTCTCCATTTTGCACACTTGTTTTCTTAACACACTTGATTCAGTAAAATTTTCTAAACAACATGATTGTGTTTTGGTCAACTAACTCTCTCTCTCTCTCTCTCTCACTCTCTTTCTCTCTCTCTCTCTGGAGGTGACAATCACATTCAGTTAATATTTTGCATATATATCCACTTTACACTGTTAAAGAACTGGATAGCTATAATTCTTTTCTACCTCCATCCAGCACATTCCTGCCCCACATTCCCTTTGTTCTTCACCCTGCTTGCTCCCCATTTTACCACTGTCCTATCTACTCAATTTTCACACCTTTAATCTGGTCAAGAAATGAAATCAAACATACCACACATACATTGCTGGAGATGCAATGCATCCCTTCACCTTTTGGGCTCCGTGTTTGCATGGAGGTATGTATCATTGAACAAATGGTGAGCTGCAACAAACATATGCGGTTACTCCCACTCAATTCCACTTAACACCACTGTGCTATGCCAACACATAGCAACATATCTTGTATAAACAGTTTATGCCATTGCATTATCACTCTGTAATGAAAAGTATTTTAAAGTGTTACATGCACCTGTATGTGAACCCAGTACAATCTGTAACACAAAAGAAATGAGTCAATGCACTTGCATGTGCTACCACACAGTCAGTTAAGCAGCAGGTGTAGTCCATAGACTCACTACTGACTGTCTTTAGCAATATGGCTCTCATTTGCGCACTGCTTACCTACATGCTAACATTTGCATTTTGCATCTGCATGCAATTTGCTAACTGTTGTACAAACCTGCTGCTCACTCTGTCATAGAAATGTATATATTATGCTGTATTGCTGCTGTTTACTGTCCATTTCTTGTGTATGACATGAAATTACATGTGGAAACATTACAAACTGAGGGCGCTATCTAACAATATGACAAATATTTAGAATACAGCCATGTGTTGGCACCCACCCCCCAAGTACTGCAACCATTGGGTCTCAGTACTTTTTCCATACATATATCAACCACATTAAGAGATGTAATATCAAATGCTGTATGCTATGCAATGCACATCAATCCGGTAACCTGCAGAAATGCAACTATTTACCCATACATCTAAAAAGCTTTATCTGCAAGGCTAGTGAAGGAATCAGCATGGACCATAGCCACAGAAACATAGTTGACCTTCAGCAGACTTGACCATATCCATTTTGGTTTTGTCAAGGTTATATCTTGCTTACCGACACTTGCAGACTTCTTGGATACTAACCCAAAGACCTGGATGAGGGATAACAGCACATACCACCTATGTTGAGTTATCCAAGGCCTTTGACACTGTCCCCATTCATGTATCATAGTAAATATCTCCCATGTGTGAATTAGGCCATGCAGTAGTGGGGGATAGGCAACTGGCTCACTGACATAACACATACTCTAAGAATTGGGGACTGCACCTCCACCACTAGCGACTTAGCATTAGAATACCACAAGGATATGTGCTGGGCCATCAACCGTTTGCAAGCTACTTCCTTGAAATGCAGGCAATTGTAGTTGGCCTGTGGTTTACCAAGACTGCAGATGAGTGGCAACTGAACAGACTAATATAGAGTCCCTCAGTAATAATAACATATTACAAAAGGGCTGACATACACCAATGATTGGTGCCAAACTTAGGACTGAACCTTAAAGCATGCAATGCTTCATTGTTTCCTTTGGTAATGAAGTACCCCTGTTAATTATGATATACATAGCATCTCCTAAGTACAAACACAGTGTTGTCAGACTTGTGAACACATGCTGACAGCAATTTACACCTGCGTTACTATGTGCCCATACTGGTAATACACACATTCTGCATTGTGCACATCATACATGTGGATATCACATCTATGAACAGGGTGGTCATACCTGTGCTGTACTCTAACCTTTTTAGACCAATAATTAAGTACAGTGGTACCATCTTTTTGTACCTCACCAAACACCTGCAGCAACTGGAGAAAATACAGGTTTGTGCCTGGGAGATTCCTGGGCCTTTAGACATGACATACATGGAAAGAGTGACATGCCCATCACTGTACTCTGTATCATGCAGGCTGCTGAGAGGTGACCTATGCCTGTCATTCAGACCAGTCTCAGACCCGGCCCTTCTTGAAGTGATGGACATCTGCAAATTAAGTGGGACAACAGTAAGTTGAACCAGTGTTCTCAAACTAGCCTGTTACATAAACATAACATGTTGGGGAGACAGATAAAGCCCACAATGATTCACATTCCTTTGTAATAGGCTCAAACTACATGTGAAGTAGTGCTCCTCAATGACCCTATTCAAGTGCAACTTTGGCTACCAGTTGAATGATTGTAAAGTTACCTTGGGGTGGCACCTATGTGCCTCATTGCCAGGGCCAGTTGGTGCTGCTCACAAAGTCACTGTGCTAAATTGACCAGCCAAATATGCTCAATAAGGGTACCTGTGTTTTTACACAGCTAGGCTTCTAAACACTCTAGGGATATTTGGCTAATAGCCTCTTATGAGCATATGAAGCTATGTTCCTAAGCAGGCCACACAACCTCACCTACATGGCTTGCTGATGCCATCTACTATATGTTGTCTTGCACTTTTGTATAACTCAGACTTGTACTGTGGTGCTTGCATAAAGTGCTGTATTCTGTAGTCTGTGTAGGGGTTCGATTCTCACTGCAGTCAACTTAGTGTGTGTGTGTGTGTGTGTGTGTGTGTGTGTGTGTGTGTGTGTGTGTGTGTGTGTGTGTGTGTCTAGATAGAAGAGCAGAACTGCATATCCTCCAGTTACTGCTCCAGTGACATGGATTGCCAGTATTGTGATACTCGCACATGACTACACATCCATTTCATGCAGGCCTCCCAACCTGTTGTCTCACACATGGCCTGCTGATGTCATCTACTAAAAGCTGGACTCCACTCTTGTATAAATCAGACTTGTGCCGTGCTGCTTGCATAAAGTACTGGGCTTTGTAGTCTGTGTGAATAGGGGTTCTATTTAAGTGTGTCGTGTGTGTGTGTGTGTGTGTGTGTGTGTGTGTGTGTGTGTGTGTGTGTGTGTGTGTGTGTGTATGGGTGTGTGTGTGTGTGTGTGTGTGTGTGTGTGTGTGTGTGTGTATGTGTGTGTGTGTGTGCGTTTTTGTGTAAGCTCATTCTTGGCATTAAAGAGGCATTTTATACCAACATGCGGGACACTGTTATCATCTTCTCAACAGCCTCTGCTTATGTCATCATCTATAAAGTGCTGTCTGACACATTCCAAGTCAGACTTGTGCCATGGCGCTTGCATAAAGTACTGTGTTCTATAGTTCAGTAGAAGTTCTGTTCTCACTTCAGTCAACTTGGTGTGCATGTATCTAGACAGAAAAGCAGAAGTGTGTATCCCATATTTACTGCTCCAATATCATAAGATAACAGCATTGTGATTCTTGAGCATACCTACATACCCATTTCATGCAGCTCACAAAACCTGTTTTCTTCCACATGGCCTGCTAATGTCATCTGCTATGTTGATCTGCACTCTTGCAAAAATCAGACTCGTGTTGTGGCTGTGTACTTAGATAGGTAAGGGTTCTTTTTTTCACTGCAATTAACTGTGTTTGTGTGTGTGTGTGTGTGTGTGTGTGTGTGTGTGTGTGTGTGTGTGTGTGTGTGCGTGCATGCGTGCGTGTGCGTGTGTGTGTGTGTGTGTGTGTGTGTGTGTGTGTGTGTGTGTGTGTGTGTGTGTGTGTGTGAGCTCATGCCTGACATTACAGAGAGCTTTTTACATCAGCATGTAGGATACTGTTATCTTCTTCTTAACAGACACTGCTGATGTCATCTATTATAAGTTAACCTACACTTTTATATAAATCAGTTGTGTGCAATGGCAGTTGCATAAAGTATTGAGTTCTGTAGTCTGTGTACTTAGGTAGGGGTTCTTTTCTCACTGCAGTTAACTGTGTATATATGTGTGTGAGCTCATGCTTGACAATACAGAGAGTATTATACACCAGCATGTGGAACACTGTTATCTTATCCTCAATAAACACTGCTGAAGTCATTAGCTAAAAAGTGTTGTCTGACACACTCCAAATCAGACTTATGCAGTGGTGTTCACATGAAGTACTGTGTTCTGTACTAGGTTCTATTCCCATTGCAGTCAATTGTGTGTGTGTATGTTTGTGTGTGTGTGTGTGTGTGTGTGTGTGTGTGTGTGTGTGTGTGTGTGTGTGTGTGTTAGCTCAATCTTGACATTTCAGCGAGCATTTTACTCCATGTGGGAGACTGTTATTACAATATTCTCCCCTACAGGCAATGCTGATGTCATCAGCTATTTCAGATTTTTGGCTATGCAGTACTCCTCCCAGGGCAATGTCAGACACTGGCCTGGAGGCCAGGCAGGCATCCCTTCATCCTATAACAGACAGATTACTGTGACATGGCTTTAACTCTATCCACATACAGCATGGCATGGTTTGTAGGCTCTGTGTTATCTTGCTGAGAAAGCCCTGTGGTGTCTCCAGCTGCTGCTGGCATCCCTCGGTGTTAGCATAGCAGGACTGCTGTCAATACTGTGATTAACATGGAATTCCATGTTTCAGATGAACAGCATAAAGAAAGACACATTTCTACATTTAGTGATAGATTGTGTGCCTTTGTCTCCATTCATTTATCTGTGTTAGCTCCTCCTGTAGTATGTTATCATTATTGGTCGACTCAGTGATTGCACCCAATATGCAAGAATCAGCAAACTTGTTAAGGCAATGGTCATATACTTTAGCCTGAACTGTCAACAATCAGAGACCAAACAGTGAAAGACCAAGCACAGATACCTGGGGTTTGCTAGTGATGACAGCTGTACTGGTACAGGTTGATTCACTAGCTCTCACAGTATGTATTCTTTCAGTGACCCAACTGGTCATCCATCTACTGACATAAGATTTAATCCCCAGCAGGGAGGGTTTCCCAGTGATATCCATGTGAGGGATTGTATCAAAACCCTTGGCCAGATCACAATAGGCAGTATGCCCTGCCTTAACTTCCTCCAGGCCTATCATATGGAAGCAATGGCCTGTGACATCACAGATTGCTTATGCCATGACTCAGCACATACAGCTTTCTAATATAGTGGACTGCACACTTCAACACACCCTCCACACAGGCTACATTCCCATACAATGTTGTACATCAACATTCATCCATCTGAGTAAAGGGGACAACACCTGATGCATACATGTATACAGACATCCTGACTCTCTTCAACTATGAAGTGGGCCAACATGTCATCATGGACCTCATCAACATGTACACTAGTCATAATTTGTCTGTATGCAACAGAGCTGTGTTAGTTATTAATGCTATATCATGTATCATGTCTGTTACATCTGATAGACGTCTTCAAATATGTCAACTAGGGCATGCATGATGATAACAGAATCATCTTACTGAACTAGACCAGGTCAAGACATTTGATACAAATCCACACTGAGGTATTCACTCAACATTGTCATATGTGGCCATAAACAGCTATATCACCAAATGGGTAGAACAATGTATCACATATGTGGCATCTCACTACATTGAAATGTGTGATGTGACGTATATCTCAGGTCCAATGATCAGTTGTGAGCATCAGGTCTGTCTACTAGGCCTTTTCCTGTCCATTAGTTAAGTGATAGACATTACAGATGACATACTCAAGCTGTGTCCACACAGCTGCCTGAAATATTATAAAATGCGGACAATCATTGACTCCAACTGTTATAGTTTAATACAGACAGTAGTCACACATAACAAACTCTGCTGCCAGATATGACAGTACATGCATTGACAAGACACATGGGGGGATTTGTTAATTCAGGAAACAAATGCATCACCCAAGTATAATGCGGACATCACACCATATAATCAAACCAATAGATATGTGACAGGTGTGCTGAGGTAGTTGGCAAGTGACCACCAGAGGTGAAATATGTGCCTATAGTACACTGTTCATTCAAAACAAAAGCATGTATCAAATGGAGGCACAGCAGGAAAAATAATTTATTAATGGGCATTTCTGTCTTTCTTATTTTGAATATCATATAGATGTCCATAAATTCTGATTTTAAAGGATCTTTCAGTTTTGCCCATGTAAAAACTACCACATTGGTCACACACAGCCAACTAAACTATTCTCTTAGTGTTGCAATTCCTCTCTTATATTAAATTTCTGTGTGCGTAAAGTTGGTTAAGGTAATAAATGGACTTATATATATATTATACCAGTCCTCACTGATGAAATTCCACAACTCTTCTTGTTTTCTAACAATCTTTTAAGATTACTGCCAATTTTGTTAATAACAATTGGCCTAGCACCTACCACAACATTAACATCATTATTCACTCTGAATATGTTCCAGTTCCTGTGTATGATGTTTCTTATTTCACTGGAAAAAGGACTGCATTGGATAACACAAGTGCTCTCAAAGTTGGTAGCTAAGGAAGGGACGTTACCTACACTGTTGTGAGGTAAACCATCACCCAACAAGGGTCTGTACTTGTTTTCCCATTCCCTGTATACATCCCCGAGAATGTCTTCTACCATCTTTGCTGGATATTCCCTCTCCATGAACATCTTTCTAAGCTTGTGATGTTTCCGTCTAACATCATCAAAATGGGAGGTCATTTCAGCTATCTTTAGTGCCTGCCCCTTGACTAAACTCTTCTTTTGTGACAAGGGGTGGCAAGTGGATAAATGTAAGAAAAGAGTTACAAAAAAGTAGATTTGCGATAAATGTTGGACTTAAAACCTTCCTTGTGATGTGTTATAATGGTGTCCAAATAATGTACCTTGTTACTCATGTGTAAACACTAAAAAATCTGTAGTGTGGCTCAAATATTCAATACATTGGGGTATGGTATCTGTTGTACCCTTCCACAAAATGAAGATATCATCGAAATATCTGATGTATAATTTAATGTTTTCCAAAACTCACTACAAAAGACATGTTGCAATTCCCAGCCCAAAAGTACTACATTGACATATGTTGGAGCACATGCTGCCCACATAGCCATGCCTTTAGTCTGTTGGAAATATGGGCCCTTGAAAAAACATAATTATTTTCCAAAATCAGGGTCATTAATTCACACACAAGTTGGATTTGGTCTTGTTGCAAGGTGGAATGAGTGTATAAAGTCTCTTTAGAATATTCTAAATCCTCCAGTTTCAGAATGCAAGAAAAAAGGTCTTTAACATCAGTGGTAAGAAAAACAAGATCCTTAGACCAAAGTTCATTCTTTAACTGACTCAGAAATTCCCAAGAATCTTTTACAAGGTGAGATGTATGTTCTACCACATGTTTGACCATGTTATCCACCAGTATTGCCAGTTCATGGGCTTTAGAACCCTGAGCAGCAACAATAGGTGTGAAAGGGGGGTCCCCTAATATTCTTGTGTATCTTGGGAATGCCAAAAATTGCAGGTACAGTAGTATGTAGATTTCTGAGGAAGTCAAAGGTCTCTAAACTAATATGTTGCTCGAGGACATACTCCTTTAGGCATGAATCAATCCAACTGTAGGCAATATTAATCTGATTTTTAGAAACCTGAGTATAATTGTCCTCATTTAACAAACGATTTTGCATAATATTTGAATAATCAACTTTATTAAATACAACAATACCCCCACCTATATCAGGCACCATAATACATGTATTCTGATCTTCCCTCAGCTGGCACATTAGCAATTGTTTTTCTTTAGTAAGGTTACTGTAAAACTTTTTTCTTTCAGCTCAAAACTTATATATATATATCTTCTGTTACTGCCCTTTCATAAACACATAATAAAGGGTGGGGGGAATTAAAGAGACTTTTCTTCTTTAATTGGACTTGACCATCATACCTGTGGTGGCTAAACTTGTCTTCACTCTGAGAAAAACATATTCCCAAGTTCAACTCTCTTGTATAGATTTTAACATCAATAATAATATCAGCTAAATCAAGTAAATTAGTTGGTACATATTTGAACCCTTTGGAAAATAGTGAAAAAAAGTTTTAGTTATTTCTTTGTCTGTGTAGTTATAGATTTTAAAACCTTGGTAGCAACTTGCAGTATTGTCCTGAGGATCCACTAATACCTGTTCATCCCCTTCCCCTATCCAAAATAGCCCCGCTGTACCTGTGTTGCATAACTTGGCATGCTTTTTTGTTTCCCTAAATTCCTGTTGGCCAGTCTCTCTGAGTGACTTAACTGGGGAAGATCCTGTTGATGTGTCCCCTCATCCTGTTCATCACTTTGCATAAATTCATATTCTTGCTCACCTTCACTTTTAATATAATTCTTTTCTTTGTGGATTGATTCATTGTAAATAGTATCCTGAAGTGTTGTAGACTGAGAAGTAAGCTTGTGAGTGGGATATACAGTGTTGGTATGATATTGTTTTGATATCCCTATCTAGTTAACATTTTTTCTTTTGGAATATTCCATAACACCTCCTTTCAACCCTCTCTATAACTTTGTTGTATAACTCGCAGTATTGTGGAAAGAGTAAATCATTCATAATCTTGTTGTTTAACTCCTCTATTTCTTTACACATCTTTTCCTTAGCCTGTCCATAGTAAAACACCACTTTGTTTAGAAATTCTAGTCCTCACGTATCACACATACCTAGAAAATTGTTTATCATAAATTCATCATAACTAAATCTAAAAGGGGATTTAAATACATGCAATCCTTGTGGAATGACCTTGAACCTAATACATTAATTTAAATATCTAATGTTCATCTGTAAACATTTACATTTTAATAGTCTTTTCTCCAAGAAAAAAGTCACGTCTCTCAAAGAATTGAAATATTGCTTTTCATTGTTGCCAGCTAAGTGTTCAATCATGTTAGAAACTTGATGAAAACTGTAATTTTGAGCTAAAAGAGCTGCAAGTATATTTTGTTGAACAACGTGGCTGCCTGTCTCATGGCTGCCATCGCCAAACAAATTATTCTGTCTCTGTGTAGAAGAACTGGGCAATTTATTATTATGGTGCGGACTGACAACAGGTTCTAAAGTGTTTACAGTACCTTTGGAAATGTTTTTGTTGTATTTCCTTCTTTGGGATGCACAGGAATGGTCCCTTGACCCTTCCAATACTGTATTAATAGCCACTACGTGGGGATGAACAGCCATGGAACTGCCTGCAATCCTTTCCACCTCTCTGATGTCATCTTCACATACCACAGCTTTCCTTTGCATGGATTTGCTAGACAGACCATCGTGACAGTTGTTATGGGAACACAGAAAATGTACTGAGGCTGTACCAGGTTGAGAAACTGTCAGTCCTGCTGTTTCTCTTTGACTCCAAAGTTCAGTCAGCCTTGTTAATGCCCCTTTTAATGCAACCAAATCCTCTTTTAACTTGGATATCTCTCCTTTCTGGGAAGAAACCTGTATTGAGGAGAGCTCAAAATGATCCAAGGAATCCATGCTGAACCTCCAGCTCCAAAAATAAAACTAAGAAACCACCAGAGGTGAAATATGTGCCTGTAGTACACTGTTCATCCAAAACAAAAGCATGTATCAAACAGAGGTGCAGCAGGAAACATTATTTATTATAGGGCCTTTGTCTTTGTCTCTTTCTTATTTTGAATATCATATAGATGTTCATAAATTCTGGCTTTAAAGGATCTTTCTGTTTTGCCCACATGCTTTTGTTGTTGATGATAAGTGGTACATCCACCAGCATGTTGTCACACTGCTGACTACTCCCTTGGACGTAACAAATGTACTGGGTATGTAAAGGACATCCAAATCATAGGGCATAAGAGCTTCTTGGTTTCCAGCCATCACACCAATAACAGTGTACAATGTACCATTCTTCATGTACACTCATGTACTTCCTGACACAACTTCCAGTGGTGTGTAACTGAATTATAGCACCATTGTTATAGTGAGCTATCACACAGTTTATTGGGCCATACCTAGGTATGCTGTCCATGGAATATACATGGGTGTCTGATGGTGTGGAACACTGATCAAGTTGTTACACCAGATGCATGTGTGCTATATGTTTTGCTACTGCACACACTACATTCATACATGTTTGGCAGCATTAATTTCATGTATTTCATTCATGACAGTTTTGTGCCAGATCTATATCTATCTATCTATCTACACACACACACACACACACACACACACACACACACACACACACACACACACACACACACACACACACACACACACATATATATATATATATATATATATATATAGATATATATATATATCATGCACACAAGGCAACTAGCCTGTATTATCCATAATGTAGCATACAGGTAGAGCAGGGTCTCCCCTAATACCTCCAGCAGATGTTACAGTGCCAGGACAGTATGTGTGGTTACTCTCATAGTGTGGATGTATCATAATAGTTCTTCAAGTCTGTATATGCAGACTCATCTCTTATCACTGTAAATCACATATGTTATGTCAAAGGCATGGGATTACTGGTGTTATTATTATGGTATGGTCCATGATTGTTGTTGGTTCTTCTAACATTTTTCATGATCCTTTACCTGTGCCCACCTTACTGGAGACCTTTGCTGAGGGTGCAGTCATATTTAGGCATATCAGTTTGCACAGCTGCACAATATGCACCCTACACCATTTATATGTCAGATCCCTAATATATGTCCTCAGCATTATTCATGTAAGGATGCTTATTTCACAGACATCCTCCCCATTGTTATGTCACTTTATGTGACAGTCACATAAAACACATTTTCACTGCACAGTCCCAACTGTACCATAACAATATGTGATTGATGTTGCTGCTACAACCATCTTCCGTTGACATGCCCTCCTCTGCTGTACATTGGGTAGTTTCACCTGTCCTTTTTCTTTGTGTTCATCCCATCCCTACAATTGATGTGTCTGTGTGTGTGTGTGTGTGTGTGTGTGTGTGTGTGTGTGTGTGTGTGTGTGTGTGTGTGTGTGTGTCTGTGTGTGTGTCCCTATTCAATGCACACACTTCCGCTGAGTGTTTATTTTATATGGCAGTACACGTCCCATTACAGTTTATTTACACAGCTTCAGTATACAATGCCAGGAATGGGATATCACAATACACTGCACTGTAGGTACACTGTCCTGTACTGTGTTTGGACCATATACTCACATTTATACCTCTCTACTATTCAGATTTTCCCAGATTGCCCAGATGTGTTTCTTATCAAATTTGTAGCTTTCTGCCATATCACTGGTATGATCTCAGGACTGATGTGAATCAGTATTACATACATTTGAGTCCATACTTCTTAAGTGTCCTGATTTGTGCAGAATGTCAAGTTTCTGCCTCATATTTTTGATCTTTTCCTCGTAACATTTTGTTTTTTTCTGGCAAATCATTGGCATGTCATTCCAGATTGAAGTCAGAAACTTTTATCACCTTTAATGTGACCTATAACCTGTACAATTCAATTGAAAAACAATCAAATCTGTTAGGAGAAAAAATATAAAAAATAAAAAATGTACAATACACTGATTGCATAAGTGTGCACACCCTTAAACTAGTACTTTCTTGTGTGTGCACACCCTTAAACTACTACTTTGTTGAAGCACCTTTTGATTTAATTACAGCATTCAGTCTTCTTGGGTACACACCTGCCATCAATTACAGAGACTCTGATTAACCCTAAATAAAATTCAACTGTCCTAGTAGGATTTTCCTGACATTAACTCAGTTGCCTGCTACAGCAAAAGGCATGGTTCACAGAGAGCTTACAAAGCATCAAAGGGATCTCATTGTTGAAAGGTATCAGTCAGGAGAAGGGTATAAAATATTTCCACTGCATTTGGATATACCATGGAACACAGTGAAGACACTGATATACCATGGAACACAGTGAAGACAGTCATCAAAAAGTGGTGAAAATATGGGACAACAGTGATGTTGCAAAGAACTAGATATCCCTCCAAAATTGATGAAAAGACAAGATGAAAACTGCTCAAGGAGTCTGCCAAGAGACCTACAGCAACACTGAAGGAGCTGCAGGAAATTCTGGCAAGTACTGGCTGTGTACTACATGTGACAACAATCTCCCGCATTCTCCATATGTCTGGACTATGGGGTACGGTTGCAAGACATAAGCCTTTTCTTACACAGAAAAACATATAGGCCTGGCTAAGATTTGCAAAACAATACATCAAAACTCCCAAAAGCATGTGAGAAAATGTATTATTGTCTGATGAGACCAAGGGTGAACTTTTTGGTCACAATTCCAAAAGGTACATTTGGCTCAGAAACAAAACTTTGCATCACCAAAAGAACACCATCCCCACAGTGAAGCATGGTGGTGGCAGTATCATGTTTTAGGGTTGCCTTTCTTCAGCTGGAACTGGGGCTTTAGTCAAGGTGGAGAGAATTATGAACAGTTCCAAATACCAGTCACTTTTTGCCCAAAACCTGCAGGCATCTGCTAGAAAGCTAAAGATGAAGAGGAATTTCACTTTTCAAAATGACAATGACTACAAGCATACATCCAAATCAACAAAAGAATGGCTTCACCAGAGAAATATTAAAGCTTTGGAATGACCCAGCCAGAGTCCAAACCTAAATCCAATAGAAAATATGTGGGGTGACCTGAAGAAGGCTGTGTACAAGAGATGCCCTGCAATCTGACAGATTTGGAGCACTTTTGCAAGGAAGAGTGGGCAAATATTGCCAAGTCAAGATGTGCCATGCTGATATACTCCTACTAAAGAAGACTGAATGCTGTCACTAAATCAAAAGTTGCTTCAACAAAGTATTAGTTTAAGGGTGTGCACACACAACAAAGTATTAGTTCATGTCATTGTTCGATCAAAAGGGTGGAGAGAAGCTCTAAAATGTACCTCAGATCAATTATAGCCTCATGGCTTCTGGGAACCTAGTGGCCTTTAGACCCATGGTTTAATCTGATTATTTCACTGTTATTATAGTGCACTGTTGGCTAGTAAGGGTGTGTGGAAGGGATACTGGGAAAAGCAATCTGAAGAATAAGACTACATTTCTTTTCTTAGTCTTGACTGTCTTTTGTCAGGTCATCAGTGGATCTAAAAAGTTGGGAGAAAAAAACTAAAATGCTTCTCAGAACATCTACCTCCTCCCCCCACAACTACTTGGGCTTAGTAACACCCAGACCACATCTGGTTAACATGTAAATCCCGTCCTTTACAGGGTGTCACTCTTTTCTTAACAGGGGATCTTTTACTTGGAAAATGGGAAAATCTTGTAAAAGCACCCCTGGGTGAGTGGCACCCTAAGCAGCCACCTAATTGGCCTATGCCTAAGGCTGGTCCTGTTTATGATGGCATCAAGTTTGCAGTTATCAGAGCACAGACCCTTAACATTAGCTTTGACCTCTGAAAAGTAAATGCCAAAAAAGAAGAGACAAGGAATTAATCTGGTGGTTTACCACAAGTGAGAGATCTTTTGGAAGAGGTAAAGCCACTCACCTTAACTTCCTGGGTTTTATAGGTTCATATGTTCATAGGTTCATACTAGGCTATCTGCCCTAGGGCATTTACAAGCCTAGCCAGAGTGTGTTTGTGAGCCAGTTTGCTATCAAATGAGTCACATAGGGATTACTAGTAAGCTGGGAGAGTTTATCTATGATACCCTTGAGAGGAATGGTGTGAAATACCTTTTCAAGGTCTAGATATTTGACTTGCACTGTTTTGCCTTCTTCCATTGCTTCAGTAATTTTTCTGAAGATGTTGACCAGGTGAAGTAGGCAGGACCTGGTCTTGATAAAGCTCTTGAGCTGTGAGTCTGTATGTTATCTGTGTCCTTATTTATTAATTACATAATGAATTTTGCTAAACTTAATGTTTGCTAAGGCTAATTTCAATTCACTCTTCATGTTTCACAACCAAACTGCATTTCTATTATCTTTTTGTCTTCTAGCTACCTTCCTGTCTCAAAACAGCCTGAATTGCAAGCATTTTATCCCAGACTTCAGACTTACACCCAAAACAGTGAGAGTATAAATGCAGCTAAATACTGCCTAACAAGCTCAGAATCTACAGACTATAGTGACTAAACATATTTTGCCTCTTCACAGTATATATGAACAGCTCATCATACCATAAAGCATTAACTGTACTTATAGTGCTTAATTTGTGAATGGTACACATTGATAGAGGGCATTAGTATTCCTGCCCTCATATAAAAAATGCCCAACCACTGGACAATACACTGAAAACAGAAAAAGTTTCATATCTGGAAACTAGTCATTGTAATAATCTGTCACAACCATCTTAAATTCAGCCAGTTACAAAGACCAGTATATTAATATTACTAACTAGAATATTGTCTTTGGGTGGCATTCACATCTTTTCCCACCAGTCACTCCTTTTATTTTTATCCTGGCATAATATATCAGCCTTAGTACTACTTCAGACCCTTAGCTCGTACTTGTAGTCATAATTCCCACAGTGTGCTTTCACTCCCACACATTACAGTGAAGCTCATAGCTATATAATTTCTAGTCAACCTCATTGATTGTTTTTTCTCAGACACCAGCATAGATTAGGAGCAACACTTTGTTTAGTTTGTCTGTGCTCAACCTTCTCTTAGCTCCCCTATCCTATACCCAATTCATCCCCCCACAAGTAAACTTAAACCCTGTAAACTCCATCTACTCTATCATAACATCCAGTGTATAAGACTTCCTTTCTACCAACTACTGCACCTCCTCTAGAATTAGATTTATTACCCATTTTAACACTGCAACCTTATAATCCCATTCCTCCCACCACCTTCTCACAAACAATAATCCCCCTACTCACCCTTTTTACTATCTACTCTTATTTATAACTCGCATGTATACTCTTAATTACTTGCTACAACTCTCCTAAATATACCACACTCACATCTCCCACCTATCAAACCAGCAATCTCTCTAACATTTATTACATACCTAAATCTCATATACATCACCTATCAATATCCACTGCCTATTCTCCCATACTTCATAACAATGATATATAGTCAGCTAATCTCACTGCTTCTCCTTACCTTACTTGCCTGTATAACTAACCAGCACATCCAAATCACACCCAACACCATCTTGCCTGACACCCCTCACCTCTACACATCTATCATAGCATCACGTTTTCTCTCCATATCTCTAGAAGAATACCCCTTAAACTTCTCACACTTATTTACTTACAGACATAGAAATACTGACCTGAAAGCAATACATCACCTTCTAGAAATCCAATTCAATCTTAAATGGTATTTCCTTTTCTTCCACTTCACTAATATATTTAAACTTGAGTAAATAATATTAAAATGCTTTAAAGTAAAAATCAACCCAGAAAACCCAGCTAAGCCAGTAACAGGAATTATTTTGAAAAGCAAATTACATCTTAAGTGACAATTTGTCCAAATTCAAGGCTCTCCACAACCCCAAGACCACAGCTACTTATGCAGGATTATTCCTAGAGTAGTTGTACAAACATGTGAATGGCTGCATAGCAACTACCAGAAATAAACCCAAAACAAACACTAAAAACAAACTCCACTGGTAGAATCCTTACCTAAACAGGGTATGTAATAAAAGATAGAAAGAAACTCATGATGAAAAACAGGTAAAGCAATTTCCTTAAAGGCAAGTGCTCTCTTCTACAACTAAACAAGAAACAAAGAGGTCTGATTAAGTTCAGCAAGGCCAGCTATGAGATCAGGATAGCCTTGCAGGCTAAGGACCATAAGAAGACCTTCTACAGCTACATTCAGAACCTTTGAGGTAACACACAGCAATACGCTGAACTGGTGTTGAATGGCTCCACCTACTCTGATCACGATGACATTGCAAATCTATTGCCTTATAAATTCATCTCAAACTTCACCCCCCACTTCCCGCAGCTCCAACAGGTGAAATCCCCTGCAACATACTCCCCCACCTATCATCGGCAGGGACCAGGTGCTTTCAGCACTCACTAAACCAACCATCAGGCAATGCACTGAAAACAGAAAAAGTTTCATATTGGGAAAATAGTCATTGCAATAATCTGTCGCAACCAACTTAAATTCAGCCAGTTACAAAGACCAGTATATTAACATTGCTATCTAGAGCACTATCTTTGGGTGGTATTCACATCTTTTCCCATCTGCCACTCCTTTTATTTTTTTCTTGGCATAATATATCAGCATTAGTACTACTTCAGACACCCAATACAGGACCCAAGAAGTCAGGATTAGTGAGACCACCTCCATCAAGAACCTTGTCACCACTTCCATGGGTCCTGACAACATCCCTGGTTACCTCCTGAATAGTTTAAAACATGACCTATCAGGACCACTTAAAAGGCACTCTTCAACTACAACCTTGAAATGGACTAAGCTCCAAGTGAATGGAAGACTGCAACAGTCATTCTCCTCCACAAGGGCAGACCATAAACTGACCCAGGGAACTACAGGTCCACCAGTTTAACAAGCCTAATATGCAACACCATGGAATTAATTATCATGAAAATGAGAAACAAGGATATTGCCAAATTACAGGCAGTGGACCCATCACAACTTGGCCTTGTTAAGGAAAGGTCATGCCTACTTAACCTGGTACATTTCTTTGAGAGGGTCACCAACGCAATTGAAGAGGGTAAAAGAATTCATACTGTGTATCTTGACCTGGCTAAGGTATTTGATGCAATATCCCTCTCAGACATTGCTGAAAGACATTTGGAGCTAGGTATAAACCTTTACATAACTCGCTGGACTGCTGGCTGACTCACAGACAGGACCCAAGAAGTCAGGATCAGTGAGTCCACCTCCACCAAGAGACTTGTCACCAGTGGAGCACTCCAGGGCTCAGTGCTGGACCCTCTGCATTTTGGCATCTACTTCTCCAAAATTATGCTAATGTTAAAGGCATCTGGCTCACCAATTTCCCATATGACTGCAAACTGGGATCTATTACTGATTCCCCCCAAGACACAAACATCTTGCAAGTGGTTTTATCACAGACAAATTACTGCTGTCAATGGCAAATATATGCATTATAATGCCCTTTGGAAAACTATCAACCAAAGTTAATTATTCCATTGATAAAATGTGCCTGAGAGTTGACCCAGTAGTAAGGGATCTGGGAACATACAGTAAGTAGACAGCAATCTGGCCTTTGAACAACTTGTAGCTAAGATAATAAGAAAATCATTCTGTGTCACCCAACTTATACATAAATGTATGTCATCCACTTCCAAAGAAGTTATACTACCACTTTACTTGGCCATTATCAGACTTATCATTGAATGCAATGCACCCCATTGTACTGTATCAAATCAGATACTTGGAACAATTGGAACGCCCACATAAATTGCTTACCAATTTAAAGCATGAATCCCCTGTCCTACACTGATCACCTAAAGGCTTGGACTCTGTATTCAATCTCCTACATGCTGTTGAGAGGGGATCTTTGCCTGGCTTACAGGGCTTCCTTAGATCCAGCCCTGATGGATCCATTGCTACTGCTCAAAACAAACAGCACCAGAAACACTAGATCTAGGGATCTGAACTTCACTTGTGATATAGACAGAACATGCTGGAGAGACAGGTATGTGCTCCAAGGTATCCCTGCAATATGGAATAGGCTCCCCATCAATGGAAAATAGAGTTCATCTCTAACCCTATTCAAACAAAACCTTTACAATTGGATGGGAAATTGTAAATTTACCCCCAGTCTAGCCCACATGTCCCTTATGGACAGAGGCTGTCAAAAAAAAAAGTATTATCCTAACTAACACCCCCTTCAAATCCTTAGCTACCTGTCTGCTAACATGCCCCCAACCCTGTATAATAGTTGGGACCCAAATGGTTTGAGGTGTGCAGCTTGGCTTGTAGGGTCCCTAGTGGTCATTGGCCTAGTAACAACCTATGAACCTATAAACTCAGTAGTAACATCCATTCTAACCTAGGACCTCTTTACTCTCCTTCCTAGGTCAATTTAAAACTAGACTCAAACAACATCTGGCACTAAACTGGCTATGTCATTATATCAAGCCTGGCTAACTCTCTTCTAGATTGTGTGTAAACTCTATTAATAGGCTACTGTTTAATTTACCCCTGGCTTTCACCAGAGTTTACCAGTACCAAACCTGTGGAACATATTTATTATTGTTTGCTTATGTCAAAATTATAATTGTAACATGTTTTTGATGTTTCTGTTTACCTTGGAGCTTTTCTCCCTGGGCCTCCGCTGAAAATGGACATGCATCCAGTCGGACTATCCCGGTCAACAAATATAAAATAAATTAAATAAATAAATAAAATAAAACCTCCCAGCAGCCCACTATAAACAACCATTTCTTTCTCTCCAAGCCTTTCTTTCAAACTCCATTAGGCCCTTCACCTGCAAACACAAATAGATCCAACCTACTACTACTTAATATCCATCTTAGGGGCATTTGCAATAAACTTCGGGATTTCCACACATCTTGCATTCTACTCTCCAGACATGGTGTTAGCCACAGAAATCTGAGTAAAACCCAAAATAAATGATAATGAAGTACTGCCCCTCAGGATTTAACATAATCATACTTGATATGTAAGCTAAACATAGCAGTGGAATAACAATCATATACAAAAACTTCCTGGAAGTAATACTATATGTTAAACTTAACAACAGAAAATCCATATGTATCACTGGACTATACATCCCACCAGGTTAAAACATAAGCACTGCAAAAAAAACTTCTCCAGTGGCTATCAAAAAATATACCCCAATAAACCATCAGTATGGGCAACCTAAACATTAACCAGAAACAAAGGGATTCAACCACCCCATCAATGAATTTATTTGGATTTTCATAGCTAACAAACACCACAACCAGAGTGCATAAGCATACTAATAAGGAGTATAGCTTATGCTGGATTCTTAATAACAGGTCTAATACCATAAACTACTCTGGATGCTTAGCTGATAATATCAGTGACCATAAACACATAAACATTAACAAAAAATATATTTGTCTAACCTCCAGATCACCCACGAAAAAATAACAAGCTATTTTAGTATTTCATGAAATAAACTACTGCATCTTGGCCAAACCACAACTGCCTCCCCATTAGCAAATAACCTCCCAGACAATATAGCAACTCAGTTTAATCCCTTAATTATAAACATGATTCTATCTCTTAAAAATGAAACTCTTCTTTCGCACCACTATCCCAGCTCTGTATGACAACTCAGTACCTTTCTCTTTCCAATGTGTATTGAAAGCCTCTATAAGAAAATGCTTTTAAAACTTCAGATCAACAACATTGACAGCTGCCAATCTTCCAACAGAGTACTTAAACCTCAGTGCTGATGCTCCCGCCTTCCCTGTCTCTATCATAATTAAATGATGTACACAGAAAACCTAGTCCCAGAGATACAGAAAAAAAATGATAATACCACCCAATAAAGGAGGCAACTGATCTGACCTATCCAGTTACAGACCTACTGCTATACACTCACCATTATCAAAAATTCTGGGGAAAAAAGTAAGCACTCTCAGCTCCTCAAATACCTTACTGACAGCAAGCTACCATTTATAAACCAGCAGGTTTTCCAGCTATAGTACAACTGCCATTCTTAACTTTACCAGTACCATTAACCATAATAGAAATAATGTTAGCCTGGTCACAGCTATCTACTTAAAACATTTGATTATGGTCTGTTATCAAAAACTGCTCATTCAGCTCTTCTTCCATGGTCTAAACCAATCATCTCTTACCTGGTTTCATAGCTATCTACCAAATAGACAACAATTTGTAAAATATAAACAATATTTCTTCACCTTCCTTCCAGTCATGGTCAAATTGCCACAATGTTCAAACCTTGACCCATTCCTATTTAACATTTTTATTACCAGATTCCATACTGACACCAAACAAGCAACCATGGTTCAATGCAGATGATGGAACACTTATCTACTCACCACCAACACTACATATCCTCCAGGAAATTACTCAGGAATCATTCTCCTCTGCTGGAAAACTTGGCTAGGCACTACAGACCTACTCATGAACCCAAAAAAGACTAAATTAATGCTTTTTACTCCTAAGCAATCCACTGAACAAAAATAAACATTCCACATTTTTTCATCTAACAGCACAATAATAGGATCTATCACACAAGCTCAACTACATGGAGTACAAATAAAGAATAAACAATACACAATAAACTCAAATATGACACCACCTTCTCCAGGCCATCAAAAAACAAATGAAACTAGGCTTCTGATACAGGGCTAAAGCATATCTTACTGAAGCTATTAGAAAGTCTATAGCAGCAACCTACCTACACCATTTCTCTTTTATGTACCCCTTATTTTCACAAATCTAATTATCACCCACAAATCAAAACTTGACATCTGCTGTAATAAAATAGTTAAATTGGCATCAAGCACATCCACAAAAAACTGCACTGCACAGCATAAGGAACCTATTTTTTTTAGAACATCTGCACTACCCCACCTACATTTAACACATCATGGCCTACAACCAAATACAAGTCAGGAAAATGCCCATTTCTAAAAAAATATATTATAATAATATTCAAATGCCAGTGTTCTGCTTTTTAACAATAAGTCTCTCCTAGCTATAACTAAATTTAGTAACATGGCCAATATATTCATACCATGTTACAAAACTGAGGAACTCCATCCCATATCAGTTAAAACTGATGAAAATACAAGAATTTAAAACTCAAATGAAACAACATCTATGCAACACCTATCTCTGTTCTTGCCTTACAATTGGATAATCCTGTCCACATTTACTTGTTAAACTGCACTATATCCGAGAAAACATATCTCATTTTTCCCAGTTAATGCCTCAAAATCATGTATTCCTGTTTCTGTCCGTCTTCTAACCTTCTTTTCCCTCACTTCTAAGATAAACCTTCACTTATCCTACATGCATCCCTGCATTCCTAACTTTCCCCTGCTTCTCTTGCCAACCTTGTACCCAAAGGTATCTTATCTTTATATATTTTTTCACTGCTAAGGAATCTTAATCATTGCATCAGATTTATTACTAATACCTGGCTTCTCCTACCAAATATTCTGTCTTATATCTCATTTGTTTTCTTTTATCTAGAGGTCTCATGCAATTTAAGTTATCAACTCTGTTACTACCAGTCTTATGGAAAACATCCTGTTTGTTAATGCAGGTCAGTCCTACGTTTATACTAACCGCATGTTGTGCCATACTTGCTGCTATAAACTAATGTATCAACTTCAGCAGTTGTGTTTGATTGCAGTCTTAGAATATGTAAACTTTCTGTATGTTTTAATTAACCTGTGTATTTGTTACATGCTTTTTTCTCTTTTTTGTTTAATGCAATTTCCACATTGCATATTCACGTTTAAATTTTCAAAATGTGTATGGGGAACTTTTCTCCTCTGGCCTCTGTTGAAAATGGGAGTTTTATCACAGACAGACTTTTCCTGTTACCAAAAACAAACAAGCAATACGTTTTGTTATAGACTTACTGATTAGGCTACTTTTGGTCTGTAACTATCCAGGTCTATTGATCCCCCACCTTTTTGAAGATAATGACTGTTGAATTCCTTCATTCATCCAGCATGACGCTTGTTTTGAGGTTGATATTGAATAGCTTCTGATGGAGACCAAACAAATTAGGATGAACAGTATGCAACCTGGTATGTTATCTGGCTCCAAAAAGTGTTCTTGGCATTAGATAAAGCCTTCAGTATGTTTTCTTGGGAGATTTGACTAGGGGTGTAGGTGTGAGTATATGATCTGAAAATATTGGAAGAGAAAGGCTAGAGTGATGCCTGGATATTATGTGAGCTAGATGTGATACCTGCCTAACCCTGGGATGAGTTAAGCTTGCAGTGTCAATGTTGACATTTCAAATGAAATAATGAGTAAGTAGAATTAAACATGGGACACATAAACTCTAACTTTATATAAATATTTTAGATGTTTCACAAACACAGTAATCTGTCTTAGTATTTATATTATTAAGTGGACTATCAGAAGTAGTATGTCTCTGAACGCAAGACAATTATATCTATAAACAAGAATCTCATTATTCACTCTGAAAATGCTGTTGGTAAACCTAGTGCTGCCATTCTTTAATATCTGAAAGATAAGACTTGTCTATCATGAGAAAGTATAAGGAAATCATTTTTCTCTTGAGAATTAGAAGGTTAAAGGACTTGAATTGTCTGGTTCAAACAAGAACAGAAGGGAGCAGTAGCATAATTTTTGCATTCTTAATTAAAATAATGAGGAAATGATGTATAGATAACTTAAGCAGTTTCACTGTTAATGTATACGATTACTCATAAAAAATATGGAGTATTTTATACAATGAGCATTTATTTTGTGTGTACACTTTCTAAATCATAGTATGTTAGATACTCACAACAAATGTCAAGCTATAGTTCATAAAAACATATAGAATAGTGCAGAATGCATGTTTTAGGACATCAGTCAGTAATGGAGCTCAGTTCGCAGCATGTGATAAACTGTGTTGTATTGATCTGTGTCTGTTGACCAAGCAATTATTTCTTGCTCTTTTGCACTGACTTTTAGGTGTTTGTCTAAGTGGGTCAAGTTGGGGCTGAAAAGAGTCTTTGTATCAGTTCACCTTACACAGTTAAACTTTTAATAAACCTTCCTAACAATGCCTCTACATCACCTAACATAACGGAAGTGACTCCCAGTATCAGCTAGAGCTTCACTGCTACTGAACAGGCTTACTTACAACTTATTAACAGCAGCTACTGCCCTCTATTGTAAAACAGGAGACCAGCCATACATGCTGAGAAATATCAAAGGAATTCAGCTAGTTTTTTCCACCATTTCATATAACTAGAATCTAAAAAGCTTCCACAAAACTATACCCTGCAAATGTTAGAAAACCGGGCAATCTGAACACTTTCAACAAAGCTCTTAGGTTACAACTTCTAAAAGAATGCACATGTAATTGCTTCAGATGTAGGTTTATCATATTTAAAAGCTGCATATACCTAAAGGACCATTTACTTAGAGAAACTTTCAGTGCTACAAGCTTTACTTATACAGAACTATGACTAAAATCAGAATGTTGCTTTAGCATTGTCTTCTAATTTGCTGTAATTACAATCTGTATAGAAAATAGTAAATAAGAGTAATAGACGTTATAGTTTTATTGCTACATGAGCAATATACTAGTTTTTACAGCTGTCATAATGTTGCTGCTAACTAAAATAGGTAGTATTTAGAAAATGATGAAGTGTTTACATATGGTTAAACATATACATTATAATTCTGTCAACATATTAGTAAGAATTTACATGGATCTTGCATTTCTGTCAACATTATTCAAAATTATTAAAGTTAAGACAGTATTTTGGGCGACTTGAATACGACTTTGTGGTTTGTTAAACAAAGCAAAATCCCTCCTGTAGGAATCAGAAGAGAAAGGATTCAAAGGTAATAGATTCACCAGAGGAATATGTTTGACAAAATAGCAAGAATACAATGCATACTCTATATGCTGACAAACAGATCATTGTTTATAAAGCTAGGCATTTCAGCTGACTGAAAAAAACACAAATATAATACACAAAGAGTATCAAACTAATAATATTGTTCTTATGAGCTCTGATACTAAGTATTTAGTAGTTATGTTTATGCATATTTCATTTTTCACATAAAACATTTACCACCTTAGATGCTGAGCTACTCAATTACCATATACAAGTTTTCTTGTTGTAGTTGCAAGCTGTGATAGCTGCTATTCATTTTCATAGGTTCATAGTTTCATAGGTTTGTATTAGTGGAAGCCAACATGAGACCCTCTGACTACCTATGTGTGGCTTTCTACCTATTGTACTCAAAAATAAATGTTCAAAAAAAAAAAGTGTTTGCTTAATGGACTGTGTCTGCCATCTAGTGGTTAGATGAAGTAAAGAATGTTAACAAGTTTATTATACCATGATCCCCCCAAAACGTGCACGCTGATTGGCCAGCGTGCCCGTTGTAAATCGAGTTATACTAATGGAAAAAGGTCCGGTCGCCCGGACTTTTTTCCATTAGTATAACTCGTTTTTTTTAAACACTGTCTCGCTATGTTAAATGGGTTTAACATAGCGAGACAGCTTTAAAATAAGCAACGGAGATCTCCGTTGCTTATTTTAAAGCTGTCTCGCTATGTTAAACCCATTTAACATAGCGAGCAGTGTTTAAAACAACGGAGAAAGCAAGATCTCCGTTGCTTTTATCTCGCTATGTTAAATGAGTTTAACATAGCGAGACAGTTAAAATAAGCAACGGAGATGTCCGTTGCTTATTTTAACTGTCTCGCTATGTTAAACTCATTTAACATAGCGAGACAAAAAGCAACGGAGATCTTGCTTTCTCCATTGCTTTTGCCCACAGCTCTGATGTACCGCGCAGGCGCGCAGTACATCAGAACCGCCGGATGCCAGACATCTGCGGAAGGGCAGTAAACAGGCATTATACTATGCCATTATTTAAGAAAAGTAACAGTTTCTTTTCTTAAATAATGTCATGGTATAATAGCAATAACCCACGCATGGGTGTGGGTAATGCTAAATTTACCCACGGTTGGCTTTGTTTGGTCCCTCGGGCCTCGGGACCAAACCACGCCAACCGTGGGTAAATTTAGCATTACCCACACCCAGGCGTGGGTTATTGCTATATTATAAACTACATACAGGCAGAGAGTCAGTAGCAAACAGATACATGGGCTAGGTGTCTCAAGAAGAGCACCAGTGAAATATTTGTGGACCTAACTGCACCTCAGTGTTGCATAAGTGAGACAAAAGAGATATGTCATTACACCTGTATGTGACACCAATATAAGCATCATTAGCACAGACAAGTCAGGCTGGTGATAGTATATTTACAGCAACTTTCACATATGATTGGCTATAGCTCCATTTAACAGGTATGTATTTGGGCAACAATAGCAATTCAAATACATCTTCTTATAAAAGATAAAAATGCCCATTGCCTATCCCTCTACTTTGAAGAATATTGTAGCTAGGAAATATGAGTAAAACATAATTTTTCAGTCATCTGAAGAAAAAAAAAACTGTCTATTGTACAGACATTTTTTAAAAGTTCATTTTAACATCGCTTTCTGCATTAAAAAAGTTCAACACAGTTAGCCTTAATTCCATCAAACTTCACTGCAGCATTTATTGATCATGTCATTTAATAGCAGCTCGCATAACCTAAATAGTATTTGCCATTTGGGCCTTCCTAATCATCTTTACTAAAAAAGAGGTATGTTTTCACATACCCTGAGTCATTGCTAGAATGGAAGCACTTTTTTTTCATTTTTTTATATCCTGAGTATATCCACCATACCTGATGATCTCCATTTCTCATTCATATAGTCCACTTTTACATAGTCCCGTTAACCACATACTGACATGCTCGCCTATTCATGCCACCTAAAATAAGAAACACTGTAGCATGGCCAATGTTTGCTAAAGTAATATTGGTGTTTTGATCCTTGACTACCTCCTTTTCATTTAATATTACCTTTGGTTGCCTGTTTAGTATTTTCCTTAACACTTTGCCATGATCCGTTCTGATCAAATATTGTCACTACATCATTCTTTCACTTTCTATCCCGGCTCTTAAGAGTGCTCCAGTCTACTTCTGTCTGGTTTATACTTCCAGTTATTATCAACATGTCCTTGGTTCCCTTTGAGTTTACTCTCTCATAAATGTTTTTGCTTTATGTTCATGTCATGTGATCGGTTACATTTAGAGGCCAGTAAATATCTTTTGACCATGTCAGCTTTTCTCTTTTTAGATAGATCGCTGCAGAAATCATGCTTGTTGATTCCACCTCTTTCTTTCATCTGTTAACTCACATTTTCACAGATTGACAATCTCCCACCTAATTTGCCTTTAATTCTTTTTCTGTAAAACTTGCAGCCAAAGAGTATCGTATTCCATTTCTAGTATTATCCCAATATCTCTCTCTTATAAGCTGCGGTGGTACAGTGGTAGCGTTGTTGCCTCACAGCAAGAGGTTCTCCTGTTTGATTCTCGGCTGGAGTGCCTTCTGTGTGGAGTCTGCATGTCCTCCCCATGGTCAAGTGGCCTCCAAAAGACATGCGTGAATGGGTGTGCCTTCGCTGAAGGTTGGGTGTCAGGCTGTCAACTTGGCACCATAAAAAAAAAAATCTACTGCCAATCATTAGCAGACCAGAGTTCCACTGTGGCAACCCCTAACCGGGAAAAGCCGAAAAGAATACACACACAATGTATCTCTCCCTTCTTTAGTGCTACTTTCAACCCCTACACTTTGTTATAAACACCTTGCATTGCATCAGACTACTTGCCAGTCCACAGAAGATTTAGTTCTACTTTCTGTGTTACCACTTATCTTGTTCATTTTAGGCCTTATATTCATTTGCTCTGCTTTACTCTGCACATGTCTGTCAATTGTAAACAATGTTTTTCAATGCTTTAGATGCATGGCCATGCTTATATAGCTTTCCTATCTGTTTGTTAACAAAGTTATCCCCTGTAGGCTAAGGTGGAGGCTGTCTCTGGTGCACATCTCATGTGTCAGAATTGCACTGCTTCACAATCTTATGATTTGTTCTGTGTCTCTAGCCCAAACTTTCATTTTTCACTCCTCCATTTCCTGACTCCACTATCCAGTGTTAACTGCAGCTGATTGTTGAAGGGCATGCACTAAGCACCTTAGATTACTACACCTACATACTGCTTCTGTTTTTGTTTTCTTGGGGGGGTGCCCCTTTGCCTCTCTTCTATTGCTTGTCTTGACAGGTAACTGGCTCTCATATAAATTGTCATATGTGTGTTGTCTTTTACTTGACTGCCAGCTAAGCTCTTCCTGATTTCCTGCCATGGATCATCATAATACTGCTCTTACAGGTATGAGGCTTCTCCTTTCATCTTATACTTCTTATAATGCAACCATCAACAACCCAATGAATTCAGGCTCCTTGATAGTCCACTCCATCCCTAGGGAAAATACCTGTGTTTGTTCTCTCACTTCTGCCCTGCCTGAACTTGCACTCATATTCATGTACTGCCTATGATTTTTCTTCTGTTTCCAGTAATTGGTAATTCATAGTTTCCCTGGTATCCTTAAGCTGTTCCTTCTTGCTTCACCCCACTGCCTCTCCTTCCCTAGGTCATACAGCCTTCCTTCTCCATATTTCCATGCCTACCACTTCACTGCATTCTAACTGCTTCTGTCCTCCTAATGTCACAGACCATGCTTTTGCTTGCCTCTCTCCTTCTGCTCTGTCCTGCACCTATGTGATCCTGCTCACTTTGTTCCAAATTAATAACGTCCTCTATTTGTTTTTGCTTCTGCTGTACTTGTTTCTTGCTCATCTGATTAAGATCTTGCCTTGTGTTCTCAGACTTGGTCGTAATCATTTGTATTGTTCTACTATTATCATTTGCCTCGGCCCCTTGTTTAAGTGCGACGTTTACTACTGCAGCCCAGTTCCTTGTTAGTGGTTAGTGTCCTTCACATTGTCCTCATTTACTGCCTATACCTACAAAGATCCGTGTAGCTTTCTTCATTGCAAGTGATTTACCCTCCCATTTGAACATATTCACTGCTGTGAACTGTCTGACTTCATTTTTCAGGTCTCTGTACTCCTCTAGGTCTCACATCTACCCCCTCAAAGACCATTTCTCCAATGTGCTAACAGTTACCAAAGCCACCTGACCAAAGTCTCCTCTACATTGCATTTGTACACTGCTGCCCATCTGCTGCAATTTGTGTTGTTAGTGACGTCATACATATCTGTCTGATCATTATAGCCCTCTACAGGGAGTCTGAACTAGCTGATGTTGAGTGTCCTCACTGCTCTCAAAGGCATGGGAAAGGGTGCTTAATAGCATTGTGCTGTCCTGAGACAGGCTGAAGAATGGTGTACTGCGGTGGGCTATGCGTATGACTGCTGCTCGCTGAGCTTCTGCCTCATTGTCCTAGTTCTGCATTTGCCAAAATGTAGTGATGAGCATGTTTGCTCATTTAAAGGCATGATGTCCTGTACTCCTGAAATCACCATTAATCCGAAATAATTTTTACCACTAAAAGCACTTTTATGCAGCTGCAGTACCAGCTGGTGGCTATTTGAAAGTTTTAGTTACTTTAACTTTGTTACCTATTGGATATATTTTATGAGCTAAGGACTTGTGACTTCACTGAGACACATCTTCTTGACTGGGCTTTTATAGTCATGCCCTGACTGGCCACATTTCACTCTCTGTCCCTGTGCTGGTTGGTTCCATGACTTAGGAACATCCTGTAATACTGTTATATGTTCACTCCATATGATCATCACAGAAGCACTTGCAATCGTAGTAAACATCTTGCATTTTTTGCACAAATGCAGGTTTGAATGAGTGTGTTGAACATACTCCCTACACATTACAAATGTTACCTAATATCATACTTATGCAAGTAAAACATAAATATCTGCTTTTTGTAGTCATTTAGCATTCTGAAGTACAGATAAGATGTTATACTTTGACATGTGCCTATTTTTTTAAGCCACTATTTTACATTTCGCTCACATAATTTATAAGAATCCCTCATTGTACATTATGATATAGAAGACAAATTTGATCCAGCTAAATGATCCACTAAAGTGATCCTCCTGCATCAAAGTAGCTTAGCAGAAAAATAGAAGTCATGACCCCAGAAATTTGATTTATTGTTCACTGAAAGCAGAATAGCTGAGAAACCTGTTATATTGTATTATAATTCTGCAAGTCACACGAGAATCTTTAAAGTTGTTTAATATGACTACTTTTCAAGAAGAGGAAAATAATAAAAAGGCAGGAGTAAGGAAAATGAAATACTGTGCTGATCTACTAAAACAAACAAACAAACAAACAAAAACACACTGGAAAGCAGAGATACTGTCAAACCTTTTATTGGAACAATGGGAGTTTTTCTGTTTCTTCTTTTGGTTTGGACTAGTAGGAGTCCATAGTGCTTTAAGATGTACTTGAACCTAGAAAGGGAAGTACACCAGTTTCTCTCATTGCCTTAAAAAGACACATAAAATGCCAGTGTGACAAAATGTGTGCAGCTCTGATGGTTATTAAGAGAAATATACATCAAAGACAGACACAGTGGCTATATTGGACTTTGTGCAAGTATGTGAATCTTAAACTTTAGAAGACAATGTTATGGCCTACCATAAAATTAAAAGCTCTATTCGCACGTTACAGTAAAGTTCATTAAACAAAGAAGAAAGCAAGTCAAGTCAACTATTGTGATGTCTAATGTGAAAAATTATTTACAGTACAAAAGAGATGTGCAGTGAGATTTGATAAATTAAGAAGAAAGCAACAAGTTGCAATTTATAATTTATTGGTTTACCTTTGTGAGACATAAGTTTTTTTTAAAAGAAAATGTGACAATTCCAGTAATGTCCCACTTATAGTAATGTGATATGTTTTGAAAAAGGCAGAGCCTACCACAAGAATAAGATATTAGCTTAGAATGTATGGATATTGTAAGCAGTTAGCATGCTATACAGGGTGTGATTTAAACTGAAAGAAAAACAAAAACTAGAAGGAAAAATAATATTAATGTGTCAGGCAAGGTTCTGACAGATGCCTATGAAGAGCAACAGTATTTAACTCAGTTTTGTTAGGCTGCTAAAGTTTTTGTTAGGACCTTAATGATTCTTATGGTTACTACTGTATAGGCTGAAGTGAAAGCTTATAAAATAATTATTTCTTGTCATGATTTAAACATGGGAGTCAGTGTTACACAAATGCCAGTAATCTTACAAGAAATGTTAATCTGAGAGAGTCAGCATTTTGGATGCAGGGTAAAACCATCATATACTTGTAAAACCTAAACTGGTCCAATAAAATGTATTATGTTGCCTCTGTGCTTCAGTATCGTTGTGTCAGCAATAAGAATGAAATTCAGGAATTACTGTTACCCTCTAAAAATATATTTCATTTATTTGTCATTTATACTTTCAAAAATGAAGTTCAGTGGAAAGTGTTGTTTTTTGTTGCTGAACACAATAACTGATCCAATGATTCTGAAACTGATGAAGAGAAGGTTAGATAAAATGGAAGTTAGAAAATAAAGTGAAAAAAATTAAGCCTAAAGTAAAAATATATAATAATTGAAAAAGAAATGAGAAAATCAGTGGGAGGGGGTCTACTGTTTTTCACTGATCAAGTGACATGTTCAGAATGTCAAAGCCCAAATGTTCTTGGACATCCTGACATGGCATCTAGACCCGTAGAAGGCCAAGAAGTCAGGTGCTGTACTCACTTTCTACCTCTTCTCCAGGTTTGGATATGCATACCTCTCAACTGTACCTCATTAAGAGGAACGTACCTCATTTGGGGTCTTAAAAAGTTCATGTTCCTCGAAGTTACTCAAAGTTCCACATTGAAAGAGTCTGTCACACATTCAGTGTTAGGAGTTTTTTTAAGTGAAATCCATGGTAAGTAGAAGTTAATCATATTAATTCATTAAAGGATCTTCCTTATGAGTAAAACCAGCATATTTTATTCATCCTATGACCTTTCCTAGTTGAAGTTGTTAATAAGCCATTAGTATGTGTTCCACATTTTTCCCATTTGTCCCACATTATGAAGGCGAGTGTTCCTCATTTTGGAGATGGAAGGTTGAGAGCTATGTGGATATGTATATTTTTGTTTGGGGATTACAAGGTTACAAAGGGGCTGGTTGCAATGCAAGACAAGCTTTTTTTCCCTTGTTCATTACCTTGGGTTTGTCACTCTTTTGACTGCCAAGCTCCCAATGTTTTAGATGCTTTGGTTTTAAATAAAATAATTATGTCAGCTACATGGGATGCGACTATTAATAGTAGACATGCAGAAGAGCCAAGAGACACACATAAAATATGTTCCAGTTGAAATACTAGTTTTGCTTAACAGGATGATTATAAGCAGGAGAGAAAGAAGTTTCCATTTATCACTCAATCTTGGGCAAGATATGGTGCTAAGATTCATATTACTAAGATCTGCAAAGAATACATGTTCAAAAAACTGTTCACGTTATTAAGTCAAAACATGAAGGAAGCATTTGTAGGTAATATAAAACTTGAAAATGCTAATGTTGTGGTGTCAGTGGACAAAGAGATAATACTTCACAATAACCAGGAAGAATGCAAGAAAACAAAATGTTAGCAGTAATCTTTTGGGTCTATATTATATTATTGCACGCTTACAAAAGCGAACGATACGGCCCCATGTAAGCGAAAGCTTACAATGTCAAAACCTCAGAACAGCGATTTTTTTCCAAAGGGAAAAAAATTGCTGTTCCATGGGGGGCTGTGCCCTCTACACCCCCCCTCCACTTAAATATACCAACTCCGAGATCGCACTAAAGTGCCGAAAATGGCAAAGTAACAGAAGCAGCCAAGCAAGTTCTTTCCAAGGTAAAGAATTCACTTAAAAGCTGCTTCACTATTTTGCCTTTTCCTTCTTTTATGTTTGATCAAGACGCATTCGGCAAAATGCGTCTGCGATCATGTAATAGGAACCCAATCTTCCCATGAGTGCATAATGTAATATTTTGTCAGAAAAATAAGTTTAAGGCATTAGAGCAAAAAGGCTAAAATTAATGTTGTGAGCTCAATATTCATTGATTTGGAACACAAGATAAGTCGCTGTAAAAGCTGCTTTTCATTTGTGAATAATAAAAAAGTATAAGATGTATACCAGTCCATGTTCCAACAAAATTACCAGCAGATCTTAGGAGAGGAACAAAAGTAATTAAAGCCAACAGAAGGTTTAGAAATCATTAAGAATTAAACAGAGCCAGTTGACAGGGGAAAAGTATAATCATTGTTCTGAAGCAGGAGATGGTATGCATTTACAGTGATCTACAAGAGCAGAATAATGATTAAAAAAGAACATTATATCTTATAGTTGAGGAACTGGTCTCAAGTATGGCAAATGGTAATTTTTTTTTCTGGATTACATGGAAAGTAGGCATTCTGTCAGATAAAGCTAAATGAGGAAACCTCCATATTGTGTAACTGAATATTCTTGGGACTTACATTTGGTAACTTTCAAAGAGTAGTTTTATGTATAACTAAAGGTTTAGATGTAAAATAACCAATTATTTTCTAGTATGAGAATGTACACTACAAAAATATGAAATAGGGTAATGCAGATTCTGATCAGATTGAGGCAGTCTAATTTTACCTTAAGTAAGATCAAATGCAAGGTAAAAATGACACATTTGAATTATATTATCTGCATTCTAATGTCAGAAGGACTGAAACCAGACTCAGAAAAATTCTGAATAAAGCTGTCAAGTCAAATGATAAATATACATCAATGAGATGTCTTTGAGATGAAGCAGTGTATTTCTAACTTTTCCACCTAATAACTTTGAGCTAATGACATTTTTTAGAAAATTGTTGAAGTAAGTTATGCCAGGGAATAGAACTATGAACAGTAAATATCTGTGCAATACTGTAATTAGAAATAGAAGCACCTACTCTGAAATGTTATCATAAAAATAAATCAATGGTTCTGCTACTAGAGGCCAGTCTTTGTTCCACAGGAGCTGTGATCTTAACTCATTCACTCCAGTGGAGCTCTGGAAGTCTGCACTGTAACTTCCAATGGGTGGAGCCTAAGCCTTTTGACAGAATCAAATTATGTCCTCACATTTCAAACAAAATGTTCATGTCTTTTGGACCGTAGGGGTTATGAAAGAAGTACATGTGGCAAACCTTTCAGCATAAACTATTTTTATAGTGGCAGTATTCTTTAGGTTCTATGTCTTCAACTGAATTTTATAAGTCACAGTAAACCCAGTAACTATTATGTTTGTAATATTTTGTACACAACTTATAATATCTCACCAACTACTCAAGTTACACACACAATGTAAGCAGCATTTTATTCATCTATCTGAGAGCTTTCATATGAGGTTAGGGAATTTTGTCTGTGTTACTTGGTTGTTGAGATATTTAGAAAAATGTGAAAAATTATATCTATATAAATTAATATCACAAAAAAAACAGTTAATATCTATTTATCTGCACTAGACAGAGGCCAAATATTAATGCAGTTGAGTTTGCCATTATGTAAGTTTTAAGATGAAATCTTTTAAAACCTTGTCCATAGCATGGTTTTGACATTATTGGTGCAAATATGAAGCAGTATTTGACGCCTAGAGGTATCTATCTAGCTATCTAAATGCATAAATAAATAAATAAATAAATGGAATTCTAGAGCAAACAGCAGTCACAGCAAAACTTCTTATTTGAAATATGACTAGAAAAAGTGCAAGTGGAAACACGCCATAAACAACTGCAAAGTATATACAAATCTTAGCGCCATACTCTTCTGAGATTCTGAGATTACAGAAGATGTTATGTTGTCTGAATTAGTATAACCTGAAAGTGAAATAAAAAACAATAAAAACCCATACATATAAGAGATACTTTAGCACATTATATTTAGAAGAACAAATGTAGGCATATTAAAAGACCAAGACATTATTATACAACAGTTAACAACAAAAGAAAATGTAATGGAGTTATGGTAATTTAATGACATTGCTTTACAAATGCAGCTACTATGACTGGGCAAATCAAAATCATCAGTAGAAAGTAAATTAATGGCTGGATTCATGAAGCCCTACACTGAGTGTAGGAATAGTGTAGGAGCTGCTGCATGCAATATGGCCCAGAGCGATCCAAGATCGAGCCCCCAGGACCTGCACAAGCGCTCCTACACTATTCTGATATGGACACCACTGCTATATGCTAATTACCTCATTTGCTGGTGAAAGCCATGCTGATGAGGTGAATTAGCGATCGGGGAAGCAGGCAGTTGTCCGTGCCTGAACGGTGTACAAAGCAGAAATGTATTCTGCTTGTAGCTGAAAACATTTCTGAAAATTAAAAAATGGAGGCATGATAGCTTGAAAGAAAGCATGTGTTATAGTTAGTAGGCATGCCGATGGCCAACTATATGTCCATTGGCATGAAAAATTATTTACTTTTTATAAAATAAAACTTTTTTTTTTTTGCCGATATCGGCCATTTAAGCATAGTGCTGTGGCGCGTAAATGAGATCGTGCTGAAAATAAAAAAAAAAATGTGAAAAAGCAATTTCCAGGGAAATCTGCATTTTGCCATTATAGCCAATGGCATGCAGAATGACAACAATGCCAATGAACAGTGGTTGCTAAGGGAAAAAGCTCAGTGTGAGTGCAGTAATTATGGAGTAAGGCAGTGGGGTATGCAAATGAGGGGAATCTTACTGAATCACACATTTCTTCTAAGTGTCAGACGGCACCTAACTGTGTAGGTGCTATAATATGGCCGTATTAGCATGAGAAGTAAATGACATCAAAAGGGGGGTGTAATGCTTGCTGTAAGCACATTGCAGCTCTGTTGCATGGGTTTGCGTGTAGCTAAGCATAGCTAAGCAGGGGTGTGTCCTACTTAGCTTAGCTATGCTTAGCTAAGCATGTTCACAGCCAGGGCAGGCCATTTCCTTTTCAGCAGTGTTTACACTCGCTGAACGGGTTTGCATGGTGCACTGGGACTTAAACCATAGGAAAAAAAACACAGGAAATGGCAGCACTGTGTATATGTAAGTGAGGGTGTGTGTCTGAGGCTGTATAGCCTTGTTTACCTTGCCTAAACGAGTGTGTGTGGCATGCACCAGGATTTAAACCACAAAAAAAAAAAAAAATACAGGAAATGGCAAGTGGAACAAGAAAAAAGGGAAATAGCAAATTAAAGGCACTTAAATACAAGTAATAGAGCCAGCAAGTGGAATGTATCATAATCAGCCAATCACACAGGCAGTATCTGCAACACACCACTATAAACTATGCAAACGCCTTTTAGTCTGTTTTTTTCCCACAAACTCTACACCACCAGTGTACATAGATGGGGAAATTTTACCAGACAAAACTAACAAAATGTTAAGGGCTGCTGTCTCTCTCATACATCAATATGTGCAAGAGGTTGATGGTGGTGAAGAGGACAATGCTGAAAACTGCTCCAGACTTATGAGGAGGAGAAGAGTGTTCCGGCCCAGGGTAACCTACCAGGGGCTACATGATCAGTAGATAATAGAGTGCTACACGACAGACAGGGACATACTGCAGGAAATTGTGGAGTTGTGCCGGCCTTGCCGCACATCCAGAACAAACAGAAGTGAACCCATCCCAGTGGACACCAAGGTATGTGTAGCTCTAAGAATACTAGCTACAGGTACTTTCCAAAGAGCAACTGGGGATGTCATGGGGGTCTCACAGGCATCTGCGTCCAGGATACTCCACCAGTTCCTGGATGCCATGCGAACACATGCTGAGGAGCACATTAAATTCTCCAGCATCTGTGAGGAGCTGACTGGCAATATGCATCTCTTCCACCATGTAGCTGACTACCCAGAGGTACTGGGTGCCATAGACATCCACATCAAAGCATGACCTGGTGACTGGGCTAGAGTCTACATAATCTGTAAGGGGTTCCACTCCATCAACTGCCAGGTCATGTGTGATGCCCAGGGCATTATCATGAATGTGTGTGCTGACTGCCCTGAAAGCTATCACAACTCCCACATCTGGCATTCCTCACAGCTCTATCAGTGGTTTGACAGGGGGGACATCCCATATGGCCATTTAGTGGGGGATGCTGGCTACGCACTGTAGCCGTGGTTGATGACACCCATCAGAAATGTACACACACCCACACAAGAATGCCATAATGATGCGCATGCACAAACCAGTATCATTATAGAGCATGTGTTTGGGATGCTCAAGTCACAGTTCCACTGTGTTGATATATCTGTTGGAGCCTTGTAGTACTCTCCAGCCACATGTGCTTACATGGTCATAGCATGTGCTATGCTACACAATATGATCCTGCGAAAACAGCTGCAGCAGGAAAAAAATGGTGAAGGACCACACGGCCCCCCAACATTGCCAAGGCCTCCACAGGCATAGAGTGACTCAGTGGAGGAACATCATGAGCCTGCCCCTGTAGGCAGATGGAGGCATGCCCAGTTTGCCCTGGCCTTGGCAAAGAGGCAATGCATAGCACATCCACTGACATTGTAGGGCCCCAGGGACAGATCTCTCTCTGACTTGCACATACACTAAAATGGATGCCAAACATCACACCACCTATACCTGACCATGTATAGGCAGTGTATTGTGTGCATCTGACATATTAAGCCCTCAAACACCACCCTCACAACAGATGCAGGTACAAGGTAAGCCAGTCTCTGTAACAAATTAAAATAATGGGGTGGACATTTCTTATAGCATAGCTATGGTATTGATCAAGCATGTAAGGGAATGGGGTGGTTAGCTGGGATAGAAGCAGACAACTGACAGCTCTGTGGGACAGCAGGATGTGTATCCCCAGTACTGCCCTACCCACACCATAAAGTACCACCCTAGTTGACAAATACCACTGCAGTATATGTGGTGAGCCAAATAACGGGGGGTCATAAGTCACATGCATGGATGTCAAAGTGAGGATCCCATACCCACCACCATCCCCACACTGCAGATCAGCTGTAGACAACCATACAGAAATGCCTGACAAAGGCCCCCACATGACAACACCGATGAAGTCCCCTCCTGCAGACTTTTACACAGTGATATCTCAGCAGGTCTGGCAGTGGGAGTATAGCTTTGAAAGGTAAGATGCCTGAGTGCCAGAACAATCTGACCTGTGGTTGATACTGTTGGACAAAAGTGTTAAGCAAATATCAGCACAGTCTGTGCAGATGTGTAACGTGTGCAGTTGTATCACTCCCCCATAGTCCCATAGAAATGCAGTAACATGTTCCTAGACTTAAGCAGCATCTAGCTGTCACCCAGACTGATGGCACAATAGTAACAGAAAGCAATTGTCAGTAACACCCACAAACAACTTACTGGTGCCATCCCAGGGGTGTCTCCTGCTGGCAGCCTGGGAACATATGATCATCAGAATGCACTGTCCTGCTACAGATGGCCTGCATCTTTTACAACTGGCCTACAGACCGCTGGCAAGTGCCTTTGCCTCTCCCACAGTGCCCTTTAGGGATTGGATCCACAAAACCAACATAACACAGTCCACAAAATGCAAAGACAGGCTATACTGACAGCTGCTAGGAGCAAACCTGCCAGCCTCAGGGAACCAGAAATCGTGGCAAAGCCATGAAAAATGGGGTGATAAGGTGAAATACTGCTCTAATGATGTTATAAAGTTGATGAAATGATTTGTAGTAGCATGGAATGTCTCACGGGTACTAAGTCTGAAACTGCAATGTCAACTGTCTGTAATATCTGACTTCAACCCTGAGTGACTTGAAAAACACTTTTGCTGGAAAACCACACCTGTTTGGGTAACCAACAAGATATATGAGTCACTGATGTGGAAATTCTGTGATTCTCTGTACAGTCAATAGGCAGGGCTAGGAGTTTAAACATGGGAATGCACCCACTGCAGGCAGGCCTAACCCTGGAAGATGGTCTGCACCCACAGAACCCTGGGCCACAGCCATGGGGAGTAACACACTTCATCCTATGTAACATCCTGACCCCAACATGTGGCCATCCAAGCAAAATGAGGTGGGCCATACATATATGTGTGACAAACACACACCTCCAGGCTGGTCAAATAGTCTGACAAACACAAGACCCAAGTGTAGTCAACCTTTGAGGAGAGACCAATGCAAAGTACTGGTAGCTATAAACAAACATATCTGCCCAGGACACACACACACCCCACATATCCTACCTCCTACAAATATATCTGGAGTCTGCCTGTCACCCTGATCCTGTCTGATTTATATTACCCAACTATGGATTGAAAATCAGATCAGGCCAGAACATAAATGCACAGAGATTCCACCATTGTAATATATCACCAAGGTGCTGAACCATCTCCAAAGCATCAGCAGTCAATTGCATGTAGGCACACCCCTCAACAGGCTGGATAGGGCAAGAATGTGTAGCATTTAGCCCATAAACCTTGTGTGTGCATCATCCATCCTGTATTCCTCTGGTAAATCACTGTGGTGATCTAAGGAGGTGTGTCACCAGGTAATGAAACAGTACATGACAGTGTCAAATGGTATATATGACAGTTGTCTGCTAAAACCAGCCCTGTAACCCTTGCAACCAATACATTACTGAGAGAATTTGTCACAATCATTGTATAGCCCATTGCTCCCACATTTTGATAGGCTATCTCCAGATATCTTGTACCAACAGGTTGACTGGTATGGCTATAGTACAAAACAAACAGGACTGTAGTACAACAATCCCTGGAATGGAATCCCACATGTACTATAGAAGGATACACTGGGCATGCTCATACACTTAGAGAAATGTCAGTAGGATCTAGGAATGAATAGGCCTTCCCCACCCAGTGCACTTTCCATTGCCCCACCTTAGCAGTCCTGAAGATGTCTGTCACCATAGAAGTCACTTTTGTTAGGCCCAGCCCCATAAGCTCTCTGGTGCATTCGATAACTGCATAACAAGATAGTACAAATAACTAGCTAGGTAGGAGTTCTAATCTCAGTTCTGGCAAGTGTAAAAGTGTATGTGTGTGTTTGTGTGTGTGTGTGTGTGTGTGTGTGTGTGTGTGTGTGTGTGTGTGTGTGTGTGTGCTCACAACTAAAAGATTTTGGGTCCATTCAAACCCAGTACACCTCCACTTTCCACACTTTAGCAATCCTGCAGATATCAGTCATCGTAGAAGTGCCTTTTGTCAGACTTCAACCCTGTAAGCTCTGTGGTGCATGATAACTGCATAACATGATAGTACAAATCCCTAGTTAGGTAGGAGTTCTCATCTCAGTCCTGGCAAGTGTGTGTGACAGTTGTGCGTGCAAGGTTAAGAGAGTTGTGTGTTTGATTATAAGTGAAATAGTTTTATGCCATTCCCACGCATGACACTTCACAGTGCACTACCTTATCAGTCCAGACGATGTCAGTCCCTTATCAGCAACCTTGGCCAGCCATCAGCCCTGTACACTCAGTAGTGTGCATGTGTGTGATAAATGCTTAACACTATAGTACAAATGACTAGTTTGCCAGGGGTTCTACTCTTCCAGCAAATGTGTGTGTGTGGGTATGTATGTTTGTAAGTAGAAGTATTTTGATATGTTTCCGACCCACTGCCCTACTTTATCAGTCCTGCTGATGTCATTCCCCAAATCAGCACCTTTGGCCAACTCTCCTCCCAGTAAGCTCTGTAACGCACGCGGTAACTGTGTAACACTATGGTACAAATCACTAGTTAGGTAGGGGCTCTTCTCTCCCACCTGGCAAGTGTGTGTGTCTGTTTGTAGGACAAAGTATTTTGATAGGATAAACACCCACTGCACTACTTTATCAATCCTGCTGATGTCATTCCCTTCATAGGTTCACAAGTGTGTAGTAAGTAATGGCCCAGGAGCCTTAACAAGCCTAGTATATAGAAGGGCCCTGCCATTGTGCCACCAGTTGTTATATCCCAGTGCCTGTATCAAGTATAGCCACTGCAGTGATCCTTGGGTTGAACTATTACTCATTTACTCATCAAGATTTCTCTGGAACAGGGTCAGCTAGGTGCTCTGCATGACATGTATGGGAAGTGTATTCCAGGGCATGTGTAGTCTCTTGGTGAGGGACCTGTCCCATCAGCATGTTGTGGTGTTTGTGGTACTGAGGTAGAGGTCTCTACAGTGTGTGGTGTGAATGGATTTATATGTAGCATTTCTAAACCAGTGGGGTCAGACATGGCTTTGTAAGTCAAGCACAGATAGCTGCTAATTAGGTGATTTGTGTGTATAATGCCTAGGAACCTCTTTGTGAGGTGCTTTTGTAGCTTCCCCAGCTGTAGCAGGTGTCTAGTGAGGTACATGGCAAATGGGACATAATACTTGAAGAGTGGTCTAATGAGGGAATAGTAGACAGAGATCATTACCTCTGTCTTCCTGGATGCAAAACCCTTGATAATGCAATGTGCCATATAGAAGAACTTCCTGACCACAGTGGCAATGTGGTGCTTGAAGGAGAAGTTGCTGCCAACTTCTGTCCCCAGATCTATTATAATGCATACAGTGATCATTGGGTTCCCATCAGTGTGGTACTTACTGGGAATTGAGTGTTTTACCAAGGGGGATGATGATGCCTATTGTGGTGTTAAGCTTCTGGGCATGGTTTCTACACCACTCAGTGGTCTCAGTGAGGCCTGTCTGTGGGATGTGTGCATCACTTGTGGAGTTAATAATAGCTCCCAGCTTGCAGTACTCTGTGAACTTGGTCAGCCAGAGTTCCTATGGGTTGAGCTAGACTCCTGAGAAGTAGATACTGGACAGGACACTACCCAGTACTGATCCCTGTGGAACTCCACTTGTGACTGTTTGCCAGTCTGACCAGGAGTTTACCACTGTCATACTTGTGTGTTCTGTGAACAAATTTGCAAAACAAACAATGATATATCGGACAATGCCCAGTTTGTGGGGTTTATCAATAATCCCTCACTGAGGGATGGTATCACAAGCTTTGGACAGATTGATGTAGGCTGTATGCAGTGCCTTACTGTCATACACAGCCCTGGTGACTCAGTCAAAGATATCAACCAGGTTGAGCAGGCATGTTATTCCATTCACAAAGCCAAACTGTGTGGGTCCAGAGTTAGGAGATCACCTATATCTTGGTCAATCAGGGTCCATACCCCTAAACAGTAGACTTGTCAGGCTAAGGGGCCAATAATCCCCAGGGTCTGTAGATGCTACCCTTTTATGGAGAGGGATGACTGTAGCAGTGTGCCATGTTTGAGGAACAAAGCCTGAGGTGAGGCTGTGACTGACCAGGGCACACAGATTTTGTTCAAGATCACTTTGTATGTCATGTAGAACACAGCCATGGATATAGTTCATAGTTCATAGTTCATAGTTTAGTACTAGGCTAACTGCCCCTGTGAGCTATTTTAAGCCTAGCCAGTTATCCCTTGTGAGACTCAAACCCTGCACCTTGTGTTTGTAAGGCAAACACCTTAGCCATTAAGCTACCCTCTCAACCCATGGTGTCCCAGGAAGCTGTATTCTTGCCTGTGGACAATGCAGGTGTAACCTGGCCTGCAGTACCGCTGGGTGCCTGCCATTCATCTGCCATTGTGATTGTACACTTGTTTGGAGAGAGAGGAGTAAAGCTGGCACTGAATATGTTGCCAAGACTGTGGCCAATGTCTGTTGTCTCATGATAGGAATTAGCACTGTGCAGTAACTCACAGAACTTGTGTTTAATGCTGTGGAGGTTGTTGATGTAACGATCAAAGGCTTTCATGATTGTTGTCAGTGTCTGCTGCATTTCTACCTTCATAGATGCCTGTAGGGGATTCCATGAGGGATCCCAAGTTGTGTTTGAGGCTAATAAGGGGGTTCAACAGTCATGGGACACCACCTTTATCTGCAACAGTGTCCTCCTTCTGTTATACTCTTTAGTAAAGGCAGGGAACCATCACATTGTCTGCCAGTGTTTGGAGGACAGTATCTGAGTTCTGTTTCCTATGGCTAGTACCATGCATTCATGTACCTGTTTGTACAGTGCATATGTGGATGATTCAAAAGTCATGCAGCTATTTCCCATTGCCATGGGTGCAGTGAAGTTATCCACATATCACTCATATGAGATAGACCCATTCACACATGTATCTACCTTAGGCCATTTGTACAGCCCATTTTGCTGGCCTCTGTCCAGACATCTTGCACTGACAAGTTGTGAGGTATGCTACAGGAATGTTGAATTCACCTCAGATAAGCCCCAGTGGTGACCACTGTTATGCAATGCAATTAACCCCACTACAAGTGAACCTGCACATAAATCAATTTAGCTATTACTGATAGTTGTGTGCATGGTAAATTACATGCCCTTCACATGCCTGGGGTATTTCCAGGCCACAACACAATAATGTCATACTCACCAGCTTCAGGCTGCTGTCCCATATGCAGACTAGGGGGTCCTAGGTATTTGTGAGAGGGAAGTATTGTCAGCAGACTCACATGTGGCCTTGGTACAGGAAGGAGGCAGCATGTCTGCACATTTACAGTACAAACCCCAATAATACAATATTTTCTGTCCACACCATAGATGTGCACCTCTGTGCATTAGGAAACCCCATCCACAACTGCAATTGGACCTGACACATGGATGTAGATACAATACAGATACATGTATGTCTGGTACATTAGTGTACTAATCCCCACTTGTCCCTTAGCTGCATGTTCCCTGCCCATTGTGTGGGTGCCACCTACCACCAGCATGTTGGCCTCTGTATCCTGGTGTTGTACTGGGGTATGTGCTCCAAGTATGATGTGGTGATGACTGTACTCAAGGGTGACAGAGTGCTCATTGCAGCAGATGTCAATGGGCATACTGGTGAAGAGAACAGAGGGTCTGTGTAAGTGATGGGCATGCAATGTGCTAAAAGGAATGCAGATGATGAGATGGTAGTGGAGTTTACAAAACAGATGGACATGGCCGTGGTGAATATGTACTATAACACGAGGGAGGAGCATAGGGTGAGTTACAAGACTGCAGTAAGATGCGCACATGTTTAATATATCCAATGTAGGAGGGCCAGTTTGAAGGAGATTGGAGACTGTAAAGTGGTGAAAGGGAAAGTGCATTTAGGCAGCATAGAATGTTGCTCTGCAAGATGATGGTGATCAAGAAGAGGGGGAGTGTGAGTTCAGCAGCATGGTGTGAATTGGAAAAGGGTGATCGTGAGGTAGAGTTCAAGGAAGAGTTAAGACAGCCACTGGGGGGGGGCACTGTCAATTTACCACATATCTGGTTAAGTACAGCAGAGCTACTAAGGGAGACGGCTAGAAAGGTACTTGGTGTGACATGTGGCTGGAGGATGTAGTACAAGGAGACCTGATGGTGGACTGAGGAAGTACAGAGAAAAAGGGTGGGGAAGAAGGTGTGAGACTGTCAGAGAGATGAGGAAAGTAGACAGGAGTGTGAGGAGATGAAGTGCATGGCAAAGAGAGATGTGGCAAAGGCTAAGAATGAGGCATATGAAGACTGGTATGACAGTTTGTGAATTACTGGCTGGTTGTAGTTCTCTTTGCTATGATCAGTCATTTTAGTTGTTTTGCTAAGAGGTTGTTGTATGTCTGGCCATTGTGTGTGGACTATCATGATTTTGTAGCCGTGTACTGTTCACTTATTTATATGGACTGTCGGGGGGGGGGCAGATGTGAGTGTCATGGGTCCTTCTGTATCCAACTGTGCATGCTGCCCCAGTTATGGGTGGTCAGTCAGCAGCATATGTTTGTATGGGCATTTTGACACATGTATGCATATATATTTTGAAACATGTATGCATATATATATATATATATATATATATATATATATATATATATATATATATGATTTATATAGGTTCATAGTTTCATACTAGGCTATCTGCCCTAGGGCATTTATAAGCCTAGCCAGAGTGTGTTTGGTTTTTGCCACCCATTTTAAATGAATTTTGCTATGCCCTTTTTCGAGGTTAGTATACTGGGCCTCTATCTAACAGTGACACAGAAGTGATACCCGGGGTAAACCTATGATCTCCCATCCACTCATCAAGATTCCTCTTGAAGAGAGTCAATGAGGGACTCTGCCTAACTTGGACTGGGATTTTATTCCAGAGTGAAGGGAGCCTCTGGGTTATGAATCTGTCCCTCCAGCATGTCCTATTTATTTCAGTGCTGAGGTTCAAGTCTCTCGAGCGTGTAGCTCGATGGGATTTGGATTTTCTGAGGTGCAGCATGTCCATTAATTCCGGGTTGGACATGTCTTTATACATCAGGCACAGATCGCCTCTGAGCAGGCAGTATGCCACTGAGTGGAGCTGGACTTTCTTTAACCGGGCAGCATATGGCATCTGTTTGAGCCCTTTGATCCTCTTGGTGAGGTACTTTTGGGGTCTTTCCAGTTGCTGCAGGTGTCTGGTAAGGTACATCCCAAAAGGGGCATTGTACTCAATTATGGGCCTGATGAGGGATGAGTAAAGAGGCACGATGACCTCCCCTGATCTAGATGTGAATCCCTTCATGATTAGGTGGGCTATATAAAATGTTTTACTAACCACTTTGGCCACGTGGTTGTCAAATGAGAGATTGCTATCAACTTGGGTCCCCAGGTCCCTAATTACTTCTTCTGTACTTAATGGATTACCACCTATGTGGTAATTTGTGGGCACTTTGTTTTTGCCAAAGGGGATGACTATACACTTATTGGCATTTAGCTTGAGGCCATGGCTCTGGCACCAGTTGTCTGTTTCTATGAGGCCGTTTTGGAGGATGCTTGTGTCGGCTGGAGAGTCTGTTATGGCGCCCAGTTTTCAGTCATCTGCGAACCTGGTCAGCCACAGTCCTTCCGTGTTGGCCTGTACCTACCGAACAAGAGAGGTCCCAGTACTGAGCCTTATGGGACGCCACTTGTAACTGGTTTGGAGTATGACATGGCTCCAGCAATTCTAATCATGTGGGTTCTGTCCTTGAGCCAATTTGCAACCCATCTAGTGACATAGGGGTTTATATTTAAGCTGGTGAGCTTATCTATAATGCCTGAGTGGGGTATTGTATCAAAGGCTTTTGTGAGGTCCAGGTAGGCTGTGTGGACCACCTTCCCTCGTCAATGGCCTTGGTGACTGTTTCAAAGAAATCGACCAGGTTTAAGAGGCAGGATCTGCCCTTAACAAAGCCGAACTGGGTAGGATCCAGTGTCTGTAGGTCCCCAATATCTTTATTTATGAGGTCCATGATGATCCTTTCCATAGCTTTGCAGACCAAGCTAGTCAGGCTTATGGGGCGATAGTTTCCAGGATCCGTTGAGGCACCACCTTTGTGGATAGGGACCACTGTTGCTGTACGCCACTCTTTGGGTACATATCCTGTAGTAAGGCTGAGATTGAACAGTAGTTTTAGGTTTGGGTTTAGCTCTTCTTGGAGTTCATGTAGGATGCAGCCCGGGACAGCATCTGGTCCCACTGATGCTGTGTTTTTTGCTTTGGAGAGGGCGGCTCTTACCTGAGCATCTGAGATGTCAGGGGGGCAGCACTCTGCTGGGATAGATATTTGCCCTTTTGCTGGGGAAGGGGGGGAAAGTTTGTGCTGAACCTGTCAGCTAGGATGCTGGTAATGTCTGTGGGCTCGGTGTATTTTTTGTCATTTTGGACTAATTCTGAGCATATCTGGGAATTCCCACCCAGTTTCCTAATATAACTAAAGAAAGCCTTGTGATTATCCTTAGTGTCCTGTGCAATTTTTCTCTCAAAGCTGGCCTTAGATGATTTTATGAGTGCCCGTAGTTTTTTGCTAATACTGATCAGAGATACCTTCCCTTTTTGGGATTTTGCTCTATCATGTAGTAGCTTCCTCCTTCTATTGTATAGTTTGTTTATGGCTGGGGTCCACCAGACAGGATGTCTGCCTTTGGAGGATTGGGTCTTGGTTTTATTTGTGATTGCATGATCCATGCATTCCTGAAGGTGTTCATAGAATGCATTTATAAAGGATTCTGTGGTCTGGGCGATTTTTCCACAGGCCGGGGCTTTGAAGGATTCCACCTCGGTTTTGAGGAGTGCAAATTTGCTTTAGAGAAGTTTTCACTGTGGTTTTCTGGGCAGGGGGTGGGGTCGGGATGTGAATATCCAGTGAGATTAGTTTATGGTCTGATCTTACCAGTGAGGGATACACTTCTGGTCTGGAGCATAGAGTCCCCATGTTGGTGATGATCAGGTCCAGTATGTTTTCCCCTCTTGTGGGAGTGGTAACAAGTTGTTCCATAGCATTTGCGTTTATAAATTCTAGGAACCTTTGAGCTAGGGTGTTGGAGCTAGAGTAATGCTCCCAGTCTATGTTTGGGTAGTTGAAGTCGCCCAATATAATGGTGTTTGGAGAGACCTTCATATTTCCCAGTGTTCTCAGGAAGGCCGAGTGGGGTTCCTGGGTTTGGGAGGGTGGTCTGTAGCAAGCTATAAACTGGAAGGCAGTTTTAGCCACTGTTAGTTGCACATAGATAGTCTCTGATGCTTCCTGCTGTGCCAGCAACCTGGAGGTGTGGATATCTTTGACAAATATTGATACTCCCCCTCCTTTTGTGGTTCGGTCCAAGTTTTGGGGCCGAAAAGCATGGTATGAGGTATAACCTGGTAGTGCTGGGGTGCTTTCAGGAGCCTTGAACCAGGTTTCTGTTACTGCACAGATATTGATGTTCTCCATGCTAAGGAGAGTTTCGAGTGCGTGCATCTTGAGGTTTAGACTTCTGGTGTTGAGTAGCATTACTCTTAGTTTCTTATCCCTTGTGATACCTATGGAGGTGGGTTTGTCTTTTGAGCCTTGCCTAAAAAAGACACTATGGGGGTAGCGAGAGCCTTTGCCAATATCCGAAAGCCCAGGGGTGACAGGTGCAAGCCATCCCTAGCGAAGCATAGTGGCTTGTCGAGCATGTCATCCCAGGCTGACAGGCATTGGATCCCATTTGAATGACACCAATACTTAAGCCAATTGTTGAAATTGATCATCTTGTCTTCATATTGTGGCATCATTCTTGGTGAGGGTGAGATGCTACTCAAGGTCAGGGTCATACCGGCCTGGGCTATATGCTCAGAGAGCTCCAGTGCTTGTGTTATGTGGTGGATCCTAGCGCCCGACAGGCAGCTCACCGTGACCTTCTCCTTGTTCAGCCTGGTGAGCGGGACGTCAGTGTGCCTGAAGAGTCACCTATTACAAGTGTATCAGGTGTGTTGTTTAGCCTTAAGGGCTGTGACTGTTCGGCACACTGGCTTTGTGAGTTATGTGTTGCATGTGTTTTGTTTAGGGGTAGCGACTGCTTGGGTGTCTGCTTTGGAGGTCTCTGCTGCTTAGGCAGATTTTTATTTAGAGCCTCCGAGTATGTTTTTGTGTGTTTATGTGTTTGATTTGCTGTCGTGGTAGGTCTATGTGAGACTAATTGAGAGAGCTTAGCCTCCAATTTTGGCTATATGGTTGCATCTCTCACATGTGTTGGAATTTGTTGGGAGGAGGAGAGGGTTGTCTGTGTACATGAAGCAGTTGTAACATTGCCTCAAGATTCCCAGATTCACCAGCTGGACCGGAGAGGAGATTGACAACTGACCTTTGGACATGCTAGAATAGTATTGGGAATTCCTTTATAATTGAAAAAAAGGGCCAATGAGGAACAAGGTACTCAAGGGGAGTTTGTGAGGGTGTAGTGCTTTTAATTTTTTAGTGCTGACTTATATAATTGATTTAGTGAGCAAGTGCCAGGTAACTTAAATGCAATGTGTTACAGGTAACTTAAATGCAAAAATGACTAACAGTAACTTTCTTTCAAGTGAAACAAGAAAATAAGTACAGTAAGCAATGCAGATATAACTAGGGATCCACAGAAGCGCTGAAAACCCACATTTTAGGTGGAATTAGCGTTTCAGGGGAAATAACAAGCAAACAAACAACAAGCATACAAACAAAGCTAGATTCAGCAGGCCTGGATCTAGTCTATTCTACAGCAAACAAGGTGTACCAATTTCAGTAAGAAACAGTTCAAATATGCAGGCACTATAAGCCTTTAACCAGAAATTCCCAGCTCAGAAGGGCAGAGTCCAGCCTCTCCTCCCACAAGAGTGCAGACCACGAACCTTCTTAATGTAAAATAACTGGCCTGATGCCCAAGTGCTTAAACCAGAACTAATACGCTTTTAGAATAACAGACACTGAGCCCTCAATCAGCAGTTCCCAACTTAGAAGGATGTAAGCTACCTGTCCTGCCACCACAGTGCAGGCCACAAACCTTCCTAATGTAAAACAACTGGTCTGAAGCCCAAGTGCTTAATCCAAAAGACTTAGAATGATAGCTACACTTTAATCAAGTTACTACCAAGCAGTAATAAATACAATTGAATACTTTAAAGAATGCATGGATTAGTGCTCAAGTTATACAAACAAAGCTAGATTCAGCAGGCCTGGATCTAGTCTATGCTACAGCAAACAAGGTGTACCAATTTCAGTAAGAAGCAGTTCAAATATGCAGACACTATAAGCCTTTAACCAGAAATTCCCAGCTCAGAAGGGCAGAGTCCAGCCTATCCTCCCACAAGAGTGCAGACCACGAACCCTCTTAATGTAAAATATCTGGCCTGAAGCCCAAGTGCTTAAACCAGAATTAATACACTTTTAGAATAACAGACACTGAGCCCTAATCAACAGTTCCCAACTTAGAAGGATGTAAGGTACCTGTTCTGCCACTACAGTGCAGACCATAAACCTTCTTAATGTAAAACAACTGGTCTGAAGCCCAAGTGCTTAAACTAAAAGGCTTAGAATGAGTTACACCAAGCAGTAATAAATACAATTGAGTACTTTTAAGATGACGCAAAAGCAAAATAAAGTAGGAAGAAACACAAATACTGTAAAAGCAGATACTTTTTTTTTTTTAAGTGGAAAGAGAGAAAGGAGTAGCAGAAACTAAGCTGATTGGCCTTCTCAAATGTTCTCCCTGTACTGGGTAGAATGAGGTAATGACACTAGACTGGGAGGAGGGTCCAAGATCAAATTTACACTAGGGGCAGGCAACTGCAAAGCCACCAACTATAAAAACACTATACCAACAGGGAGGGAGGGTGGTAAACAAACTGCAGAAATGTTAGTCACAGCTGAAAAGCAGCAGTGAGCCTTTAAATGAAAGTTTTAAACAGCTAAAGGAGCCTCTAGAAAAAAGAGTTTAACTGCAACAAGTTATCAGAAACAAACAACCCAACAGATGCTTAATAAAAGTGAACAATTTCCAGTTAATACCTCACACACAGTGAAACTACCTAGAAAAATACACAGTACACAAAGTGCTATAAATAACAAATAAAGAACAAAATAAACAAAAAACAGGATACTTAATGTTATATATTATAGCTCCAAGTTTCCTCAGTGTCCTTCCTTCGATCAGTTCAGTGTGAAATGGCAGAACACTCACAACTGAACTTTTTAGGTAACAGAAAGTTGAAACCTGAGACAGCTTTTAAGAAAGAAATCTCAAAAGAACCAATGAGGTGCTTAGTCTAAGCTGTAGTCCAGGTGACCTCAGTCAGCCAATGACCTCAAACAATTCTCTCTCACTGAAATGCCTGATGGCTTTGGCTAAACCAAGATGTCCCGGAATATGTACTCAGACACACAGCCACACAAACACTAGGCCCAAATATAAGCCTGAATATGGAAATGCTACAAATATTCCCCACTACTTAGAACAAACTGCAGAAATGTTTCTCACAGCTGAAAAGCAGCAGTGAGCCTTTAAATGAAAGTTTTAAACAGCTAAAGGAGCCTCTAGAAAAATATATATATATATATATATATATATATATATATATATATATATATATATATATACATATACACACCTCAGCATTTATTGGTAATATATCTATACATTGTTATACACATATATGTATCACCATACATCTCTCTCTCTCTCTCTCTCTCTCTCTCTCTCTCTCTCTCTCTCTCTATGTATATGTTTCTTTTCATATATATATATATATATATATATATATATATATATATATATATATATTTGTAGATACCAATCCTTCCTAGTTGCACAGTGTCTCTTCCTGCTAAGCACAACTCAGCCATGGTAACCATTGATTACATTCCAGTCAGATAAAATAGCAGGGTAATGACATCTGACACCTCCAACTGTTGCCAGAACACTTAGTCTCAATGGCAAGAAATTTGTCTCAATTCCCTGTTGAATCAATGTATTGTCCACAAATCATCACGTCAGTGGTAGTTTAATGGACACAGATGTCCTTATAGGAGGTCAGAACAGCCCGTATGGTCTCTGACGACAATGATTTTGAGACAGAATGTCAATCAGTATGTAATATGTTTCTGAAACAAGAGTATCCCCTATCATTATTAGAAAAATTGATTGGCAAGATGCAGTAAAAGAGGAACAGTGACATATTCAATCCTATTTTATCAACAGATCTTGACAGTAGTACCAATAATTGGTCTAATAGGGAATGAAATCAACCAGATAAACTGAATCCATTTAAAATAACCTTTATTACTACTTTCAGTGTAAATGCCTCTGACATACGCCAAATTTTATATAAGAATTGGAGTTTGTTAATCTCAGATGAACATCTGGGTGGTATGGTTGGATCTAAGCCCATTATTGTTTACAGAAAAGGACTGAATTTTAAAAACCTATTGGAAAGAAACAGAACTCCACAGGTGAGAGCATCAGGCATGTACAAATGTGAAAGCTGCAATTATTGCAGGCACATGGAAGTTGGCAATTCCTTTACCATCAGGAATAAAAGATATAGAATTAACAAAAGATTCAATTGTGGTACTAAGAATGTTGTCTATTTGGCAAGCTGTAAATTGTGTTCGTGTTTTTATATAGGTAAGACCGATCATAAATTTAGAGACAGAGTCTATGAGCACTTGTATAGTATTAGGAAATCCAAACTTGAAAATGCACTGGCAAAACACATTCACGAAACCCCCCAACATAGTTTTACTTTTATGGCCATTGACCATGTGGAACATGACCTCAGGGAGGCCCCCGTTCTTTGAAAGTAGAATTGTGTGAGTTATTGTGGCAGATAAAAGTAAATATGTATAATCCTCCAGGTTTAAATGATTTATGCTCTTTAGCCTCTGTCCTAAAATTAAGGAGCTTGCAAAGATAAAATATGTAGGTGCTTGATCAGCATTTTTATCAGCTTGTGCGATTTTTTTTTGTTTGTTTATTTATTTATTTATTTATTTATTCATTTAATATTTTTAATATAAACAAAACATTCTCTTGCATTGGATGATTTCAAAATAGAACATAGCATTTTTTTTAATATATTTTATTATTAAAATGTTTTTAATAACATTTTACAAGACAGTTTTTTAACAAGTTTTAACATATTCACAAATATAAATGTCAACATTTTTAGTATTTAGTATAAAGTCTGCATTTTAGAGCAGGTTTCTCATTGGTTATTCACTATCCTTTTTTATTCTCTGTTATTATATTACATCATATGACTGGTTTGTTAACCTACTTCACCATATTAATTTAATTTATCTCTTTAGATAGTATGTAAACACTTTATTTGTCCATTTGCACACAGTTTCTAATGTTTAAGATGTATTGGATTCCACTTTTATGTGCATTGCCTTCATTTTTATGTGCATTGCCTTCATTTTTATGTGCATTGAACTGCATTTATTTCTATGAGCACCAAACTTCCTTTAAGAAGAATTGTACCTTTTAGTTTTTTTTTAATTAATTCATTCAGGTGGCCATGTGATTATTTTTGAATGATTAAATATGGCCTAGTCTTGTTTGTTTCATTAGTCTAAAGAAGTCTTGCTCAATGAAGCAAGTCAGAAGTGTTAAGTTTTATCATGTTTTTGTCCTGGAATAAACCTAATATTTTTTGGATTTATCCTGCTGCTTGTGGCCTTTATTCATATTTTACTGTTTGCCAAATCTGTTGGCAAAACATGGAACAGACTTCCATCTGACTTGACCCTAGAACCCTCACTAACTCAATTCAAAAACAAACTTAAGAAGTACTTCAAAACGTATTGGTTATGTCCTTGCACTAACCCTGACTAGTGACCTCTCTATTACTTAGGCGCCTTGCCTTCAACTACTTCTAACTTTCTTCTACCACACCATTTCAGAAAGGGTCAATTGTATAACTGCTGCTCAGTGTGTCTTAAACCTTAATGTAATGTTATGTCTATATAACTGTGAAAATAATGTTATGTTTGTAAAGTGTTTTATAATAAGTTAGTACTATATGTGCTAAATGCTGGTATTGCTTATGACTGTAATCTGCTTGAAACTAGAATTTACTCAATGTTCAATGTGTATTATTATCTTGGAGCTTTTCTCCCCGGGCCTCCACTGAAAATGGACATATATCCAGTCAGACTATCCCGGTCAACAAATGTAAAGTAAAAATAAATAAAATAAATAAATAAAATCGAAAAACCACATGTATCAAAAATCTTAATAAGTTCCTTGTAAAATTCAAAGCCCTCTTTGACATTATTTGGGTACTTGTAAACCCTTAAACCTTTTGTTACAATTTTCATTTCTAAACATTGCTTAAGATGCCTATTATCAAAATCCAAAATTTTGTACTTAAGCATACAGTCATATAACAAGTTCCAATTAAAATCATAATTATTTTCAACATCAGCAGTATTACTATAGCCATTACTAAATGAAAAGTTATTGTGGTTTAACCATTCTCGCCAATCAAAATCATAGTTTATGGAAGTATTATGCATTGTTTTTTGTCCAATGTTAAAGTCACCTGAATTCTGCCTCAGTTCAAGCTGCCTTTTCTCTTCAGGTCTCAACACTTCAACTCTGTTGTTATCTACATCCACAACTGTCCATTCAGCTGAAAGAGATCTAAACATATGTGGAATTCCAGTTGGAGATGCTGCTCTAGTAGAATCCAAATTTATACTGTCTCCATGTTTACTGGAAGCTCTTAGATTATTTTTTGGTACTTCATTGCATCTCTCCATCATTGTGAACCCTTACTGCTGGGCAGTAACTTGAATGTTTCCCCAAATTCATGCTTCATCATGTATACCTTTCCAGTTTTATTTTGTGGTGAAGTTATTGGGGTGCTACTCTGCTCTTTTTGTCACTGTAGCCTTTTGGATTCATTCAGTTGTGATTATAGAGGATTTGGAAATTTTTGATAGCCGAAATGGGGAAACTTTTCATCACACTATTGTTTCAGAGCTCAAAAATGCTATGAGTGAGCTCATGCAATTGGTTTTATTGCTTAATAAGAGCTTGTCACAATTACTGCCCAACAGTAAAGTTATTTCATTTTCTGGCAACCAGGAGGAGTTCACAACGATAGAGAGATGCAATGAAGTACCGTGAAAAGATCTAGGAGCTTCCAATAAACATGGAGACAGTGTAAATTTGAATTCTACTAGAGCGGCATCTCCAACTGGAATTCCACATATGTTTAGAACTTCTTCAGAAGAATGGACAGTTGTGGATGTAGATAACAACAGAGTTGAAGTAGTGAGACCTAAAGAAAAAAAGGCAGCATAATCGGAGGCAAAATTCAGGTGACTTTAACTTTAGACAAAGAACAGTGCATAATAATTCCACAAACTATGGCTTTGATTGGTCAAAATTGTTAAAACACAATGACTTTTCATTTAGTAATGAACAGAGTAATATTGTCGATGTTGAAAATACCCATGATTTTAATTTGACTTTGTTATATGAATGTATGCTTAAGTACAAAACTTTAGATTTAGATAATAGGAATCTTACGCAATGTTTAGAAATGAAAATTGCACTGAAAGGTTTAAGGGTTTATAAGTACCCCAAGAATGTCAAAGAGAGCTTGGAGTTTTACAAGGAACTTATTAAGATTTTTCATACATGTGCTTTTTCCATTATGAAAGCAATTCTTAGGCAAAATAAAACAGAAATAGAATGTTTGTTTAAAAAAAACTGATGAGATTAATAAAAAAAAATTAATGATCTACTTTTTAAAGTGGATGAAGAAAAGGATAGATATTTGAATATTAAGAGAAAGATTGATGAGACGTGTTTTTATCTCAAAGCGTAAAAGTAGGAAATTAGGGAGGGATGTTTTAGAGTTTAAGGAAGATAGATGCTACTACCCTAAATGTAAGCAAGTCGAGTATAAATGTTATGGGCTGGATATAATTGCACATAGTTCAGATGATTATAATAGGGGAGGAAAGATTTAGGTATGATTATGGTGAGAAATATATTACTGAGGAAGAAGGTTATGGTAATAATATCAATGGCGAAAATTTTAATTTAAATTTAAAGGACTCTTTGGAATTTCCCAGTTTGAGAAGGTCAGAAGGGATAAAGCCCAGACCTGTGGCTCATTTCAGTTACAATGGGGGGGGGGTCAGTGATAATGTCAGCACCAGATGAATCTGTTAGAGTAGGTACGACATGTATACTCAATACTAAGGAAATAATCATGGAAAGGGGGTGTGTTTTTTCATTTCAGAATTTTAATATTTTTAATTATAGTAATATTGAATTGAATGAAACTTATTTTAATTTATTTATGAAAGGCTTAAAGTTTTGCCTAATAGAAAAAGTGACATCAGCAAGTTGCTTATTGATTTAAAATTATTTGTGAAAAAGTAAAATCTAGACTTAATTTATGCAGGCACAGATAAAGACAAAATTGATGCTAACAACTTCAAAAGGAAAAGCACTTTTAACTCTCCTTTACATCCTCAATTGAGAAATTTTGAGGTTGTGGTTGAAAAAGAATTAAGGATGGCTTTAAGTAAATCCAAGGTGCACCCCAACCTCCCTTATCAGGAGAGACAACTTCTTATGGAACAGAGAAAGAATACAAATATCAGAGTTATGAAACCTGACGGGAGGGGGGTGGGATGGTAATTATGGATAATATTCTATACCTTGCCAAAACGGATGAAGTATTAAGGAATGAGGATAAATATCACAGGGTATCCATTAATGAGATTAACATAACTTATTCAAAAAATGATCTGGGTTTAAGATAATTATTATTTGATAAAATGATAGATAATGATCTTTTTAATTATTTATGGATAGAAAAATCTGTGATACCATCTATTTTGGTGATTCCTAAGGTGAATAAGGATTTGGATAATCCTCCTTTAAGACTTATTGTGGCAACAAATGGGTCAAAAACTTATGTCCTTGCTAAATACATTGATTCAAGATTAAAGACTATATGGAAGGAGCATGAGGGAGTTTTAAAGGATTCATGGGATTTTTTTAAATCAATAGATCACAATTTTTTTAATAATGAAATCATTTTTGTGACAATAGACATTATGGATGTATTTTCACCATTCCCCATAATATTGGTATTGAGTGGTTTGAGAAGGCTCTGTTGGAGGCTAAAGAATTTGTGATTAAGGATCTTAGGGTTATTATGGAATTGATGGAAACAGAACTTAATAACAATTACATTCACTTTGAGGGGGGAATTTTTTAAAGAAATAAGAGGTGTAGCTATGAGGGCATGTTGTGCTCCTGGTTATGCTAATATTGTTTTAAATATGTGGGAGAAAAAAAATATTTCTAATCCCCTTTATGAAAATTATTGGTGTTTATATAAGTGATATTTGGATGACTTATGCATCTTTTGGACTGATACTGAAGAGAGATTGAATACATTTTTAAGTTATATTAGTAGCACAACAGAGTCTTTAAAATTTACCTATAATATTACTAAAGAGCAGGTTGATTGTTTGGACATTACAAAACATAAGAATTTGCTTAAAACAGGGGCAGCTCGTGGTATCAGACTGCTGGACTGCAGCCCTCCCACCTTAAAAAAAGAAAAGAAAAATCTGTAAAACTAAAAAACAAACAGAAAAAAAAAATCTAGACTGCAGTCCGGATAGAGAAACACAGGTTCCCAGCAGTCTTTGCTGCAAATGCACCCAGGAATCAGTGCGGGGACATCCGCACAGAAGAGGAGGTCCGGACTGCTTCGGCTGCAGGCAGATCCAATCAGGATTGAAAGAGGTGAGCTGCTCTCCCGGGACTTTTGTTGTGCGGACTCATTCAGGAGGCAGGTGTAGCAGGTTTTGGTCGGTGGCTGGATTGCTCCATGTCACGGGTGGATTTTGCTGATTCAGGTCGGTGGATTGTTCAGGTGGTATCAGGTAAGTGAGTTGCTTCCTGACTGGAAGTTAGATTGCTTTGCTGCTGGTGTTGCAGGTCGGTCGTTTTGCTGCTGGTGTTGCAGGTCGGTTGTTTTGCTGCTGGTGGTGGATAGAGACTCAGACTTGAACCCTGTACCTTGGATGCAGGTGGCAAAGACCTGAATTCCCTATCCACCACCATTTCTAAAAAAAAAACTTGCAGAGTTTTGCCTCATATTTGTTCTGTTCCTCATAAAATCTGTGGTTTCTGTATCTACATTTTTCCTTGCAAAGCAAAATCTGCAGTGTAGTGGTGCACTGGTAGCATTGTTGCCTAACAGCTACAGGTTCTCTGGTTTGATTCTTGGCTGGGGTGCCTTCTGTGTGGTGTCTGCATGTTCTCTTTACGTGCAAAGATGTGATTGGCATTTCTCTCTACTCTGCTGAAAATTGTCTTTTGTTCCAAGTCAGACTACTTTCCTGGTTAAAAGTTAAAAAAATAGGCATTTGAATTTCAGACTTCATATTCTTCAGAAAGTACATGGTAACACAAAATTGTTTTAGCAGTTGTCTAAGTTTATAACATGGATATTTGAAATGTGTCCCTATTTTTGGGACTGTATTTCCCCATTATTGGCTTTGTCCAGGTATTTGTGCTAAGGATGAGAGTTATCTATGGTGAGAACTGTATTCATTGAATGTTTGGGGGCTGTATTCCCTCCCCATTACTGGCTTTGTCCACATGTTTTTTGCTAAGAGGTTGAGAGCTATAGTGAGAACTGAATTCACTGAATGCTTGGGGGCTGTATCCCCCCCCATTATTGGCTTTGTTCAGGTGTTTTGTGCCAAGAGGTTGACAGCTATGCTGAGAACTGAATTCACTAAATGGTAGCCATTTAAGTTTATCTTCATCTCTTTTACAAAACAGCTGATTTGGCATAGTGGTATGTTTCTCTGACTGTTTTGCACAGGGTCCCCTGGGTTAAAGACGTGGCAGTGAAATGTATGGTGGTAACACAACATTTTATTCTAGCAACTTTCTAACATTATACAAGCAATGTTTAAAATGTGTCCCTGGTTGCCCCCCCCAAATAAATTTTGGCTTTTTCCAGATTTCTTGTGCTGCAAAGTTCAGAGATACAACTGCGTGTCAAGTAGATTTTACAAGGAGCTGAGAGCTGCAGGGGAACAAAACTTTAGTGCTGCTTATTCTGAGTCTGCTTGCATTAATAGCACAACAGATAGTGTACTTGCTTTTGATGCAGAAGGCTGTGGGTTCTACTCCCGCAGTAGATAGATGCATTGCTGATACTGTACTGTGTTGTAAAGTGGGTGGATGCTGCAGTCTTTTCGGCAAAGATACCTAGAGTAGTAACTATGAACCTGTTATCTGTTTGCCATAGAGTCCCTATTGCAATATTACTAGCTTATTTTTATTTTTTTTTAATGCATGCAACATAGGCAATTTATTCCTCAAGGGCAACAGGCACTTTATTTGTAGATGAATAAACGGTGACATATAAAGTTGTTTGCTAGCAGCAACCTCTTCATTGTTACAAATTTCTTTAATGTGGAATTATTTAGATGACTTTTACTACTTCAGAAATTGTGCATATTTACTGATACTGGTGGACTGTAGAAGGTTCAGTAGACTTTTATGATGGAAATGTTCTGAATTGGGTAGTTTTGTCATTGGTGCATGCATTTTGTTTCATTGTTTACTGGAAAAATGTTCAAAACAATAAATTTAAAATGCTGTCTAACAACTGTACTGTATTGTACAAGGAATATAATTTAGTAGAATCAGGAAGGTGTATCAAAGAGCACATGTATGTTTCATGTGCAAGGGGCCTATGATTTGAAAACAGCCCAAAGTTAATCTTTATCTGCCACTGGCAAAATGTATTTTCTTTGAATGTGGGTTTCAATGCTGTTTCATTGAATGTGCGTTTCAAGTTCAGAGAAGTTTTTAATGCTAAGCCTGTTTTCATTGTGAGACTGCATTGCTTTGTTTAGCAGATATCTTAGTGTTTGTGCTGTAAAATGCAAAATAAAACTTTCAAATGAAATCCAGATCATCATAGAAGTAAAGCAGTATGCACATTAGTGTTTATGGTAAATGGAGTGATATAGCCAAGTAATGGATCATTGGAATGGCTGCAGGGGGGAGGGCTCCATTCGACCATGATTTTGTGAGGGGGAAGGGTGGTAAACTCAAAGACAGCCCCAGCTAAACTATACCTCCCAACTGTCCAGATTTTCACAGAATGAATAGATTTTTGCTTCTTATTTTTGGTTTGTTCTTCATAATATTTGTGTTTTTCTAGAAAATCATTTAGGAATTAAGTCACTAATGACACTGAGTTTCAGACTTCATAACCTTCAGAAAAATGCATGTTGAAGTAAGACCTGTTCTATCAACTGTCTCAGTTTATACAAGAGCAATTTTTAGTACTGTTTATGTTCCCCCAATATATTTGGCCTTGTCCAGATTTATTGCATTAACAGGTTGAGAGGTACATACAAATAAATTGCTTTATAGAATTAGGCATAGCCAAACCTCTCAACTGTCCCCGAATTTGGCTCAAAATGTTGCTCTTCCCCTAATAATCCCTCCGCAAAATAGCAATTTTGGAAGAAAACATGGAGGGTTTACAATTTAGAAATAACTGTAATAATCAGAGTTATAGATTACTTTTATTTCAGAAATGCATGTAGATTATTTTATTTTGTCAGCTGCTCAAGTTAGCAGTACTATTATTAAAAAATGTCCCTTCTTTAACAGGTTCCCAGCTGTATTGTGTGGCTGTTTTATATTTTTACATCACATTTTTGGTCAATTTTTCATAAAATTGTGTTTTTGGCAAATTAGTGGTAAATCATTAAAGATTGAAGTTAGAAAATAATGGCAGACATTTGAGTTTCAGATTTCATATCCTTCAGAAAACTCGTACTAATACAAGACCTACTATTCTGTTATCTTTCTAAGTTTATAAGAGCAATATTTAAAAATTGTCCTTATTTTTGGGCCTTTGTCCCACTTCTATGTATGGCTTTGCTCTGATGGTGAGGTATGACAAATGTGTCGGGGCCATCAGACAGCTAGAGACATTTCAAATTGTGACATACTTGTTGCACACTACTCCCCCATGTAGTGACTCTGGATGTGTCCAAGCAAGGCATGGAGCAGTTGTGCAGGGTATCCCCCCATGCAGTGTAAATGTGCAGGGTATCCCCCATCCAAGGGAGACACAAGTACTACAGTGGCTTTTCATCTGTTCTTGATTTTGCAGAATGGTCTGGGTTCTGTCATATTTTTGTACAGTTGATTTATGCTTATTACTCAAAGTGCCTGTTGCTCTGTGTTTTAAGTAGCAATGCTTTAATGACCATCAGGTAAGCTTGTCTGAGATCATAACATGCAAGTAAGCTTTAATAAGCATACTGTTAAAGAATTGCCAACATTGAAGCCTTTCTGTTGTTGCCATGCAGAGAATACTTAACTAGATAATGTATAAGCATTGGGTATTGAAATGCATATGACAGTATTTGTAATAAAGGACAGGATTACATTATTTTAAGAAGCTCATTACACTTGTTGGAGACTTCCAGTGATCTCTGAGGGCTTTACCCATAAACTAAACAGAATGCCATTCATGTGTGGTACATAACCTGTACAGTAATCCTTTAAGCAATGTATCTTGAGCTTGTTTCTTGTTTGATTTTCATTTTTTACTTTGATCATGTTTTCCCCATGAAACAAGTAGACAGTTGTCAGGCAGCAGGTCTTTTTTGGATAAACATTTTTGCAAGTGGGGGTATCACAGAGATTGCTACTTTCAGCATGTTACTTGGTACTTTAATAAAGCTGAATATAAATTATAATGCAGTGCAAGGAGAAGTGGTTTGAGCTGAGTACTGCATGTTTTTCTTATGCTTGATTTTGACTGGCATTCCAGTAATGTATTTAAAAAGTAATTTATTTTTTCATGCCTTACAACCTTTGTTTCCATCTAGATATTAAGTAAGCTGTCAAGCAGCCAATGCATTGAAATATTTTTATTCTTTTACACTTTATTTGTCTTGATTGGACTCTCATAATGAGGGTTTGGCACCCAGGGTAGCATATTTAATTAATGTTTAGTTTTTGTGGTTTTGAGCATAGCTCCTCCCCTTTCTAGTTGTCCGCATCCCTTCCCATTGACCCCACCAATTCGGCTATCTCCTGCAGCCCCCGTTTGATTTGAAGTCACCAGCCGCCACTGGCTTAAAATGAGTATAAATCTACTGTATATAGGAAGAAAATCTTCTCAAATCATACTGTTATTTTACTATAGCCCATCCATATAAAGAAAAAAGAAATAAAGTAAAAGGGCAATTTATTTGGATCTCAGAATGAGTCCAGATTATATGGATTTTTTTGTATGAATGTGTAAATTGAAGGACATGTTTTTGGAAAGGAAATACCCCCATAAAATGATAGATGAAGTTCTCAGGGAAGTAAGAGAGGGGTGAAATAATAGATTCTGTCCTATTTTATGAAAAGGGGTGTGAAGATTGGACAGAGATGGGTGAAGAGATGTGAAGACTGGTAGAGAAGGGCTGAAAGCTGCCAGCCTAGTCAAATAGGATTTGATACATAATTCTATCATTTGTAAATATAAATGTAAAATACAGCCTTGTTTCTTAAATGAAAGAAAACACTGTAAAATGTGAACTTCAAGATTGCAGCAACATTGCCATCTGCTGTAAGGAAAACTAAGCCAAACATTTCAAATGTTCTTTTAAATTAAAATTATGTCTTGTAGGTTCTTTGATCAGTAAATCTCTGAGCCATTTGGTTTGGGCTATCACATTCTTTCTATTGTTTTAACTTAAGGAATAATTACTAGAGTGTACATGTGAAATGTCTTTTATTGTTGTAGTTTTCTGAGCAGGTGTTAGATTGTTAAATAATGTAGCCTGCTGGCCTGGGAACTCCAGACTAAGTGTCAAAATGATGTAATGTATATACTGGGAAAAACCTAGGTGTCAAAATGATGTAATCTGGGAGGGTCCAGCAGAAACGTTTGAGTGATTTTAAAAACTATTGTTGAGAGAGAAACTGTAAGCATTTTGGTCTTGATGTCCAACCTCACCACTGCCTTACTCTATGAAAGTAAGTTACTTTAGAAGTATGTTTTCTTGTAGAAAAAGCTAGGACTATAAAGATTAGACTTAAGTGTTTTTCTGTTATATCAGAACTTTCCTACTGTATTGTTTTAAGTTTCTGTGTGATCTCTGAACTCTTGGATAGCACTGTGGTGTAGTAGTATTGTCTTGTGTTTTTAATTATTTATTATTAAATATTTTAAAGACCTTTTACCTTTGGCTGTTTTTTGTGGAGTTAAGTTACGCTCTAGAGTACATTGCATATTTATAGAGTTTATTGTACAAGGCTACTCTAATAAGCCTTAGACTGATTAGTCACACTTACCAACTGGATAATAATATTGCACAGTAATAATTGGACACCCTTCCTAGGGCCTTTGGGTACTGATAATTATTAGCTGGTGGTGGCAGTAATTACTACCATGTAGTCTGGGTAAAGGGGCACAGCTGGAAAATCTGTGTCAGCCTTTCCCAGGAGTGTCTGTGAAGTTGTATAAATACTTATCTCAAAGTGTATGTGGTGTGTCAGCTACCTGGGCAGGGACACGGAGCACTGGTGGGAAAGAAAGGGTACTGGAGGCTAGCTTGCCAGCTAGGCTGAGATCTGGACCCTATAGCTGTGCCAGTGGGGAGTCTTATTGGGGACCTGGGGAGCAAGGGAGCAACCAGCCCCAGACTGACTGTGATCTCTGTGTGCACTTAAGGAAATTTGTACTTTACTGTGTGTATTTGTTATCCTTTCCTCTTATATGAGACACCCTCCCTGGTCTTAGTGGTAAGGATTGAGGCTCCTTGATTGCTGGGCCAGGGCATGGCTGTCACAAGGGGTTAGTAATATTAATTCAATGGTGCAGACAAAACAGACATAGAAGGAGGAGGATATAGGTTCATAGGTTCATAGGTTCATACTAGGCTATCTGCCCTGGGGCAATTATAAGCCTAGCCCGATTCTGTATGGCTTACGCCACCCCTTGATTTGAGCATACTGTGCCCTTTTTAAGGTTTAGTTTACTGTGCCTCTGTCTAATAGTGACACGTGAGTAATCCCTGGGACAAACCTACGATCCCCCATCAACTTATCGCAATTCTTCTTGAAGAGATTCAGTGAGGTGCTCTGCCTCACATGAACTGGAATTCTATTCCATAGCGAAGGGAGCCTCTGGGTTATGAACCTGTCCCTCCAGCAAGTTCTATTTATTTCTGTGCTGAGGTTCAAGTCCCTAACAAGGTCCTTTATTTTGAATTTCAACAGCGAAACTGCTATTATTAAAAATATAATTTTTAAGAATTGAAGGATGTTTCCAGGTTTTTCAGATTTGGAGATGATGTTTGAATAACCCCTTAATTTTACTTTTAGGAAAGGTAGGAATGTGAAACGTATTTTGGAGTAGCAGGCATGTGTTTGTAAGGATGATAATAGGAGAAAATGCATATTTAAATGTGGCAGTTGTGCTCAATGCCACCACATTAGGAATGCAGAGAATATTTATATTAAGAGTAGGGCTAGGTTTATATATGTTAAAGGGTTTTCTAATTGTGATAGTAAGGTTTTTATTTACTTAGCAGAGTGTAAAAAATGTTCTGCTTTCTACGTAGGGAAGACAGAAAGGGTCCTTAGAAGACGAATCTACAAACATTTTTATGACATTTGTAGGAAAGCTCTTAAGAATGCACTTTATAAACACATTATTTATTGTGTGGGAGCCACGTTTCTATTTTTTTGTGCTGGAAGAAGTCCCTTATGATATTGGGGTAATCAATGGGAGACAAAATTGAATAGCGGGAAGTATTTTGGCAATTTATTTTAGAAGCTTGTAAATCTCCTAGTCTTAATGAACATGTTTCCCTTGCTCCTGTTTTAAAACTTAGGGCCATTAGATTATAAGATTATATAAGGATATATATTTTTTTTATTATGCTTATTTTATCTTGATTCATCTTTTTTACCATGTTTTGCAATTATGATATGGGATTTATACAGATGAATGTATTGTTATAACTTGACAGGACCACTAGAGGGTAGCAAAACATAATGAATAGTTCTATTCCTTTATTTTCTTGCAGTAGGAATAATGAGTTAATATATTCTCTGTAAGTAACTGCGGTGGTGGTGCTGCGCTAGCGTTGTCGCCTCACAGTTAGACGTTGCCCTTTCGATTCTCAGTTAGAGCGTCTTCTGTGTGGCGACATGCATGAAAGGGCGTTCCTTCATTGAAGGTTGTGCGTTAGGCCCAGCAAGCCAGCATATAAAAATCTACTGCCACTCATTAGCGGACCAGAGTTCCGCTGTGGCGACCCCTAACTGGGAAAAGCTGAAAGACACAAACAAAATATTCTCTGTAAGTAGGTGAATTTAATATCTTTATACTTTTACAGTTTTTACATTTTGTCTATTTATTTGGAATGATTTGAATGACCTTTTATATTTGTATTCTGATTTTAATATGTTGTTTTGGTTATGTAATAAGTAAATGATGGTAGTGAATTTTGATTGGATAGTTAATTAATTTTTGAGTATATAAATAGGATTGAGAGTTGATTGGGACGGTGCATGTCTGACGAAGTTCTATGTACGAATGAAAAACGAGGTGAGACATTTGAGGTTTTTGATTAGCATTTCTGTGAGCCATTTGGTTTTATTGCATTTGTGTGAGCCTTATTAAACTTGAGTGTTTCCCCAAATTTGTGCTTCATCGTGTATACCTTCCCAGTGCCGTTTTGTGGTGAAGCTACCTAGATCAGGCTAAATCATTTGATAGATTACTCCACTCAGGTGTTGTTAGTAAACTTACAGAACCAGATATAAACACCTTTATAACACACTGGATAGCTAGCTGGCTCACTGATAAGACCAGAAGGTTAGAATCAGTGAGGCCACCTCCACAAAAAGACTGGTCATCAGTGGAATTCCCCAAGGCTTTATGATAGGTCCACTCCTCATTGGCATCTACATCTCAGATGTCAAAGCGAATATCAAAGGCCTCTGGTAAACACGTTTGCAGATGATTTCAAGCTAGGAGCAGGCACTGAATAAGCCCAAGACAAAAATGCCCTTCAGAAAGGTCTAGCACAGACAAATGCTTGGCGCTACTGCCATGGCTTAAAACCTAAATACCAAGGAATGCATTATAGTACCTTTGGGAAAGTCAGTCACCCCAGTTGACTACATTATCTATAAAATATCCCTAAAAGTCGATTCACTAGTCAAGGAATTCTGAACTCATGTGGATAGTACCCTAGCTTTTGACCAGCAGGTGGCTAAGGTAGCAAGAAAATCCTTCTATGTTGCTCATCTTATAAGCAAGGGCATGGCATCTAGGTCCAGAGAGTTCATCATACCACTGTACTCATCCCTCATTAGACTCATCAGAAAATAATGCCCCCTTTAATATGTACCTGACCAGCGACATGCAGCAACTGGAACATCTACAAAGGTTCCTTATGAAAAGAATACAGTGAGTAAACACATTATCCTATGCTGATCACTTTGAAGTTCTGTCTCTTTACTCAGTATCAAGCAGACTTCTGAGAGGTGACCTTTGCCTGGCATTTCTACCAGGTAAAAAAAAAAAATGCTTTTACCGATTCTGCTTACTCACATATGCACTACTATGTAAAGGATAAGCTTATAGTGCCGCTTCTTTCTCACATTGGTCAATCTAAACTTTAAAAAGTTGTAACCATCAGTTTTTGTTGTTCTCCACTGGATGTATTGTCTGTGTAATTTGTGTTTCAACACTTTATGTCAACATCTGCATTTCTCTGTTTATATTACTTTCTTGCAATCTATTTCATTATTCTGTATACTGGAGCTTTTCTCCTCAGGTCTGCACTGCAAATGGGTCATAAGGCGCAGCTGGACTAACCAGCTTAACAAATGTCAAATAAATAAATAAAATAAATAAATACAAGGCATCCTGGGAACCTGCTTTGATCGACCTTTCGCACATTCACAAAACAAACAGCATCGGTACTACTGGATCAAAAAAACTACATTTTGCTTGCAACATAAATAAGACATTGGGGGAGACGTATGTTTCCCAGAGAATTCCCATTCTATGGAACAGGATCTCCATCCATGTAAAGCAGAGTTCTTCCCTATCCCTGTTTAAGCACAACTTGGACCAATGGATGGGCAGTCAGAAATTCACCCCTGGTCTGGTGCCTTTACCTGTGATGGACAGCGGCTGTCAGTAAATCATCCTGCATATAAATTAAATTTGTGGGTCACATTTGAGTTGTGGAGCTGGACCTATAAAGACTCTAGTGGTCATTAGCCTAGTATGCATCTATGAACTTATGAACTGACATTTTCTGGTATTCCATGGGGCGTATCTGGATATAGCACATTGTACGATAGTGCCACGGGTATAAATGACATAGTGGGACCAGAATATCTTGTGGACTGCCTGTTCAAATTGCAGGAAAAGCCTTGTTTATAGGAGTCTGTGAATAAAATATCAGCTGTAAATTATAGGAATCCCCATTGTAATTCTGATAACTGTAATTGTGCTGCTTGGAATTATAAGATAATTACAGCAATTGTTAGGAGAATATTTATTTTGACTTGCATTTGCTATTACTAATGTTGGATTTTAATTAATTGTATATGCATTCCATGGGCTGAGTCTAAAAACAGTCCAGTCAGATAACTGCTCTACTCTACTCCAGTTAACAAATAAAAAAATAGACGTAAGCATGAAATCTGTGTACCTCAGATCATTCTCTCTATCTCAAGTTGTAGTTATCCTAAAGTCGGTGTATGTATGTATATATATATATATATATATATATATATATATATATATATATAGTTCCACTTTATAATCTCGAATTTCAGTATCTTGAGACCATAAAGTGGAATTTTTTAAATCCCAAAAATCCATAAGTGCGAATCCGGAAATGTCGAATTTGCGGTTATGGTGTTCTGGTATTTGACGCTGGATGTAGTATGTGCAGGATGTAACATGTAGTGTGTGGATTTAGCTGGTATATAAGGTAAGTGGGTATTTTGTTGGGTTTTAGGTATGTGTTTGAGTGTATGTGAGTGTGTTTGAAAGTTTTATGTGGGGGTTAGGATAGGTAAAAGTATGAGTGTTTAAGTGTTGAAAGTGGTGGTGTTCGTATATTTGTGATGTGTGTGTGTGCGAGGGTACTGTAGAGTGTGTAGTGGTGAGTTTGCTGTCTTTTTCTGTTTGGTGAGATCTCGGAGTTAGTATATATAAGTAGGGGGGTGGGGGCACAGCCCCCCTCATGGGGGGGGTGCACGAGGTCTTGCCCCCCTGCTTATATGTAGTGCAGGTTTGTTGGTTTGTGTTTTTGTGTTTGTGTGTGTTTTGTTTGTTGGTTTGTTGTAGTGTGGGTTGGATGATGTATGTGTTGTGTGGTGTATGGTGTGTTTATGTTCGTGATTTTGTTTAGCGGTTTTGAGATTTGGAACATTCAACTTGGTCTCGGGATACTGAAATTTGATATTTCAGTATTTCTGGATTATAAAGTGGAACTATGTGTATATATATATATATATATATATATATATATATATATATGGGTCTACTTTACATGGTCGACACTTCAAAAAGTTGACTTTCATATGGCCATGACCATATGATCGACTTTCAGAATGCCGACCATGTAAAATAAACAAAAAACACAACAAGCCCTTACCTTAAACTGTTATCAGAGGGGCTCCACCCCCCCTGCACCCCCATGGGGGGCTCTGCCCCACCCCCCCGTAACTTTAATATACCAACTCCGAGATCACACTACAGTGCGGAAGTGGGAAATTTCCCATTCCGCACTGTACGGAGATAGCGGTTCCCCATGGTCGGCTTTTCAAAAGTTGATCATATGGTCTCAGCCATATGAAAGTCGACTTTATGAAAAGTCGACCATGTGAAAGGGACCCATATATATACATATATATATATATATATATATATATATATATATATATATATATATGTGCTTTGTCTGGGTGCAGAATCCCAACAATGCTAGTACTGGGGAATGTTTTGATTCTGCAAAATGTAAGAGTAACATTCAGTATTCACCGTTGCAATGAAAGAATAGCGCATTTTTTTAAAAATGCATATATACTCAATTACTAATTAACTAACTCAGAGTAAATAACCTTCTTTCAACAACAACACAACACAGCTTTCAACCCATAAAGAGTACCAGCACAGACTTACATTTTACAGGCACCATTTATAAAAAATAAAATTTCTAGTTTCCTTACTATTTCTTGACTTTTCAAAAGCATTCAACACAGTCTTCCATCATTTACGATGACAAAAGCTGTTTTCTCTAGGCTTCTGTCTTACCCCCTCTATATGCTGGTTTAAAAGGTAATTATCAGATAGATGTAGAAAAAATAAAGTTTAATATCCAATAGTTTTAAAATGCATGTTGATTAAGCGCTTTCATCCCCACAAACTGGAACTTCATCAGAATCAGATATTAAACTTTATTATTTCTACATCTGCAAGGCTGCCCTGCTGTTTCCTACTTATTCACAGTGTTTTTTATGTTTTTGGTTGTCGTTGTTAACACTGTGGTTGCCTTTGTGATTAATTATAAGATAGATACCAAGCTGTCAAGTGGTAAAATAAATATTCCTCCTTTCTCCCTGTCACATTTCTTGCACCACAGGAATCCATAGTAGGACCACTCCTGTTTTATGTATTCATAGATGATCTACACTTAGCAGCCAAACACACTACTAGGATTCAATATGCTGATGATTCTGCATTAATCTGCTCCACCCCTACCCTGAACCCAAGAATTGCTCATATCCATTGAAACCTAGCTAGGCAACTCACAGCTAGCCCCCCCCCCCCCAAAAAAAAAAAATAAGCTTTTTTTTTTCACTTCTAAATTGTACTCACAACATAAAGGCAAGTTTAACATCACCGCATCCAAAAACAATATTCTTGGCTCATATCACATGAAAGTATAAGATATGATCCCATTAGCCAACCTACAATCAAAAAGTCAAAACAATAGTTTGCCTTTTGTATACAGCTAAACCTTTTCTCAAAGATAAAGCCAGAGAAACAACTGCAAAGAACTTATTTCCCACACTAGTAATATGCTTCTCGCATCTTCACATAACTGGAATAAACTACTCCATATGTATTTATTTATTTATTTCACATTTGTTAACCGGGTTAGTCCAACTGAGTTTTTAAACAAAACCATTTTCAGTGGAGACCCGAGGGGAAAAGCCCCAACAAAACATAAGTAAAGATAAAGTGACAATATACAAATATTAAATAACAATCACAATACAAAATAATTGTAAAAAGAAAAGTTTATTAACTGTTCATATTGCACTGATAGTAAGCAACCCATTTTCAGTGGAGACCCAAGGGGAAAGAGCCCCAGCAAACATAAGCAAAGGTAAACATACAGGACAAAACTATTAAAAACAACAATGCAAATACGGAATTAAATATAAAGAGAAAAACAAAAGAAAAAAATTATGAACATTAAGAGTTGCACTGATAGCAGTGATCAAAATGTGCTGCATATGAGAGTAAAAACAAAAAGATAATCGTTGTTGAAAAGAAGGACAATGTATAGACATTGATAGGAAGTGGGGGGAAAAGATAAATAGTGTGGACACTGGGAGGGGGGAGAAAGGAGGGGGCTGTAGTAGATCTATAGTAGTAGAGCTGAGGGTTAGGGGGTTAGTTTAAGCAGAAGTTGCAGTCCATAATTTAATATGCAACCCAGGCAAATTTCAACCCCTTAAATCTATGATCAAACACTATAGCACAAGCAAAACTCTATGCTCAAGACAAGTCTCTACTCACAATAAATAAATCCCTAAATATACCCAAAGATGCACTCTATTCCTCCACTCCTCAAGCAAACTAAAGTAGAATTTGTTAAAGTAGTTCTTATGCATTTAAGATTATCCTGGATCTGCCAATGTTCATTCTCAAGTTAAAGATGTGAATTTTATAGGTTCATAGGTTCATAGGTTCATACTAGGCTATCTGCCCAAGGGCATTTATAAGCCTAGCCCATAGTTATGTGGCTTTCGCCACCCCTTTAGTTTGAATAAAAACTATGCCTATCATTTTGCTGTGCCTCTGTCAAGCAGTGACGCTGAAGTAATCCCTGGGGTATATCTGCAATCTCCCATCCATTGGTCAAGATTCCTCTTGAACAAGACCAGAGAGGTGCTCTGCCTCACATGTACCGGGATTTTGTTCCACAGCATAGGGAGTCTCTGGGTGATGAATCTGTCCCTCCAGCACGTTCTATTTATAACCGTGTCAAGGTTTAAGTCTCCGCCCTTGTGGTTCTGAGGGATCTAGATTTTTGAGGTGAAGCATATTCATCAAATCTGGGTTTGACATGGCCTTATATGTCAGGCACAGGTCACCTCTGAGCAAGCGGTATGAGACTGAATAGAGCTGGAGTTCTTTCAGTCGGGCAGCATAAGACATATTTTTGAGACCCTTTATCCTTTTGGTGAGGAACTTTTGGGGCCTTTCAAGCTGCAGCAGGTGTCTGGTCAGATACATTCCGAACGTGGCATTGTACTCAATCATAGGTCTAATAAGTGATGAGTACAGGGGGACGGTGACCTCCCTTGATCTAGATGTGAATCCCTTCATGATCAGGTGGGTGATATAGAAGGTTTTCCTAACTACTTTAGCAACATGAGTGTCAAACGAAAGGCTACTGTCAACCTGGGTCCCCAGATCTCTGATGACTTTTTCTGTGCTCAGTGGATTGCCACCTATATGGTAGCTAGGGGTAGCCTTGTTTTTCCCAAAGGGTATGACTATGCATTTTTTGGCGTTTAACTTCAGGCCATGGCTCTGGCACCAGTTATCCATTTCTGTGAGGCCCTTCTGGAGGATATCTGTGTCAGATGTGTTTTCGACTATGGCGCCCAGTTTGCAGTCATCTGCAAACTTTGTCAGCCATAACCCTCCTGTGTTTGCTTGTACTTCAGAAAAGTAGATGCCGAACAAGAGTGGACCCAGGACTGAGCCCTGTGGGACACCACTTGTGACAGGCTTTGAGTCTGACATGGCTCCAGCAACTCTGACCCTGTGGGTTCTGTCACTTAGCCAGTTTGCAACCCATCTTGTGATGTATGGGTTTACATTCAAGCTGATGAGTTTTTCGATGATACCTGAGTGGGGTCTTGTGTCAAGGCCTTTGCCAGGTCGAGGTAGGCTGTATGGACTGCCTTTCCTCATCAATGGCCTTGGTGACTGTCTCGAAAAAGTCAACCAAGTTTAAGAGGCAGGATCTGCCTTTGACAAAGCCAAACTGAGTTGGATCCAAAGTCTGCAAGTTCCCTATGTCTTTATTTATGAGTTCCATTATGATCCTCTCCATGGCTTTGCAGATAAGGCTTGTCAAGCTAATGGGGCGGTAATTTCCAGGGTCTGTGGAGGCACCGCCCTTATGAAGTGGGACCACAGTCGCTGTGCGCCACTCCTTGGGTAATATCCTGAGGTGAGGCTAAGATTAAACAGCTGTCCTAACTGTGGGTTTAATTCCTCATTGAGTTCATGAAGCACACAGCCGGGGACACCATCCGTCCCATGGATGCTGTGTTTTTGCCTTAGTGAGGGCAGTTCTCACCTGGGCGTTGGAGATGTTTGGGGGCTACAATCCTCTGGAATAGATATCTCTCCTTTGGGGGAGGGGAGAAGTTTGCACTGAACCTGTCAGCCAGTATGTTGGCAATGTGTGTAGGTTCAGTAATTTTCACATCATTTTGAACTAATTCTGAGCATATCTGGGAGTTTCCTCCTAGGTTTCTAACATAGCTAAAGAAGGCCTTATGATTCTCTTTAGAGTCCTTGGCGATTTTTCTCTCAAAATTTGCCTTGGATGATTTTATGAGAGCTCTTAGTTTTTTACTTATAATGATCAAAGGTGTCTTACCTTTCAAGGATTTTGCTCTATCCTGTAGTAGCTTCCTCCTTTTGTTGTAGAGCTTGTTTATGGCTGGGGTCCACCAGACTGGACGCTTGCCTTTGGTACAGAGAGTCTTAGTTTTGTTTGGGATTGCCTGATCCATGCAGTCCTGTAGGTGCTGGTAGAAGGCATTTGTAAGTGATTCAGCGGTTTGAGTAATGTTTACCACTGGCTCAGGGGCCTTAAAGGAGACCACACTAGTTTTTAGAAGTGTGAAATCGGCTTTTGAGAAGTTTTTCACTGTGGTCTTTTTGTTTCAGGTGGGGGGATGAGGACCTCCAGCGAGATTAGTTTATGATCTGATCTCACCAGTGAGGGGTATACTTCGGTGTTGAACATTTTGATCCCATGTTCGTGATGATGAGATCAAGTATGTTTTCTCCTCTTGTGGGGATGGTGACTAGTTGTTCCATGGCATTTGAGTTTATGAACTCCAGGAATCTTTGGGTTAGAGTGTTCGGGCTTGAGTAGTGTTCCCAGTCTATATTAGGGTAGTTAAAGTCACCTAGTATGATGGTGTTTGGAGATACATTTATCCCTCCAATGTTTTCAGGAAGGCCATGTGAGGTTCCTGAGTTTGAGAGGGTGGCCTGTAACATGCTACAAATTGCAGAGCAGTCTTGCCTATGGTTAATTGCACCTGAATGGTCTCCGATGTCATGCGTTGCCACCAACCTTGAGGTGTGGGTGTCCTTTATGAATATGGACACCCCTCCTTTCTTGGTGTTGTCCGGATTTTGGGGCCGGAACGCATGATATGAGGTGAAACCTGTTAGTGCTGGGGTGCTCTCAGGAGCCTTGAACCAGGTTTCTGTCACAGCACAGACATCGATGTTCTCCATATTGAGAAGGGCCTCGAGTGCGTGCATCTTGAGATTGAGACTTCTGGCATTGAGCAGCATTACCCTTAGTTTTTTCCTTTTGGTGTTCTAGGGTGGTAGGTTTAGAATTTGAGCCTTGCCTAAAAAGGCACTATGGGGTGGCAAGAGCCTTTGCCAATATCCGGAAGCCCAGGGTGACAGGTGCAAGCCGCCCTTGCGGCAGCGTGGCTTGTCCAGCATGTCATCCCAGGCAGACAGACATTGATCCCTTTGAATGACACCAGAATTTAAGCCAATTATTAAAGCTGATCATCTTATCACTGTATTGTGGCATCATTCTAGGTGAAGGTAGGATACTGCTCAAGGTCAGGGTCATACCTGCCTGGGCTACATAATCAGAGAGCTCCTCGATGTCCCTTTCATGTAGTCCAAGGAGGTACGCCTCAGGTCGTTGACACCAGCGTGGACAATGACTGAGTCGTACTTGTACCTGCTGTTGAGAGACCTGAGTGCTTGCGTTATGTGGCGGATTCTAGCGCCTGACAGGCAGCTTACTGTGACCTTCTCTTTACTCAGTCTGGTGAGCGGGACGCCAGTGTGTCTGACTATGGAATCACCAATGACAAGTGTGTCTGGCATTTTGTTTGGCCTTAAGGGCTGTGACTGTTTGACACTCTGACTGTGTGGTCTATGTGTTGCATGTGTTGGGTCGTGAGGTGGTAGTTGTTTGGGTGTCTGCTTTGGTGGCCTCTGCTGTTTTGGTAAATTTTTGATCAGAGCCTCGAGTATGTCTTTGTGTGAGTATGTGTATGATTTGAAGTTGTGATGGTACCATGTGTGACTGGGTATGTATTGTGTGTGGTTACCTTCTCCTCCTGTCTGGTCTTGCCAGTCCTATGTTGAGAGAGCTCAGCCTCCAGTTTGGCCGTATAGTTGCATCTCTCGCATGTATTTGTGTTTTGTGGGAGAAGGAGAGGATTGTCTGTGTACATGAGGCAGTTGTAACATTGCCTCAATATTCCCAGGTTCACCAGTTGAGCTGGAGAGGACACTAGCAACTGATCCCTCGACATACTAGAAGTAGTAGATAAAGAGACTTTCAAAGGACTCCGGGGGAAGTGGGTTTTAGGCTGGTGGGGTACTATCTATAATAAGAGTGCTTTATCAAGGTGCAAGTACTGTAGGAGTAAGTGCTAGGCTTTACAGATAGAGAATAGTGTACTTGGGAATCAAGTAGAGATGAACGTTTCAGTTATAGGATATGCTGGTTAGATCAGCAGTACAGCTCGAGGAAGGTAGTTTTAAGGGAAAATTGGAAGAGTGGAATTTAGATGGCCCAAATAGTTTAACCTTGTTTAACCGCCGCTGCTCTTGTGTGCAACAGTGGTAACTCCGCGCTAAATCGCGTTTAGCGTGTTTTATAGCAGGGGGCTGAAGGGAGCTAGGAATTGGCCCAAAATGACCAATGGACTACTAGTTTCTGGCTGAAACTTCACCAAATCAGACAAAAAGGCCGCTCAGTGCTCCCCACTCCCACTGGTAAGCAAAGAAACTTCCCTCCTTCCTAATAAGGCAATGGATCAGTAACAGGAACTAAAAACAAAGCCCAGGGATCAGCAACTCTGAAACTGGACTACTCTAGTTCAGTAAGGCGGAAAACAAGAGATTTTTTGTTTTATTACAGAGACAAGGAAAAACAGACAGTAATTGCTGTAAATCGCTAGCGCACTTTAGTGTGTAGCCTACAGAAACAATTTGCAACAATTAGTAACTTAAAGTGCAATAAACAGTGTAAAATGCAGAAATCACTTAAAGTAGCAATAAAACAGGCGAAACGCAGTTGCTAGCTTAAATAACAGTGGGAAAGCCACAAAAAATACTTATATCTGGTAGAAAGTCACTCTTTTAGCTCTCTGCTGCTTGGATCACTCTGCAGGCCACCACGAGGATCTGTGCTGAGTTGGTACAAGCTGGAAAACGCGTGTTTAGCGTGTTTTATAGCAGGGGCTGAAAGGAGCTAGGAATTGGCCCAAAACAACCAATGGACTACTAGTTTCTGGCTGAAACTTCACCAAATCGGACAGAAAGGCTGCTCAGTGCTTCCCACTCCCACTGGTAAGCAAAGAAACTTCCCTCCTCCCTAATAAGGCAATGAATCAGTAACAGGAACTAAAAACAAAGCCCAGGGATCAGCAACTCTGAAACTGGACTACTCTAGTTCAGTAAGGCAGGAAAACAAGAGATTTTTTTTTTTTGTTTTATTACAGAGACAAGGAAAAAAACAGACAGTAAATGCTATAAATGGTGTAAATCGGCTAGCGGACTTTCGTGTGTAGCGTACAGAAACAATTTGCAACAATTAGTAACTTAAAGTGCAATAAAAAGTATAAAATGCAGAAATCACTTAAAGTAGCAGTAAAACAGGCGAAATACAGTCGCTAGCTTAATAACAGTGGGAAAGCCTCAAAATACGCTTATAACTGGTAGAAACTCACTCTTTTAGCTCTCTGCTGCTTGGATCACTCTGCAGGCCACCACGAGGATCTGTGCTGAGTTGGTACAAGCTGGAAAAACGCGTGTTTAGCGTGTTTTATAGCAGGGGGCTGAAAGGAGCTAGGAATTGGCCCAAAACGACCAATGGACTACTAGTTTCCGGCTGAAACTTCACCAAATCGGACAGAAAGGCGCTCAGTGCTTCCCACTCCCACTGGTAAGCAAAGAAACTTCCTCCTCCCTAATAAGGCAATGGATCAGTAACAGGAACTAAAACAAAGCCCAGGGATCAGCAACTCTGAAACTGGACTACTCTAGTTCAGTAAGGCGGAAAACAAGAGATTTTTTGTTTTATTACAGAGACAAGGAAAAACAGACAGTAAATGCTATAAATGCTGTAAATCGGCTAGCGACTTTAGTGTGTAGCCTACAGAAACAATTTGCAACAATTAGTAACTTAAAGTGCAATAAACAGTGTAAAATGCAGAAATCACTTAAAGTAGCAGTAAAACAGGCGAAATGCAGTCGCTAGCTTAATAACAGTGGGAAAGCCACAAAAATACTTATATCTGGTAGAAAGTCACTCTTTTAGCTCTCTGCTGCTTGGATCACTCTGCAGGCCACCACGAGGATCTGTGCTGAGTTGGTACAAGCTGGAAAACGCGTGTTTAGCGTGTTTTATAGCAGGTGGCTGAAAGGAGCTAGGAATTGGCCCAAAACGACCAATGGACTACTAGTTTCCGGCTGAAGCTTCACCAAATCGGACAGAAAGGCTGCTCAGTGCTTCCCACTCCCACTGGTAAGCAAAGAAACTTCCCTCCTCCCTAATAAGGCAATGGATCAGTAACAGGAACTAAAAACAAAGCCCAGGGATCAGCAACTCTGAAACTGGACTACTCTAGTTCAGTAAGGCGGGAAAACAAGAGATTTTTTTGTTTTATTACAGAGACAAGGAAAAAAAACAGACAGTAAATGCTATAAATGCTGTAAATCGGCTAGCACACTTTAGTGTGTAGCCTACAGAAACAATTTGCAACAATTAGTAACTTAAAGTGCAATAAACAGTGTAAAATGCAGAAATCACTTAAAGTAGCAGTAAAAACAGGCTTTATTTATTTTACATTTATTAACCGGGAAAGTCCGACTTAACACATATCCATTTTCAGCGGAGGCCCGGGGAGAAAAGCTCCAATAGCATGACATACAAGAAATTTCAAAAGAATATCATACAGAGATATAGGTTCAATGGGAACATAAGTCAGGTATAGTTTAATAATTCATTTAGTGAAGTCAGCAGGTTAAGATTACACAGTAATCCAACAGTAGGGTATGTATAGAATATGAAAAATAAACATAAAAACAATAATTTTTCTTTTTTTTTTGTCTATCTAAATTATGAGTGCACTCAATATTTTGTTACAGAAATAACCGGTGGTTATTAAGCTTTACAAAGAAAGGAATTAGGGGACCTTTTATAGAATCCTTGAATAAGTTATTGGTGCTAATTAACCTGGGGAGTAGCATGAACAAAGCCAATTGTTTGAGAAGTGGGTTCTCAGGAGTTTCTTATATTAATTGATGGAGGAAGTGGAGGTTATTTGGCTAGTTAGGGAGTTGCAGATTTTGGCAATAGTGCAGCCAAAGAGAGATTTGCCAGCATCATTTTTGTGTCTGATAATGGTTCTTAGGTTCTGGGAACTAGATCGTAAGGCTCTGGTAGGGATGTGGGGGTTAATTAAATATTGTAGGGCAGGGTTTTTTTCTGGAAGGTAGAAGAGGTTATGTGCTATTGTGAGCTGATTGAACAGAAGTAGTTGCGGTAGCTTGAGACAATTGAGTTGGTTAAGGGCAAGACAGTGATGGGATTTGTATGAGGCTTCAGTAGTGAACTTTGCTATTTTGTTATAACAAGATTCAATTTTGTTCAGATCACTCTGGCGGAGATTAGTAAGGATGGGAGAGGCATAGAGAAGGATGGATAAGAGATGAGTTCTTGCAGTAGTAGCTTTGTTTTGTTTTGTGATAAACGGTTTGTTCCTATAGAAAAGTCCTAGCTTTTTATTAACTTTCTTAATGGTTTGTGCTATATGGATGTCAAATTTGAGGTTATTGTCTATTTCTACACCTAACTGTTTAGTGTGTGCAGTTGGAGTGATTTGAATGTTATCTTTGGAGTGAACAGTGAAACTGTTGTTTCGGGGGGGGGGGGGGGCGTGACCTGGGCCAAAAATAATTAGTTTAGTTTTTTGGGGGTTAAGAATAAGTTTGATGTTTGTGAACCATGTTTCAGCTTGTTTAAGGTGGGGGCGGCACTTATAAGGGTGGTGGCATCTGGGTATTGTACTACTGATGCTGTGAGTGAGGAGGAATTGATTTGGTTGGTGAATAGTGAGAAAAGTAGTGGGTGAAGGATGGATCCTTGAGGGACACCTATGGATACTGGTAGCAGGGCTGCCTGCTGCCAACCAGATAAGTAGCTAGTAAACCATGATATAGTGGAGGGGCTGAGGTTTAGGGTAAATAGAGTTTGGAAAAGAATATTATGGTCTACCATGTCAAAGGCTTTAGATAAGTCTAAGAAAATGGAAGATACAAATAGTCCCTTGTTTCTATTGTGGTTAACTATATCTGTAAATGATAGTAATGCTGTGGTGGTGCTGTGGGGTGGTCTAAAGCCATGCTGGGTTTTGGAGATTAAGTTGTTTTGTAAAAGGTATTGAAGTAGTTGGGAATGCACAACTCTTTCTAATATCTTGGATAGAGGTGAGAGAATTGCGATTGGGCAGTAGTTGGTGAGTTCTAAGGAGTTGCCCTCTTTGTGCAGTGGAATAATATGTGATATTTTCCACAAGGTGGGGACTTTGAATTCTGCAAGTGACCTGTTTATGAGGATGGACATGAGATAGGCTATAGCGTCTGCTGCTATCTGAAGGAATTCAGCTGGTAGGGTGTCAGCTGCTAGTGTAGTTGGTTTGAGTTTCTTAAGGAGCTTGGAAATTACTTTAGTGGGTACAGGGTGTAGAGAAAAGTTGGTGGCATTGTTTTGAGTAGTAGGGTGGGTTTTGCTAGTACCTGGTAGAGGGCTACTAGTGGTAATGAGGGCATTGGCACGGGTTTGAACTGTTTCAGTAAATAACTTGCTAAATTGTGTGGGAATGTGTTTAGTAGTACTGGAGTTGGTGTAGTGGCTTTACCTGGGTGGATTATACCATTTATTGTAGCCCAAAATGTCTTATGGTTATTGGCATATTTTTCCTGCATGCTTTTGTAGTAGTTACTTTTGTCTAGTTTGATTTGTTTTTTTTGGCTTTGTTGTGAAGTTCTTGGTAGGTTTGCTTCAGATTACTGGTTTTGTTCTTTTGATATTGACTCCAGGACAGATCCCTCTCTTTCACTGTATTCTTGGTATCTTTAATTAGCCATGGAGCATAGTTAGCTTTCAGTCTTATAGTTTGGGAGGAGGCATGATAGTTTAGGATTTGTAGGAAAGTGGAGTTAAAGTATTGTATGGCTTCATCTAGAGATAGTAGTTTTAGGTGTGTCCAATTACAGCTTTGCAGTGAATTGATGAAGTCAGTCATTTTAAAGGTCTTTTATTGCATATTACTCTGAGGGTGGGTTGGCTTATGTAATGGGGTCTGTTCCAAATTAGGTAGGTTGGTTGATGATCACTTAGACTATCAGGTAGACAGCCAGAGTGCCATGCTGGAGTGGGGTCAGATAACAGTATCCAGTCTAAGATGGATTCACATTTTAAGGATTTGTCTGTTCTGGTTGGGGTAGATATATGGAAGTTAATGTGGATAGTTGGAGTGTGGCTAGAGCAGTTCAGCCAGTCAATATTAAAGTAATCTAATAGTACAATTTCTTCTGGCATGGAGTTTGAGATCCAGTTTAGCAGGCTTTCCATTATAGTAGTGTTATTGCCTTGTGGAATGTAGACAACTGCAATAATTATATGTTTGTATTAGTTTAGTTTTAGTTTGGCAAGGATTAGTTCATCATCTTTGATTTCTTGGGTGTTATAATCAATTTGTTTAATGCTGAGATGATTTTGGAACAATATCACTACCCTCCTCCCTTTTTCTCTACTCTATCTCTCCGTATGATATTATAGCCAGGGACTGTAATCTCATTATTATAGTGTTCTGTTTTAAGCCATGTTTCAGTTAGTACAGCTATTTCTGTTTTTTATACAGCTAGTAGGGCATGAAGGTCCTGAATTTTGTTAAGTGTACTTATTGCATTTATTTTTATGAAGAGGAGAGAGGAGGTAGGTCTATAGTATAGGGGATTTAGCTGATTTGAGTCTGTGTTGGGTGTTGTGGTGGGTCCTGGATTGTGATGAATGTCGCCACAGCGAATGAGTTTGTGGAGCAGGTGAAAATACAGTTTAGTTAGTTTGCTTAGTAATTTAGTTTGTCTTAGTGAGGAGTGAAGGTTAGTTCTGAATGACAGTTTGTAGTGGGGAGTAAGAGACTGATGTAGAGGAGGTGAGGTCTAGTGGTGTGATAGGGAAGTTACAAAGTTTCAGGGGAGAGGATATAGATTCGTTTTGCCATTGGGGGTTACTGATATGTAGTTGAGTGTGGTAAGAGAAGAGGTAGGAAAGCAGGAGAAAGGTGATAATAGCAAATAGGTAGAGTAGTGTTTTTAGTAACTGGGACTGTTGTTTGTAGTTCATCCTGTTTAGTGAACAGTGGTTAAGTGTAGTATTTTAAACTATGTTGGTTTGGTATTCTAATAAGGAGTGATTGTAAGGGTGTGGTGAAGGGTGTTGGTTTGTGAGTGATATGTGTGGTGTGAAACTCTAATTGGGTGGGAGGGAACTGATGGTGGGTGTGGTGTCTAACTATATTATTTATTTATTTATTTATTTACATTTGTTGACTGGGAGAGTCCGACTGGACACAGGTCTGTTTTCAGCGGAGGCCCGGGGAGAAAAGCTCCACATTAAGTACTTTTTGCATTATACAGTTAAAAAACATAGCATTTAAATATAAACATTAGTCCACTTAAGGACACAAGACAAGAAGAAAACAGATGTAAAACAACTGTAGAACATAGTACAATTTTAAAATATGGTGACATATACCAAACATGGTTACAAATGTAGTTGAGATTCATCAGTGAACAATTGATACACTATAAATGTAATTGATATGGGGTGGGTGGGAATGGGGGTAGGGAAGAGGAGTGGAGTGAGTGAAGCGAATGGAGCGGGCATAGCCAGTAGTCCAAGACAATGGAGAGTTTGGGAGACTATCAGTGTTCTGTGAAAAAGAGCCTACAACTGAAATACTACTGAAATATGTATCCTATATGGGTGGAAGGTAGTTATTTAGCAGTAAGTGAATTTAAACTAATTCAAACAAAATAGTATCAGAGATGTGTTGTGTATTTCAGGGAGCTGGAGTGTGGACAGGATGGGTAGGAAGAGGTAAAGGTGCACTCTAGAGAAGGAGTGCAGTATAACTAAGAAGGTAACAAATATGGGGGGTGAGATGCCTGCCGCCTATCCGTGAGGTAGTGTTTGACAGCACTAAAGTCAGTCAGCTGTCCTTAAGGGAGTGCACTATGTAAAGTACACTAAACCAGGAAAGCTAACATAGATGCACTACTTTCAGGCTTTAGTTCTCTCAAACTTCTTTGCTGAGTCCACAGTATTTTTCTGGGTGATTCCTCTTAACTGATGTTGGTATTTGATGGGGGGGTACCCTAAAATAATAGTTACGAGTGGTCTGGAGGAGGGAAAGAAATAGTTAAGGCTCAGGGTGTTTGCATACAGGCTAGGACATTTTGTTTTTTTCTTATTTTGCTTTTTTATGCACTACTACCATAGGTATACAAGGTTCTAACACAGCATGTTAGTCATTCAGGTGTTGTATTTAAGCAGTTCTACCATTTCAACAGCATAAAACAGTTCAGAAAATATTCACTTATCTTACTTTAAACAGTGCAGTCATCAAACAGCATAAACCAGTTTAGAAATGGATAGGTCCCAAACATATAGCAATATCCATCAAAAAGGAGCTCAAGTGGAACTAGGGTATCTGAGAGTACACTTAAACATCTCAGTACAATGACAGCAGGCTGGATATGTCTCCAACTCCGGGTATCCCTGCAGGCCAAGCATAATCATATTTTGTGGTTATTTAGACTGATAACACATGCCAAATGTTGTCCACACAAAAAGTGTGTTACAAGGATTTAACTATCAACATTATATCTAATAAGTACAGGATGTAATTATCAACATTCTAACTAATTGTAGCATTAAATAATCTGTATCTAATGCAAGCAGGAGTCTCTGTGCTAGATTATAGATAGCCTTTGCTTTAAACATTAAGCGTATTAAGCAGACAGTGAATTACCACTTTAATGGCTGGCAGTGCTGACAGATATAGTTACTAGTGCAGTGATATATATACACTTGGATGGTAAGTAAGCCAGTATCCAGAAATAACCAAGCTAATTCAAGTATATAACAGACAGCATACATCACACAATGCTGTTTAACTAATTTAAAGGAGGTGTTATGCGCTTGCCTTAACTGTTGATATAATATAAGGCAATGCACTTGGATGGTGTGTAAGCCAGTATCCAGAAATAATCAGGCTAATTCAAGTATATAACATACAGCATACAGCATGCAATGCTGTTTAACTAATTAAAGGAGCTATTCAGAGCTTGCCTTTACTGTTTCTATAACATAAGGCAATACAGATACAAATAACTGCCATGACATAGATATTTAACCCCTTTACGATAAATAAAATAAAATAAATAATATATATATATATATATATATATATATATATATATATATATATATATGTAAAGACTTGCGTGTTATGTTTTTTCATGTATGTATTTTGTTCCCGTTACTGTACATTACTACTGCTATTTGCCATGTTAAGCTTTTATAGTATATTATTATCATTATTAAGTTATGTGCAGCTTTTCTCTTTGGGCCACTGCTAAAAGGGGCTCTTATGACCAGTCAGATAAGCCTGGGTAACAAATGCAAAATAAAACAAAGATGCTGCTTCAAGTGACACTTACATACTAGAGCATACACCAAGAAAATGTTCAAGCATCCTTCCGCCAAAGTACAATACCCCCCTACCTCCCTTGCTCTTTTTCTCTTTCTCACTATAGATGGCCAAGAAGATACAATTTACCAGGAAAGCTAAAATGAAAATATAAAGACTGAGACTGCATTCTAAACACTATTGCACTTTCAGAAAAAAGAATGTAATATGCCCATTCTGCATGTAACTTTAGGACTACCCACATACACACTGCAATATTCTTCTCCTCAGTCTAAGCATGGTAGTGTTGTCTATTAATCCAGCAAAATGATAAGGCATGCACTCTGCTGTTTCTGTACTAACTGTTTCGTCATCACATTACAATTTAAGGAGTGTGATCTAGGGCATTTCTATCAGTTATACAAATTAAGACCTTAACAAACTAGTTTGAGTCTGAAGGACAGTATCTGAGTGTAGTCTGAGTAGACAGGTCAGAGGAGTATAGCAGAGCTGTTTGGCTTAGTGTCAGTCTGTAAATGCTAATAAACTAGCAGTGTATTATTCGATCGATGCAACTTTATTACTTTATATGTTATTGGGTTTATACTTGTGTGACATTATTATACAACTGTTTAGTTTGCGTACTAGGTGCTAAATACAGCTACTCATCTTGCATTACTTGGTTTTAGGCAAGCAGCACACAAAAGGAATGAGCATCCGATACGAAATTCATGGTATACTATGTCACTACAATTTCAGTGTAACCATGTTTTCAGATCTATCAATGGTCATTAACCATTTTAATCATTTATTTATTTCTCTATCCAGGAAGACCATCTGTGCACGAGACTATACAACACTGGAGGAACTGCTGCACTCTTTACAGGTAGATACAATGGCACTAGAATGTATATATACTTGCAGTGTTCTACTGTGGGGATTAAATTATTTTTCAATAACTTTAAAAGCTGGTTTGAGAAGGAATCTTGATTAAAAATGATATGCATTATTTTAAAATGAGCATTGTTTAACTCATGTTTAATTCGTGGCTAAACAATGCATATTAAAAATGTGTACAGTAATCTACTGCATATATATTTTCCTTGTAATTTTTGCTTTAGCCACAAGATGGAGAGCAAACTTAGGGAATTGAATATAGGCACAGCAAGGATTTTTTTTCTTCTTTTTACATAATAATTCTATTCACTTACATGTTCTAAATAGCATTTGGGAGCAACTAAGGAAGCACGCTCATATGTAATCATGACTATTAATCTCATTTATTTCCTTTTACTTTTGCCCATCCGTGTTTGAAAAAGATGAGTGTGTCAGTTGTTCATATGACTGATTTCGTTACTTCATTATTTAATGATGCTGTAATGGCACATTACACTCAAAAAGTCATTGTAAGGGGTAAAAATCAGTATTTTTGCAGAATTGTGGGGTATGATAAACTTTTGCATCTGATTTTGGTGCGGATTCTCTGATTTTGGTTTGTTTTGCTGGTTCACACACTGTTCTGCTGGTTCACATGCAGAGTAGGTACTGGCATTCATGCATTTGTTCTAGCAATATTACTGATTGTTCTATGCATGCATGACTTGTCTTAAAACTATGGTCAATACACAACAGCAGATCAAAGAATGCAGTTGTATCCCAGCTTAACACTGTCTGTATTGGGACATTTGTCAACTTACCCATTATATAACTTAATTAAGGTTGAACTTCATGGATGTGTGCTAACTGGTATTCAGGACACATTCACAGATAATTCACAACAACAATAGCCTAACATTACACAGTGGTGAACTACACTTAGTGCATAGGGACAGGCAAAGGACAGCCCAGTGACACATTTCGTCTGATATCCTAATGATCCAATCTCTGCAGTTCTGCCAGGAAAAGTGAATCTTTAGGTTTATTAATTCTATGGAAAGCAGGGTCTTCTGCACTGATAATGCACTGTTCACTGAAACACAGAGTAATGAATCTATTGGGTCTATATTAAAAACCCGAAAGCTCTGAAGAGCGAATGTATGTACATCGACACATAAAGATCGATGTACATAAACAGCGAAACACATAATCGGCAAAAATCACAATGCCGAACGTGTTTGTTTAGCCAGTGCGATCATGGGGATGAAGAAATATATCCTTTTCCCCACAGTTGTGTGGTCTTGGAATTGGTATATTTAAGTAGGGGGGGGGTGTGAGGGGCGCAGCCCCCCACATGGGGTGTGCAGAGGAGCTTGCCCCCTTCAAAAGTGTGTTAATTTTATTTTGTTAGTTTGAAAGTACCTGTGTGGCGGTCTTGTTTGACAAAACACGTTCGGCGTTGTGATTTTCACCGATTACATGTTTCGCTGTTTATGTACATCGACCTTTATGTGTCGCTGTGCATACATTCACTCTTCAGGGCTTTCGGATTTTTAATATAGACCAATCCATTCAGGTATATGGATTGGGTATTCTAGTTTAGGGTTGCAAGTTGTAAATCCTCTTAATGGGGTTGGTGGGAGCTTGTTTCCCACTGTAGAACAGAAAATGCCAGCGGACACTCAAATTTGACTGAACAGTCATACTAATCCATATTCTTTTCTCTTATAAAGGAACTGATGTACACAAGCCATATTTTCTTATCTTCTTAGAGTAGTGTTATGTAGGCAGAGAAGTATTCTTGACTTGTCCTACATATGAATAATTAAGAAAGACTCTGATACCAGTGTTTCAAACCAAATCATATAAAGTAGGCTTGAAGGAGAGAGAGAACTAGAAAGAAGTACCAATAAATAAACAAAGAGATACATAAATAAATATTTTACAGAAATGTAAAAAGTATCATATGTACTCTCCCTGTGTTTCTGTGGGCTTCTCCTAAAGGTGCAGACTCCATATAGTTAGTAACCAAAGTTAGACATGAACTCAAGACTCTGGAGCTGAGAACCAAGAAACATTAATCAGTGAACCACTGTGCTACATTATTGGCAGTGGGATTTGGACAGAAATTACAGTCAGATAAATACCAGGCTAGGTACGAGAGTAGGTAGTTCACTAATAATTCTCTGACAATGTAAGTGGATCGTGATAGGTGTCAAAGTGTGTGTGTGTGTGTGTGTGTGTGTGTGTGTGTGTGTGTGTGTGTGTGTGTGTGTGTGTTTTGTACATGCACACACGTGTGTGTGCTTGCATGTGTATGTGCAGGGGGCATTTCATATTTTTATATGCCCACCAGTTCATATTATCAATTGCAGATTGCTTATATGGCATGTCACCTGCACTATACTTTATTCCGTTCATGCAGAAACTGTGGTGGTCTGTTGATTACATAGCAGGGGCAGTAAAGAGTCATGATTCTCTGCTGTGATATCACATATCCAAAGAAAATGTTTTAATGAAGGAATAAAACATTTGTTCTATCAATGATCTGAATTTATTTCACAGACTGATTCTAAGGAAAAAAATGTAAAACACAGTTCAAATATTGCAAGTTTCAAATTAATGTGGCATATAATGCAAATGTCTGAGTAATTCAAGAAGCCCTGATTGAAACATAAATATGAAGTGAGGGAAAACATAAAATGCAATATGGACATAGGACTTGCATATATTTTTGCTCATAAGAGTCATACAGGTTTATGTAACATAGGAAAGAATTTTCTTCATTACTCTTGTTTATAAGATTGTTAATGTGCTAACTGCTAAGATAATAATCAGAATCGTCCCATTGTGTGTCAGTTGGTTGTGGAAAACTTTGATTGTTGCTTCAATGCCGTGCATATAACACATCCTTTATTGGAAAACAAAGGTGTTGTCATGATATGATCATTTTTAGAATTTAAACCACCATAGAAATAAAAGGCTACCAATTTTCTGTATATTTATTACATGAAGCCAACCATTTTTGCATTTTCACAATACAAAAAAGGAACGTGAATGATGCTGTTATCAAGTAAATGTAACTGTTCTTATCCATCCTGTACCTCTTTTCTCTATTTTTATACATGTGGTCGGGATGTCACTTCAGCAGTGACTGTCATCTGGAACCAAGGTTTACATCATCAGACAGCTTGCCCTGCCTCAGTTGTTCTTCCATACCACACACTCACATGCAAACTCACATGTATGGCCAATTTAGAATGTCCGGTCCACCTACTGCATGCCTTTGGAATGTGGGAGGAAGCCCATATAGACACAGGGAAGACATGCTAGCTTTACACTGAAGGCATCCCAGCCAAGAATCATACTGGGGAACCTCCTGCTGTGAGGTGATGACATGTGCTGCCCTAGTTGCTCATATATTTTTATTAAAAAAATCAAAATCTTAAACACACACACACACACACACACACACACACACCCACACCCACACACACACACACACACACACACACACACACACACACACACACACACACACACACACACATACAGATATATGAATTCTTCAGTATACTGAATTTGTGAGAAACTCCAAAGTGTTGGGAGGGGTTTCAGATAATTGCATAGCGAAGTATAACTAAGGATTTAAAATGTAACCCCCAGTCAAAAGTCCTGTTACATATTCTGCAGAAAAGTCACCTGAATGATAATGTCCTAATGCTTGCCTACTAGGTTCTGTCAGAGTCAAAGCCTCTTCTCTACCTGGTCCTGCTCATCTTTCTGCTATTTTTAAAATTAGAACGAATTATGGAGAGCCATTTGGACCTTCCTGGGAAGTTGAGAATTCCTTCTCAATTCAAGGATATGGATCTCTCTTCCTGTCCTCGTTATTCGCTATTACTTATTCCTTCTTCTCCTGACTCTTCCATACATCCCCTAGCTCTTCTTTGGGAAATTCCTCTTTATTTTATGTGTTTATTTTTAAGGCTGCCATGTAAATCCTTGTCAACCTCTCTACCCCTTAACTTGAAAAAAACAGTGCTCTACATGGCTGCATTTATCACTGGAGTACTTGTTATAATGAGACAGAGAGAAAAAGAATACCAGTTCTCCCCTACCCTTTCATTTATATCTTCCTCCCTTTCATTTAGTCCTTCTACTTGGTTCCAAGACTTACTACCATTACTAATCTCTATTACTCTTGCTGTGGACCTTGCCCCACCTTCTCACCATTAAGCAGACATTCCATCTCTCCTAATCTCCAGTCTTCTTTAGTCTTTTCCTGAAAATGTTTAGAATATCCACAACTTTCCTGCACACTGACTTTCCACACTGACTAACATATTTGCATTTCAACTGTTCTGCAATAGCCACTTCTCCCAATCTTCCCACAACCGCTTTATTTCTCTCTCTGTGCATCTAAATCCAGCCTTTGACTTCCAACCTAAATCTATACAAAAAGAATTTGCATTTTGAAATGACCAAACTTCCAGAAAATTGTTCTGTCACCTTCATCAGATTATCCCATAAGCTTTTGCTCTCTATACAAATGCAAATCTCTTTCTTCTTACTCACAAAAGCTCCTGTAGCTTCCATCTTTTACCACACAATTCTAAAAGAGTTATTTATTTTTATTTGTTTGTCTTTGTTGACCAAGAAAAGTCTGACTTGGCAAAATCCATTTTCAGCAGAGGCCCGGGGAGAAAAGCTTCACATTTAAGTCATACATGATGTACATTTATAACCGCAGAGTAAAAACAGTTTTATATGAGCTTATTTACGTGATTTTTAAATATTTTTAAATAATTTTTACATGGGCATAACATTTTAAAACACACACACAAAAACAAGAAAATTTAACATAAACTGGATAATTATTGAATAGAGAAATAACATACAGTAACAATTAACATATTTATAGCATGATGGCTACAGGGAAAAGATAAAACTTGGGGTGTTTTTGAGTTCAGTAATAATTTATAGACAGACAGGCAGATTGCAGCTTGAAAATGATGAGAGATATGAAAGGAGAAGTTAATGGAAATGATCAAAGAAGATAAAAGGACAGACAAAGAACTGTAGTTAGTAACGGTGTGTAAGAGAAGGAGGAAAGGAGGGAATGAGGAAAGAAGGTATGGGCTGCTATGAAGGTGAAAGGGGATAAAGCGCAGACTACAGTGCAGGTGACCTCCATTCAATTAGTGGCTCTGGTGACAAACTGAGCAACAAGGAAGGATGGGGGTGATTGTTATCCCATATGATGTCAAGGCAGGGGGATTGCACATATGGTGGGTTAATTGAAAGGGGAAACATGGTTGAGCTTCTGCAGAGGTGGGGTGAAATATCATCTGCATGACATAACCGTGTAACCAGACTGAATGTAGGTGGGAGCACCTGAGTAGGCTTTAAAGTAAAATCGTCCCAGCAGATGGTAGACAGTAGTGCTTCCCCCAGGATGACCTTTGATTCCATGATAGCCCTGGTCCTACAAAATGGTATTAAGTCCATGGACAGAATTGGAGTGATCAGTGGACATGACGATGTATGTGGGCATTTGGGATAGCTGTCACAATGAAGAAGAGAGAACACTGTCTGCCAAAAAAAAAATTCCAGAGGTGTTATGCATAACTTGTGAAGCAATCTAATATGCATATTCTAAGCTTGATGCCACAGTCAGTACATAAATGCCATGCCATACCTCTAAGATGTTATCATCCTCCTAACTGTTTCAGTCTCAAAACAAGGCTTCTCTCAGTCTCACCATATCAGTAAAGTATATTCTTTCCTCAGTTTAACAAACATTTTATAGCTTCCCTTCTCCTAGTCCTAACTTTTTCTCAGTCTCCTGTTGCTCTATTTAATACTTCCCTTCCTCCAGCTTTATTTTTTTTCCATACCCCTTTAATATCTCCTTAAACAAATGCCTCTACACCTTATTCCTCTATCCCTTTGCTGGACTTTCTCATTATCACTCTATTCTTTACTGACCATTTTAATCCAATTCCCATCCTCTTTATTCCATCTCTGAGAATGATGTCCACTGTCTCTGAACAAGGCTTGCTGTACTACATCAATGATATAGCAAAGGTCTAACACTTCTCAACCCCCCCCCTCCCAACCCACTTCTGAGCCTCCATCATTGCATCAGTGGTCTTCCATTTCTACTTCCTTTCCCTTAAACATTTAGTCTAAATTTATTTATTTATTTATTTATCTATTTATTTATTTGGCATTTGATTACTGGGAAAGTCTGACTGGGTCACGAGATACACATTTTCAATGGAGGCCTGGGGAGAAAAGCTCTGGATACATATGGTTAACAGAATGAAAAACTAGACTGACATCATAAAATCATAGCATTCAAGCAACAAAATCTGAAAAATCTACACATTAGTTTGTTGAAATAAAAACTCAACAGACATAATAAATTCATAGTGTTCAAGCATGAATTATACGTAAAGCCTGATAATAATAAGCTGTAGCATTATTTGCATACTAGATGATGATCATGACGATTGTTAATATTCTAGAGGTCATGAAATATGGTGACAGATTATATTGGCGAAGGCATAGAATAGTATGAGTATTGAAGGGCAGGGTGTAATAGAGGGGATAGTAGGAATAGATGTGGAAAAGGTATCGGTGTAACCTCAGGTGAGTATGTGTAGAAGAAGGGAGGGGAGGGTAAGTTAGTAATGGGGATAGAGAGAGTAGAGGTAGAAAATGGTATAAGAGTACCTCTGCAGAAATGTTTCTCTCCTTTATATCTGAGCATCATATGGATGTGCATTGTCATGTACAATATATGGGCAAAGCCATACATTCTTATACTTGGTCATTCAGCCATTGCACACACTTCTCTCACCTTCAGCAGGCCAACTAGCTTTTCTATTGTTCATTTCCTGTTTTTTTTATTACATTTATTTATTCTTTAGTCCCATTAGCCAATGTCCTCTTTTCAGAGGAGACCCAAGGTGCTACTCATACTGACAAGGGAAATTTAGCGAGGCACTTGGTGATCTTCCCCTAGTCTTTTTTGATAAGTGCTATGGGACCTTTTACATTCACCTGAGCTAACATCAACTCAGACAGATGAGACTATAAACCTTGTCTTATCCAAAGGACAGCACATTCAGGAGAAAAGCAATCCAATTATGCTGCACTGTAGTGTTACCATTGAAAAATGCATCCAAATACCTGGTATGGGAATAGAACCCACAGCCTTCTGATGTTCAAGTAAAGGGTAAGTGTGGTACCTGTTGAACTAAGTCAGGCACAAATGGTTTAATGGCTAAGGCATTAAACTCCTAAGTTGGAGATTGTGGGTTTGAGCCTCATCTGGTGAGATGTAAGCTGAAGCTTTGGGGGTTGGCATAATGAGTAAGGTGTTATCTCACAGACACAAGGTTTATTTCTCAACTCTGAGGAGAATTGACTAGGTTTAAAATGGCCCGCAAGTGCAGCTAGCCTAGTACGTACCTCGGAACAATTGATACTCATACCCCTATCCAGTTTAATTTACTGTGTACTGTAAACTGGACTTGTCTCTAACTTACAGGCATTCCTTCTGACTTGAACTCTTAATGATGTTCACAAAACAAGTGAAAGCCAACATCCCTGCAAAAACTGTTATGTTCTGCAAAATTCCAGACTCCTGCGAGATCCTTCATTACTTTGGTCAACAGTTCCATGCAGTCCTCTCTGCAGATGCCACTTAGAAAGCCACTGTGTTCCATCTCCTAATCAGCTTTGTTAACATTTTACTAATCATCTGTTTTATCACATTCATAATCAGCAGGAATAGCAGTAAATGACATGGGCCACCCCAGCCTAGTTTCCCATAATTCAGTGACTGCTCTGTTTAGGTCCCCAGTCACTACTACCCTTAAATTTGGAGATACAGACAGTGCGTGATCATTTTGATAAACCTCACATCTCCTTCAATATATGAGCCAAAACACCCCCATTTTACCAAACTGAAGGCATCCTTTTTGTCATAGAAGACAACCTCCACTGAGTCAATGCACTGGTCTCCCATTTCAGTGAAGTCCAAACGGAGTCATCAGTGATGTGCAGACTCTCTTTCTCTTGCATATTCTACTTGCTCGTCTTCAGCAAATATGGCTTCACTTCTTCAAACAAGAAGCCATCAGCCAGTCATAGATTCTACCATCTAAACTTAAAAGGGAAATTGTTTTGTAATATGAGGGTCCTCCTTACCCAGCTTTATTTTTGGCAAAACAAATACAATAGACTTGCTCAGAGTCAGTGGTAAAATTTTCAATTCCAGTGTATTAATAAACACATGCAGCTCCCTGGTCAAAAAATCAATAATTTTACAGTAATCAGCAGGAAGCTGTCATCCTTGCAAGTCATCCATCATTTTGCTTAGTAATAATCTTAAATATATTTATTGGGTTACTTCCTCTTCAAATGTTTTTTATGTCAGTACCATACCTTGAACCATTACACACCTCTTTGCCCCTCTGCCTTTCCAATACAGTTTCTGGTAGAAAGCTTCACACACACACGCACACACACACACACACACACACACACACACACACACACACACACACACACACACACACACACACACACACACACATAATCTCCATGCAGTTGTTTTTCCTTTACTCCTTGTATACCAATATCATTTATCTCAAACTTTCTCTCTGTCTTTTCCTTTAGTCTCTACTTTTTCCTGAACCCATCAAATACCATTTCATTGCCAACTCAGCTGTTATCTTTGCTGTATCTTTAAGTTTCATTCTCTTATTATCTCTTATTTGTTCACAACACTATGCCTTCTGCCTCTTCCGTTTTCTCACATTTCCTCATGCATCTCATGTAGTATCTTCAAGCTGTTTTTCCTTTCTTAAATTTCCAAGTCCTCCTTCCCTCGCTGTCTGCATCTTTGTCTCATCCCCTACCTCCAGACTGCATTCAGGACATTCCATTACATTCCTGCCCTTCTTCCTCCTCCTTCTAGCTTATTCTCTAATCTAGACCATTTTGTCACCTCCTGCAACTATTTACCTTACTTGCTTCCCCCTGTGAATGCTTTGTTTCCTTCACTGCAAATTTAAGAGAGAAAAACAGCCCCATATGGCTGATGATCTTGATCTGATATACTTACTTACCACACCAAAATTCAAAGTAACAATCTTTATTTTCTCTTTATTTATTGCAGAAAACCTTTCGTCTTCCACCACCCCTTTGGGTATTCAGGAACTGCAAATTTGAAGCTGGCTGGAATGGTCCCTTGGGCTTAAAGTGTCTGGTTTCTATTAGACATTCTCTACAGCCAGCAGCTTATCTTATCCAAGTTTCCCCTTCTTCTTTTCCTGCAGCTCCTTTTATTTAACACATTTACCATCCTCTCAGTGTCCAAAGATCTTAACCTCCTTTGGATATCCCCAGCCAGCATATGGCAATTCTATGTCTATGCTCTTCTCAAAAACAAGAGCACCCCTCATCATCCTCTTTTTTATACTATCTGACTCAGTCTTGTACCATCCTGCATACTGAAATACTTTGTTATGTTCTTTTCTACCCAGTTTTCCATTCTTCAATTGTAACTATTCCCAATTTTTCTTTTTCCTCCCTACTATCACCTCTCCCTTCATACCGCATTAACTTTTGTGCTCAAGGATTCTAAACAAAGCCAAAAACAATGGGAGAATAAAGGCCCAAAGTCAGGGGCAATTCTAAATATTACTCTAACTCAGATGCAGTTTTAATAAAGCAGGTTTTGTATCAACATCCATTTTACAATCAATAAGTAATAGGATGCTGCTACTTGTATCTGGCATTATTGACTGTGATGGACCAGAAAATCAAAAATGTTATGAGGGAAAGGCCAAGTGCATGAGCCAGGATTAGGAAAGTTCTGATCAATTCTGGATACTTGGGAGGTATGCGCTCCTTACAAGTTCACAGACCCAGCAACCCAGCAAAGCTCTTTGGTCTCTCAGCGATATCTTTTTAACCCCAGGCTTCTGATTGTGACAAGTCCAGTATGTGAAATAATAAATATAGAATCAGTGTGTTCTTTTATTGACACCAAGAAAACAGGAAACTTGAGAGCCTGTCCATTCATCTGTGACACAAGAGTACTGAAAGGAAAGTGTCTCCATAGCCTACTCCACCAGTTCAAAACACACACACATACACGCACACACTCACACACGCACACACGTGCACACACCCACACGCACACATGCACTCGCACGCACGCACAAGCGCACACACGTGCACACACCCACACACACGCACACTCTGACCTACAGCCATTCCTACACACACATGCTATATAGTGTGACCACTAACATAACTAACTAATAAAAAGAAGCAGCAGTAACATTATGCACTGCTCAAGTCCATGTATGAGCACGACTCCCTACAGGACAGAATTTCACAAAATGTTCAGATTTTGCCTCATGTTCAATCCGTTCATCATAAAATGTGTGGATTTCTTGCAAACCATTGAGGACTGAAATCATTAAATAAAAACAGACATTTGAGTTTCAGATTTCATATTCTTTAGAAACTGCAGCTAATGCAAACACTTTTAAAGTTCATAAGAGCAAAGAGCAATATTTAAAATAAGTGCCTGACATTAGGCCTTTGCTCCCTCCCAATAATTTTTAGTTTTGTCAAAAATTCTTGTGCTAAGAGATTGAATGGTATGAGTGTGCATTCCATTTAACACTATGGGCTCAGCTTCTGTATTTAAAGAAGAAAAAAAATGGTTAGACAACAATAAATTAAATGGCAACTGAAAAAGAATCTTCTTACAAAACAAAGGAAAAAATTATTCTCACGTGTCCTTAACTAACCACAATGTAAACAATGCTAAACTGAAACACAGTTTTAAAGGATATATGCAACTGGTTTACCTGTGTTCAAATGAGTTACTTGCAATGTTTCACTTTTTTAACATTAAGAAGCATAGCTCAAAAATGTTGCAATAGGAACATTTTTTTCAGAAGGGCAGGTCTCTTTGAATTTCTGATGTGAAGAGTCTTACACCCCTCCCCCAGTGTTTCCCTTACTTATATACCAACTTCATGATCACACAACATTCTAAACTATATGGTTTGGAGAAACAGTGACAAAAAGACATCACAATAAAGACACTTTAAACAACTTGTTGGAGCATAGAATGTCAGATAAAATATCTATGCATCATATTGTTTATTTCTAATACAAATCTCATACCCAGCTACTAAGGCATTAGTGTTGTTTGTTAATAAATACAGGTTAATCAACACCAAACTAATAATCTATTGTAATTTAGCTTTAACCTCTCTTACACCTCACCTTCAAATAATAGAGTGTTTCTCTCCTGAGGGTAAATTACAACCATCTAACCATTTTTCTGGAATACATTCATTACATAAAGCAGATGCAATGTCAGATCCCCAAAAAATCATGCTCAAAAAGTCAAACAGCAAAAAGTCAAACCTGTGCGCTACTGGCTTTTTTACAGTACAAAAAAAGCTGGTAGCTTGTTGAATAAGAATGCAGTAAAGTGGGGACTTTTTTTTGTCCTTTATCCAATAGTTTGATCTGAGGGGGGCAGAGTCCCCCACATGGGAGGTGCAGAAAGAGCAACATTTTTGAATGTTTATTTTTTTGTTTTGACTTTTTGCATTTCAATCTTTTGAGGTCTATCTTCTGGGATCTAATATTATATCCATTTGACTTAATTAATGCATTCCATTTTTTTCCATTTGACCCTTCCATTATATCAACAAAATATTGAAAACAGCAGCATGTGTCAGGGAATCCTTTGAAAGCCCAGGGAAAGAGACTGTTTTGTCTTGCACAGTCAACTCTTTACTCACTGACTAATCTCAAAATCTCATTAAGATGCTAGAGCATCTGAGTAACATATAAAGAATAGGAGTCTTTACCTTCCAAATTTTCTTTTGGCCAAAAAGACAAAGGCTAGGCATCTTCCTAACACTTCCTTCTGAATGCATCTGCGTCTTACAAATTTAACAGAATTTGTAGGATCCTGACCAAACAAGTACTACTTAGAAAATGGTTTGCACAGACATTCTTTATGGTCTTACACTCTTCATCTGCAGACTTCTATTCCCTAATGGAAGCAATTACAGACTGATGTTGTTTGATTAATTGGCATCTTGTGGCCAAATGAGTCATTCTCCTTTACAAGTTATGAAGATAGGTGAAGGCTGCCAGTCTAGCCAGATAGAATTTTGTGGATAATTCTGTCATCTGTAAATATTAATGTAAATCACAGGCTTGTTGTCTTAAATGGAAAAAATTGTGTTACATTTGGAACTGGAAAAAATGTAACAACAGTGCACTCTACTGACCCAGCAAAGCATGTTGTGACCCTTTGATGTTAAAACACAGCTCCGGATGGTCTAGATGAAGGAATTCTTGCTATTGTTTTAAGGCCAGAGTTAATAGTCAGAATTCATATGCATAAATGTCCTTTATTGCTCTGGTTTCTGCCCAGGTGTAAAGAATGTAAATATAGTTTCTGTTAGCCTGGGAACCCCAGGGAAGTGTGAAGAATGATGTAATGTGAACCAGGAATGTGATTTTAAAAACAGAGAGAATGAGAGAGTATTAAGCATTTTTGTCTTGACCATCCAACACCAGCACTGTCTTGCTCTATATGTAAGTTTATCTTAGGCTTCTGTTTTCTCTTAGAAATAGCTAGAAACTAGAAAGATTAGACTAAGTGTTTTTCTGGGATGTCAGAACAGTACTACTGAATAATTTTAAGTATTTCTCTGTGGTCTCTGAACTCTTGACTAGTACTGTGTAGTAAAAAAGTATTGTCTTGTGTTTTTACTATTTGTTATTACATATTTTAAATCCTTTCAACTGTGGCTGTTTTTGTAGATATAATTTACACTCTTAAGAGTACTTGCATGCCTTTGGTAAAATTATACAAAGCCACTCTAATAACTTTATCCCTGGGCTATACTACTAATTGGATAATAATATTGCACAGTAATAACTGGACACCCCTTTAAGGACCTTTGAGTAGCTGATAAATATTAGTGGGTGGTGACAAGTGGTACTACTGTATAGTCTGGGAAAAAGGGGCACAGCTGGAGAACCTGTGCCAGCCTTCCCCAGGAGTGTCTGTGTGGTTGTTTAAACTCTTCTCAAAGTGAGTGTGTGTGCGTGTGTGTATGTGTTTGTGTGTGTGTGTGTGTGTGTGTGTGTGTGTGTGTGTGTGTGTGTGTGTGTGTGTGTGTGTGTGTGTGTGTGTGTGTGTGTGTGTGTGTGTGTGTGTGTGTGTATGTGTGTGTGTGTGTGTGTGTGTGTGTCAGCTACTTAAGAAGGGACATGAAGCACTGGTTGGACAGAGAGGGTGCTAGAGGTTTTAGCTTGCCCACTCGGCTGAGATCTGGACCATATTGCTGTGCCAATGGGGAGTCTTATTGGGGACCTGGAGAGCAAGGGAGCGACCAGCCCCAGACTGACTGTGATCTCTGTGTGCTCTTAAGGGAAATTGCACTTTACTGTGTGTATTTGTTATCCTTTCCTCCCATATGAGACACCCCTCATTGGTGTTAGTGATGAGGATTGAGGCTCCTTGATTTCTGGGCCAGGGTGCGGGCATCACATATTAATTGTTTGGCAGTGGTGAGATATCCACACCACATATTAATTGGTTGGCAAATACTAATTGGCTTGTAGTGGTGTGGGTAGAGTGAATTCCTGTAGCTGATGTACAGTGAGCTCTGAAGGTGTTTGTAGTTTAAATCAGCCATGCAGTGAATACTCAGAGTTCAGATCACAATTGTTTTATTTCTTTTGTTAGTTTAGTTAGTCAGGGTGAGCAGGCAGCATGTCAGCAGAGGAGTATGGAAAGCTGACAAGGAGTCAGCTGGTGGAGATGTGCCAAGCTAGGGGACTGGTGCATGGAAACCTGACTAAGGCAAACCTGATTGCAGCCTTGGTTACAGCTGCATCAGAAAACAGCAACCAGGAGGACAATCAGCCTGACAGTGGAGATATAATACCCTCGAAGAATGGACAACTCAACCTTTCTGCAGAGGACTTAAAAATCCATCTGGAGCCAAAAAGACTTGAGTTGGAGGCCAGGCATTTGGAGATAGAAGCCAAGGAAAAGGAGTGGCAGAGGAGGAATGAGAGGGAAATGCTGACTCTCCGCTAGAGTCATAGAGGTAATGGGGAAGGGAGTAACTGGACCCCAGAAGCACAAAAGGTCTGTAAATTTCTTCCACAGTTTAAAGAGGGGGATAATTTTGATAGTTTCATTCATATGTTTGAGAGGGTATGCAAACAGTATGGTGTTGACCAAAGGCTCTGGGTATCATTCCTGACCCCCTTACTCCATGGTAAAGCTTTAGCTGTTTTGTCAAAAATGTCTGACATCACATGTTTTGATTATACTGCTGTTAGAACTCACTTGTTAGAATTGTTTAAGCTAACACCTGAAACGTATAGGAAAAAGTTTTGTCAGCACAGAAGCAAGGCAGATGAAAGTGTGTGTGAATATGTTGCTGAACTGAGCACTTATTTCCATAGTTGGGTGAGGGGATGTCAGGTCACCACATCTGAAGTGCTGGCAGACATTTTGGTGAGAGAACAAGCCCTTAGCACTTTGCCTGAGGGCATGAGGATCTGGTTAGCTGATAGACAATGTGCCACTTCAGATGAATTGAGGAAGAAGGGAGACCTATACCTGGGAAGCAGGGCAGCCATGCACAGGAAAGGGACCCTCAGTACTGCTCATGGGTCTAAAGGAATCCATGGTGGGCAGCACAGACAGCCCCAAAAGAATCTGACAGTAGCAGGGGAAGCCACTAGTCCAGGTACATGTCCAGGAGCTAGGGTTAAATGTTTTGAATGCAACCAGTGGGGCCATGTGACATACAGGTGTCCATGGAGGCAAAGTGGGGAACAAAAGGTGAGGGTGTCAGTAAGTGGGAAAGACAAAATGCCAATAGTAGTTTGTCTTGAGACAATGAGGGTAACAAATTACCATTCTGCAGATGTCCTTATAGGGAAGGATTTGGATGAGGCAGTACCATGTGTTTGTGCAGTTACATGCAGTCAGGCTAGGAGACAAGCATGTGAGTCTGGTAGCCAGGAGGAGACTCAGACAGACTGCATACTTGCAGCCAGGACTGGTGAGGTGGTTACTTCAGGGAGGGAGCTACCAGGTAGCAATGATACTGAAGGTGAGCCACAGCTGCTTGCGGGTACTGATGTTCCCTGGGACAGAGTGACTGCAAAGGTAGAGGTCAGTAGTAGTACCCAGGCTGACAGTGAGACACCACTGTCAGAGGATGTCAGACTTCCTGTGGAAGGGGAGCTGGGAAGGGTTACAAGGAGAGATTTGAGACAGGCTCAGCTCTCAGACCATACATTGCAAGGCCTGAGGCAGGTAGCTAGGGAGGCACCTGATTCTCAAGGAAAGGGGGAATCTGTATACTGGGACAAAGGGTTACTATACAGAGAGTGGACCCCTGAGGGAGGGCTAGAAGCTGAGACAGTACAGCAGTTGGTAGTGCCTAGAGCCTACCATCTGGCACTTCTAGCCATAGCCCATGATATTCCCTTTGCAGGTCATATGGGCATAAAACATACAAAGAGGCATATAATGCAGAACTTCTATTGGCCTAGAATTTCCAGAGATGTAACAGGGTACTGCAGGACCTGTGAGCAGTGCCAAAAGGTAGGCAAGGCAGGAGACAAGGTGAGAGCTCCTTTGATGCATTTGCCTGTGATTGAGGAGCCATTTCACAGGGTAGCTATGGATATTATGGGTCCCCTGAGTACCCCAAGTTCCATAGGGAAAAAGTATATCCTAGTGGTAGTGGATTATACTACACGATACACTGAGGGAGTGGCTTTGTCCTCCATTGAGGCAGAGATGGTGGCAAATGCTTTGCTAGAGATTTTCAGCAGAGTAGGTTTCCCAAAAGAAATACTGACTGACAGAAGTGCCAATTTCATGTCAGATGTGCTGGCTTGTCTGTGGAAGTCCTGTGGGGTGAAGCACATGAAGACCACCACCTACCATCCCCAGACTAAAGGTCTTGTTGAGAGGATAAACTCTACAATCAAGTCCCTGCTACGGGCATTTGCAGATCAGTTTAAGAGGAGAGTGGGACAAATATTTGCCCCATCTGTTGTTTGCTTACAGAGAGGATCCCCAGAAATCTGCAGGTTTTTCACCCTTTGAGTTGCTGTATGGGCATAGGATGAAGGGATCTCTAGATTTAATTTGAAATGAGTGGGAAGGTGAGTGCGAGTCTCACAAGGAGTTTGTTGTGGCATACATCCTATACCTCAGGACAAGGCTGGGGAAACTCATGGGCTTGGCCCAGGAGAACCTGGCAGAAGCCCAACAACAGAAAAAAGTGTGGTATGACAGGAATGCTCGAGCTAGAGAGTATGCTGTGGGGCAGCAGGTAATGGTTCTCATTCCTGTCAGACACAACAAGCTGCAAGCAGCTTGGGAGGGACCCTACAAGGTGGTAATAAAGGTAAGTGATGTTAACTACATGATGGAACCACTAGGCAGAAGGCAGGGGCACAAATTCTACTATGGTAACGTGATGAAATGTTACCATGATAGGTAGGCCCTTGTGCTGAGCATTTGCAGTGGATTGCAGGAGGAGTCTGAAGGAGATCTGGGTACTGACCTCCTCAGTGAGGCTTGGGGTGACACCTCAGTGGAAGAGGTAGCAATGTCCCAGCAGCTATCTCCTAGGCAAGTTCAAGAAATCCGAGCAGTGTTGCAGGAATTTGGGGACATGTTCACTGGGAAAACAGGGTGCACCCACCTGGGGCAGCACCAGGTGGATACAGGACCCCAAAGGCCTATTAAGCAGGCCCCTTATAGAGTGTGCCTGAGAGAGTCAAACAGACTCTGAGGGATGAGATACAGGAGATGTTGGAACTAGGGATGATTTGAGAGTCCAACAGTCCCTGGGCCTCCCCAGTGGCATTGTTGTTGTGTCTTTTGGCTTTTCCTGGTCAGGGGTCGCCACAGCGGAACTCCGGTCCACTAATGATTGGCAGTAGATTTTTACATGCCGAGTTGCCAGCCCTGGTGCACAACCTTCAACAAAGGTACGCCCATTCATGCATGTCTCCACACAGAAGACACTCTAGCTGAGAATCGAACAGGACAACGTCTTACTGGGAGGCGACAACGCTACCGCAGCAACACCACCACTGCTGGTGCCAAAGAAGGATGGCAGCACTAGATTCTGTGTGGACTACGGTAAATTAAATAGCCACACAGATCAGATGCTTACCCCATGCCTAGGACAGATGAGGCCCTAGAGCAGCTGGGTGGGGCTAAGTGTCTTTCAACTATCAAGCTTAACAAGGGTTACTGGCAGGTTCTTTTGACTCCCAGTGCTAGAGAGAAGTCAGCCTTTGTGACTCCTTTTGGCTTGTTTGAGTTCACAAAGATGCCCTTTGGGATGAAGAATGCCCCAGTGACTTTTCAGAGGCTGGTAGATCATATCCTAGCAGGAGCAGGAGGGTTTGTCTTTGCTTACCTAGATGATATTGCCATCTACAGCCATTCCTGGCCAGAGCACCTTCAGCATGTCAGTGAGGTGCTGGGCAGACTACAGAGGGCAGAGTTGACCATTAAGCCGAGCAAATGTCAGGTGGGTATGGCAGAGGTCTCTTACCTAGGACATAGAGTGGGGAGTGGTAAGATAAGGCTAGAACCTGCCAAAGTGGAAGCCATTCAGGCATGGTCTACACCTGTTACTAAAAAGCAGGTGAGAACATTTTTAGGGACAGCAGGGTACTACAGAAAGTTTGTCCCCAGTTATAGTACCATAGCTGCTCCCCTCACAGACCTGACAAGGAAGAACAGGCCTGATAAGGTACTGTGGACCCCAGCATATGAGCAGGCATTCCAGAAGCTTAAAGAAGCTTTAGGAGAACCCTGTGTTAGCCAGTCCAGATTACAGCAAATAATTTGTTGTGCAGGTGGATGCTTCGAACCATGGGGTGGGGAGGCTGTACTTAGCCAGATTTCTTCAGAGGGGGAAGAGCACCCAGTGGTTTATCTCAGTTGTAGGCCCCAACCCAGGGAGGAATGCTATGCAGCTGTAGAAAAGGAATATCTAGCCATAGTGTAGGCACTGCAGAAACTTCAGCCTTATATTTATGGAAGAAAATTCACTGTAATGACAGATCACAACCCCCAATATTATTAAAATGAGCCAGCCAGCAAAATGCCAAGTTTCTAAGATGGAGCTTGGGATTGCAAGCATATATGTCAGTGCAGCATCGCAGTGGGATTAGTAATGCCAATGCAGATGGGCTCTCAAGACAGGGAATGGGGTAAGGTATACTCAGATAGACCTAACACTCTCAAGCAGCGTTTCTCAAGGGTCACTTGAAAAACTAGCTTGAGTTGTCCAGGGGGGAGTTATGTGAAGATAGGTGAAGACTGCCAGCCAAGCCAGATAGAATTATGTAGATAATTCTGTCATCTGCAAATATTAATGTAAATCACAGGCTTGTTGCCTTATATGGAAAAATTTGTGTTACATGTGGAACTGGAAAAAAATTAACAACAGTGCACTCTGCTGACCTAGCAAAGCATGTTGTGACCCTTTAATGTTAAAACATGGCTCTGGCCGGTCTAGATGAAGGAATTCTTGCTATTGTTTTAAGGCCAGAGTTAATAGTCAGATTTTGCATGCATAAATGTCCTTTATTGCTCTGGTTTCTGCCCAGGTGTAAAGAATGTAAATGTAGTTTCTGTAAGCCTGGGAACCCCAGGGAAGTGTGAAGAATGATGTAATGTGAACCAGGAATGTGATTTTAAAAACAGAGAGAATGAGAGAGTATTAAACATTTTTGTCTTGACCATCCAACACTAGCACTGTCTTTCTCTATATGTAAGTTTATCTTAGACTTGTGTTTTCTCTTAGAAATAGATAGAAACTAGAAAGATTAGACTAAGCGTTTTTCTGGGATGTCAGAACTGTACTACTGAATTATTTTAAGTATTTCTATGTGATCTCTGAACTCTTGACTAGCAGTGTGTAGTAAAAAGTATTGTCCTATGTTTTTACTATTTGTTATTAAATATTTTAAACCCTTTCAACTGTGGCTGGTTTTGTAGAGATAATTTAAGCTCTTAAGAGTACTTGCATGCCTTTAGTAAAATTGTACAAAGCCACTCTAATAGCTTTTGTCCTGGGCTATACTCCCAATTGGATAATAATATTGCACAGTAATAATTGGACACCCTTTTAAGGGCCTTTGAGTGGCTGTTAAATATTAGTGGGTGGTGGCAAGTGATACTACCGTATAGTCTGGGAAAAGTGGGCACAGCTGGAGAACCTGTACCAGTCTTCCCCAGGAGTGTGTGTGTGGTTGTATAAACTCTTCTCAAAGCGCGTGTGTGTGTCAGCTACTTGGGCAGGACACGGAGCACTGGTTGGACAGAGAGGGTGATAGAGGTTTTAGCTTGCCCACTAGGCTGAGATCTAGACCCTATAGCTGTGCCAGTGGGGAGTCTTATTGGGGACCTGTAGAGCAAGGGAGTGACCAGCCCCAGACTGACTGTGATTTCTGCATAGTCATAAGGGAAATTGTACTTTACTCTGTGTATTTATTATCTTTTCTTCCTATATGAGATGCCTCTCACTGGTGTTAGTGGTGAGGATTGAGTGTCCTTGATTGCTGGGCCAGGGCACGGGCATCACACAAGTCTTCACTTCTAGTAAGGCACCTAAATCCCTCTAAAAATATAGGAAGACATAGAAGACATGAATTGAAAGAAAAGAGAAGAAACAATGTTACTTCATTCAATATTTAACAGCTCCCAGCAAACATGGGGAGAGTTAAACTCAGTACATCAGACAAAGATCCAGCAACAAATAAATCTCACTACAGCTTATTTTTGGTGCAGTTTGAGAAATTTGTGCTATCCTTCTGCTAGCCTTCTCTCTACTCTGTCACTAGTTTTCTGTATTTCCCAGCTCCTCATGTTTCCTTTGCCATAGCTTCATGATCCCCATCATCAAGCTCAGGACAGTGTTGTAGCCTGTCTTCAGTTTTGGTCCTGAGTGGGAATTTGTCTTAAAGATTTCTTTCCCTGTGCAGTTCTGACCTGATCTCCTGTTGTTCAAGTAGTCATCTCCTGTAGACTGTTACCAAATGTGTTCTGTGAACTGCAGGTTTCAGAATCCTAGTTAGGCCTAATACTGCTTACTCTTACAATTGCTTGGGAATTTTCCCCAATAGCAATGTTTTGTAAAGCTGGGGCCTGGTGCTGGTTCAGTCTGACAATCCCAACAGTAGCACCTCTTCTCTTCTCCATATTATTCTTCTCATCATAATGCCAATGAAAAAATGATTTATTTTGTGTACTAAAAGAAAATCTGTTTTCTTCCGTTGTAAGTAATTCACAGAGAAAATAGATAAATCACTTTGAATGCAGAAACATCCTGCTGCATATCCCACAACAGAGGATAAAACTTTTGCCTTTGCCTATACATGTCATTGGAAATGTCTTGATGTAAGCAAAGTCTGTGCAATAGCTTAAGAATACCATGGAGACACTTGCTTTCAGACTGCTTCAGCATATGTGAATTAATTTTACAGAGCATTTGCCTCTGCTTTCCTCTTCTACACTTTCTACTCCTAGCCTATTTTATGAAGTCTAACACTTTGAAGGCTGTAATCATGGTGCCAGCCTTGGTAGAACTTGAAATGAGATTTGAGTGAATGGACTGCATCTCTACCTTCTAGCCTTTCAGACTGCCAACTGATTCAACAATTGTTTCCCTTCAAAACCTGCACTGTAAATTCTCCTGGAGCTTCCTTCGTAAGTCTGTTCTGACAACTGATCCATTTTTCTTCAGTACAGTTATCTAAGTATTCCCGGCATGCTGCCATCTCTGTATCAATGACCTCCTATTACTCTTTCATTCTAAGTACATTGCTTTGTAACTATCCAGTTCATCCAACAGGACAAAATGGCACTGAGTGCAGCATCCCTCCTGTCTTAGTACTTTTTCTGCTCTGTGTTTTTAAAGAGTGGCCAAGCAATCCACTTATGCTGTACTAACAAGTTCTGAAAAAGGACCAAACATGGCATGTCTACAGCATATGAGGCTGGCTTTATTGGCCTGAGTGCAAGCATTGAGCGTTCAGAAACTATGTAGCTGAAATACTGGTATGTCATTAAGGGATGATTTGGTTATATCCCGTATGTTTCCTCTATAGATGGCTTGAGGTATTCCGCAGTTTCTTGTACTTATGTATTGAATGGTTTGTTTGTGTGACTTGTTATCCTTTGACTTGGATGTTACTTTGAATATGTTTACAAGGCTTGATTTTGAGCACTGTGTTACTCATGTATGGCCAAATAATCCACTAATTCTGTACTAATTAGCACAGAAAAAGACTAAAATAAAACTTCTACAGATAGTAAAGTTTGGTTTTATTGGCTTGAATGCATCAGTAAAAAGTTATGGGCATTCAGAAGCTATGTACTCTTACACCTTTCATCTTTTACCCTTTCAGCTCTCTCTGGCCTCTCTCCCTCAGTTTCTGACAAATATGGATGGACAATTTCCTATGCTTTCTCCTGCCAGTCTGGTTGATATGAGCATCCTGAGGCAGTGTAGCAAATGCCTCATGTACATGGACAGCCCTCTACAACTACTACCTAGGAACTCAATTTGTGAGAGATACAATTACATTAAGAATCTAAAATCAATGCTGTCTCCCTTGCAAGCTAGTATATCTGGAACTGAGAAGGTTGTCAACACAAACACCACACCTCAAACACCACCAACACCTACACAACACACACCCACATATGTGGAGGTGCTCAACAAAAATATACCCATGCAAAAGAGACCTCCAAGGCAAAAACACATGGAAACTCCACTGCCCACCACACCACAAAGCACACGTAGTCCACATATCTGTGTCTCACAGCCACTAAGGCCTAAACATAAACCCAGCATATTAGTCATGGGAGACTCCATTGTGAGACACACAGATGTGCCCCTCACCAGGCTGGATAAGGAGAAAGTCACGGTTAGTTGTTTGTCAGATGCCAGAATCTGCCATATCACCCATACACTCAAGTCTCTCAACAACAGGTACTGTTATGACTCTGTCATAGTCCATGTTGGTGTGAATGACTTGAGACGTACCTACCTGGACTATATGAAGAGAGCTATGATCAAGCTCACTGACTATGTGTCCCAGGCAGGTATATTCCTAGCCTTAAGCAGCATTCTACTATTACCCAGAATGATGGCTCAATACAAACAGAAAATGATTGACTTTAACAATTGGCTTAGTTTCTGGTATCATTTCAAGGGGATCCAGTACCTGACAGCCTAGGAAGACATGATTGACAAACCACGATGCTTTGCCAGAGATGGCCTGCATCTGTCTCCCTTGGGCTTCAGGCTCCTGGAAAAGACTCTTGCCTCCCCCATATTGGCTTTTTTAGGTAATGCCATGAGATCAAAACTACCAACATGAAAATTTCATCAAAAAGCAAATTAAAGGTCATGCTGCTAAACACTGGGAGGCTAAACATGAAACTGAACTCATTGCAAGCATTCTTAACCCTGGAAGATGCTGACATTTGTGCAGTCACAGAAACCTGGATCAAAGGTGCAGAGAGCACCCCAACCATTGCAGGATACTCATTCTATCATACATTCAGACCCCAAACCATGAGCAGCAAAGCAAAAGGAGGTGGATTTTCAATATATAAAAGGCATACACACCTCCAGCCTGGTCAAACATTATGACACACAGGAGACACTCCAGGTGTAGTTAACCATTGACAGGACCCCTATTCAAATCATATTTAGCTACAGGCCTCCAACTTTGACTTAAGATGACCACTCCACCTATCTGGACCTCTTCAAATCTATCAAGATTCAACACTTTACCATGATCCTGGTTGACTTTAACTATCCAACCATAGATTTGAAGAACCACTCATGCCAAAACACAAATGCCCAGATTCATTGATTTCATCAGTACAAATGCCTTGGACCAGCTGGTCGATACCCCCACAAGAGGTGAAAATATCTTGGACGTGGTAATAACCAATATGAGTAATCACTGGAGCATTCCTACAGTGTCATCCTCACTGGCAGGATCCAACCACAAAGTGGCCACTTTCAAAGTCACCATCTTCTCTGACCCCACCTAGCTAAGGTCAAACAAAAATACTTATCCAAAGCTGATTACAACCTCCTGTGGGAAGGTATAATCAGCTTCACAGCCCCCTCCCCCTCCATCAGAATTGGCACATATATCCAGACCTACAACAAAGTACTATACAAGCATTTATGTAGCTGCATGGAATCAGGAATACCTAACAGGAAAAAATCCTCCTCCTCAAGGAAGAGTAAACCTATCTGGTGAACATCTGCAATAAATAAACTCTACAATAAAAGGAAAACAAATTGCTGTCCAGGACCAAGAAGGAGGAGGTGTCTAATTGGAAACAATCTCTCCTTAACCTGAACAAGCAAATAAGGGCACTAGTGAAATCCTCCAATGCAAACTTTGAGTCCAAACTGGCCATATCTACTAAAGACAATCACAAGACTTTTTTCTGCACAGAAATGGTGGTCAAGGGCACCACATACACAGATGCCATAGATATAGCCAACCTGTTGGTAGACAGATTCAATGAAAACTTAACCCCTCTGTACCTCCCATCAGTAAATCAGGACATCCCCAGCACCTGCTCCCCTCTTCTTTTTCATCACTGCCCTCTCAAAGGTAAAAATATAGCCTCCATGGGACCCGGAAACATCCCAGGCTGCATCCTACATGAACTCAGGAACGAACTTGCAGCAGCATTAGTCACCCTACTCAGCCAAAGCTTGAGTATCGGCTTCATCCTAGCTGAGTGGAGGACAGCCACTGTCATCCCTTAGCACAAAGGTGGAGCATCCACTGATCCAGGAAATTATAGACCCATGAGCTAACTAGCCTGATCTGCAAGGCCATGGTGTGGATTATCATGGACCTCATTAACAAGGACATTGACAACCTCCAAACACTTGATCCTACACATTTTGATTTTGTCAAGGGCAGGTCATGCCTGTTAAATTTGGTTGACCTCTTTGTGACAGTCACCAAAGCCATGGACAAGGGGAAGATGATGAACATCACCTACCTTGACCTGGCCAAAGCCTTTGATACTATTCCCCAGTCGAGTATAATCGATAAACTCTTGTCAACTAGGCATCAATCCATATGTTACTCGATGGGTAGCAAGCTGGCTCACTGATAGAATCCACCTAGTCAAAATAGGGGATGCTACCTCAATCAGTCAACCCATAGCAAGCAGTGTACCCCTGGGATTGGTCTTGGGGCCTTTGTTGTTTGGAATATATTTTTCTGAGGTGCAGACCAAAACCATTGGACTATGGCTGACCAAGTTTTCAGATGACTGCAAGCTGGACACTGTCATCAATTCCCCTACTGATGTGGACATCCTCCAAGGCAGTCTCACCCAAACAAATGACTGGTACCAGAAACATGGCCTCAAACTGAATGCCCAAAATGCATCATCATCATCCCTTTTGGGTAGAGTGATGTCCCCACAAATTATCACATTAATAACAAGGTCCTAAGCACTCAATCAGTCATGAGACACCTGGGCACCTAAGTTGATAGCAAACTGACTTCTGACCGCCATATTGCCTCCGTTGTATAGAAAGCTTTCCATATGGCCCACCTCATTAGTAAGGGTGTCTCACCCAGGGACAAGGTGGTCATAACATCCCTGTATTCTTCCCTTGTAAGACCCATTATTGAGTACAGTGCCCCTTTTGGTATGTACCTCACAAAGCACATGCAGCAGCTGGAGAGACCACAGAGATTCCTCACCAGGAGAATCTAGGGCTTCGAACACCTACCTTACACAGATAGGCTAAAGGCTTCCACTCAGTCTCCTACAGACTCCTCAGAGGTGACCCCTGTCTGGCAAATAATGCAATCTCAGACCCCGCCTTGATGGGACTTCTGCATATCTGCAAGTCAAGCTCCACTCGAGTAACCAGCACACGCGACCTCAACCTGATCTATGACATCAACAGGACTTGTTGAGAGGACAGATTTGTGTCCCAGAGACACCCCCCCTTCTGTGAAATAGACTCCCACTCCATGTCAAGCAGAGTACCTCATTAACCCTTTTTAACTGGATAACTGGATGGGGAATAGAAAATACACCCCTGGGATTCCACCTGTGTCCCTGCTGGACAGGAGCATTGGATGCTGACTTGTCAGAATATGTGCTAAATTCTTGGCTAGGATTTCAAGAGCCTCAAGGCCAATAGCCTAGTACCTTCCCATAATCCTATAATCCTATGTAGCTGAAACACTGGCATACCTCTCATCATCTTAGTGCAAGAAATATGGGCAAAGCCTGACAAAATGGGGACAAAGGCCCAAAAATGGGGATATGTATTAAATATTGCTCTTAGAAACTTAGAAAGTGGATAGCATAACAGGGTTTGTTTTAACATACATATTCTGAAGGATTTGAAGTCTGAGACCATACCTCTCAACCTCTTACTGCAATAAATCTGGACAAAGCTTGAGAAAATTGGTGACGAAAGGTCCAAAAATTGAGACAGATTTTAAATATTCCTCTTACAAACTTAGAAAGTTGTTAGAGTAAAAGGGTTTGTGTTAATATACATTTACTGAAGGATTTGAGGTCTGAAACTCAAATGCATGTCATTATTTAGTGGCTTCTGTCCTCTTATCATCCCAGTGATTTGCCAGAAACCACAAATTTTATGAAGAATAGACTAAAAATATGAGACAAAAATCTGGACATTTTGCGAAAATCTGGACAGTTGAGAGGTATGTCTGAGACTCAAATGTATGTCATTATTTAGTGACTTTACTCTTTGATCGCCCTGGTGATTTACCACAAAACACAAATTTTATTAGAAACAGACAAAAAATATAAGCCAAAATCTGCACTTTCTGCAAAAATCTGGACAGTTAAGAGGTATGACATGGACCTTCACTAGAGGCATATATCTCCTCTTACCACAAAAACATCTGGACAAAGCCTGACAGAATGGGGAACAAAGGCCCAAAAATAGGAATATATTTTAAATGTTGTTCTATAAACTTAGAAAGCTGCTAAAATTACAGGATTTGTATTAGCATACATTTTTCTGATGTATATGAAGTCTGAAACACAAATGTATATAATTATTTAGTGACCTCGAACCTCACATCATCCCAGTGATTTTTCAGAAAATCAAAAATATGGACATTCTGTGAAAATCTGTACAGTTGAGAGGTGTGACCAGAAGAGTTGTAAGGTATTACACAGTGAAGACACTAGCTTGGCTGTGTGTTTTTTTCATTTTTTTTTATCGAATGATATGTCTGTGACCTATTTACCATTTGGTATAGATGCATATATCTATATCTATATATATCTATCCCTCTCTCTCTCTCTCTATATATATATATATATATATATATATGTGTGTGTGTGTGTGTGTGTGTGTGTGTGTGTGCGTGTATGTGTCTACATAGATATATATATATATAGATAAACACACATATGCAGTATGTGTGTGTGTGTGTATATATATATATATATATATATATATATATATATATACACACACACACACACACACACACACACACACACACACACACACCTGATGACAAACATGTAAGGTCTAGCCAAAAGGGAATACATTTTTCAAAGACTATGTAAGGTTTACTAACTAGTCCTGACTGCTCACTAATGTGCTTCTCTGACTTGTGCTACTGTTCAGTTTTCTTCAATTTGTCCTTTGCAATGGAACTAGAGCTACTGTATATTCTCCTTTGTCCTAATAAGACATGTCATTGATTGTCATTGTTATTGATAACATTGTTTTGTAAATCTATCCATCTACTACATCTTTTTCCTTCATTTTTTTAAATGGGGTCAGGGTGTCTCCTCAACTGTGACATTCATAAAGAGCCAAGGTTTACATCACCAGGTGGCTATTTTTGTTTATTTTATTTTATTTATTTATAATTTGAAAAGGGGAATTGTCTTTAATTATATACTTAACATATGGACTGTTCTTTTACGCAGTTAATCAGTCAGTGCATGGCTCAGCTACATAGCAGAAGGAATGAAGCATACAGGCTCAGTAATGCTGTTTTAGGCAGGATACAGTAGGGCCAGCTGTGATCTTGTAACAGTAACAAACTAAACTTCACTGTCTAGGGCTAGGAAAAACAACAAATTATTGAAAACTGTTTAATCAATATCCATCTCAAATAGCTAGGCTGTTGTACCTTGGATTGTGTGTTTTGGATGCTTCTATTTAGCACCTTGTTTAATGTATTGCTTACTATAAAACAGAACCTCAGAGTAATAATTTATCAATGCAATTTAGCTTGTTGAGGAAGCCCCTGCTGATATAGTATCCAAACAGTGCAACAGAAAATTACCTAAGTGAACTTATGAAAGAGATGAACAATGTGTATTTTTTAATTAGCAAAACAAAACAAAGTGGATTTAGCACTACCATAAGAAATATCAAGGTATAGAAAACTGGCATTTTTATCACCCTAAAAATTCCTCATTTCAATAACTGGACATGTCTGAGTAAATGATAACTGGCTACAGAAGATATTTTCATATAAAGCTCAAAGTAACTCTGCTAGAAACAAATATAATAATGTAGCCTACTTAAGCTGAACATTATTCATTTTCTGACATAACTAAAGAAAAAAATGTAGTTTCCTTTGAAATCCATAGCACCCTTAAGTCATACTCTGCTTTACATTGTCTAATAGTGCTTTTAATTTTACAGTTACATTTGCTAGGGATTAATTGTAACTCTGCATAGGTCTTTTTACAAGCAGAACTACATTTGCCTTGGACAAGTCCCTAAAGATAGTCTCATTTGGTGGTGGGGTGGTACTGTTAGACCCGACAGAGAAAATGACTGAATTATTATCAGACTTAACCAAAGATGAAAATATGCGTGGTGAAGTAAAGGCAGGGGCTAGGTTTTTAAGAACCAGTTTAAGAATATTACAGCCTTTAGTGGGTAGTTTTAAAACTTGCTAGAGTACATTGGTATTAATGTAGTCCAGTAAGTGGTGAGCGTAACTGTTTTTTAGGGATGTAAGTATGCCATTCAATGCTTGGGTAATTTACATCCCCTGAAAATAAGCTATTCAGTTTGATATTTAAAGCTTCAATGGTGTTGAAGTAATTTATGTGATCTTTGGGTGACAGGATCTGTAGCTGGCAACGAGATAATCACTGGATTTGCTAAGGGTGATTTGTATCTCCATAAGCATTATGTTAGAGTTGTGGGTAATTTGATATAAACTAATGGTGTTTCTAACAAATACAGAAATTCAACATGATGTTACCTAAGTGATTATACACTGGGTCTGATTGAAGCATCTGTATTCAGATGCTTTTAGAAATTAGAGTGAATATTAGAGAGGATTTTCTGGGTGTAAGTTTTAGAGAGAGACTGATCTCAGCAAACTGGGAATATTCTTTTTTTTCTCATTTTTTTTTTCAAATACATTTGAATGAATCCCATAGTATTTATATATAACATCTTAAATAACTACACTATTTACATTAGCCTGACACTATAACAGATCTTAATGTATATATTTACTTTATAAGTATGTCCAATCCATTATCAGAGTGCCTGAGAAATTATTGTATAGTGTAAATCAGTTATATGACTTTTCCCCAAGGGTTGCTGATAAATGGCTTTGGATAAATTCTTAGTTCTTTAATTTTAATTTCCAATAATGCTGTGGTCTTCAGTAGGGTGTACAAGTCTTCCAAAGTTGGTATTGTGTTTGTATTCCATCTCCTTGTTATACACTTCCTTGAGATTGCAAGTATAGTTCATACTAGAAACATGTCTGATCTATTCAAATGAGGACCCTCATTCACATTTAATAATACAAGAGCTTTAGTTAAATAAAATGATTCATTAAATAAAGCTTGTAGAAAGTTATTAATACCGTTCTAAAATGGCTTAATTTTAACACAATCAAAGAAAAATGTGGTTCAAATCTACATTATGTACTTGCTCACATCTCCAACATATTCCTTTTATGGAAGAAATCATTTTACTGATTCTGTCTGGGGTTAAGAATACTCTGTGCAACCATTTCCCATAAAAAAAACTTTCCAGTATTGTGTAAATGATGTATATTTCATCTATAATAAGATATTTGTTTTAATATCTTCAGTTAACTGTATTGAGTGTCCTTTTGTTATATATTTCCAGTATGAGGTTTTGGGTGTTGTTTTACAGTTTATCGATATTTTGTAAAATTTTGAAATGCTGTTTCCCATGTCAATGCCACAAAATATGATTTCATATATGTATTTCATAAATGTAGGTATTTCTTTAAATGAAGAGTTGTTAATTATTCTACTTAAATCTTGTGAATATGACAGAATACTCTGTAAAGTTAGCCAGTCTTGTTGTGGAATTTTGTATGTTTTTATTTCTTGCATATCTAAAACTTTTAGTTCTTTGATATATTGGAGCCAACAAACAAATCCTTTCTGTTCCCAGGAATTAATAATTTCTCTATATATTTTATGTGGAAAGTTTTTTGTGACTATAAATGGTGTTAAAAGATCAAACCAGATTTTAAATCTATATTTGCATTAATAAGTTTCCTGAATAAGTCAATATAATAATTAATCATACAAGTTTTAGTGTGTTTAGTTATGTTATATTGCATACTAATACATAATATGTGCCATGGCAAATTGTTTTTTTCTGTTATTTGAAACTTTTTTTTTGTAAATCAAATTCATTTATTGATATTACAGTCAATAATTCTTTCTAATTTGCAGAGTAATTTGGACTTATCCAATCTGAGATTGTTTTAGATATTGATGCTTTTATATATGTTTCTATATCAGGAAAGTTTAATCCTCCCTATTTCCATTGTCTGATATGGTGTATTAAAGCTATTCTGTTTCTTTTGTGAAACCATAAAAATTTTAGTAGGCATGAATTTTTTTCTTTAAGTATATTCCTTTCTGGTAACAGTTGTATTGCCAAGGCTATATATAGGATCTTGGGCAGTAAAACCATTTTTATTAACTGTAGTCTATCTTCAAATATTAGCATTATTTTGTTCCATTTTCCCACAGAGATTTTAATTGTATTGATGATATTGTTGTAGGTTTTTGAGACTAATTCATTATTATCCTTGCATAACTATATTTCTAGATATTTTAAGGTAGATTCTTGTTTCCTTATGATGTGATCCCCCTTAGTCTGCAGTTTGTTTTTTTTAAATAAACATTTTGATTTTGATTTATTGAAATGGAGTCCTGAAGTCATGTGAAATGTGTCAATTGATATATCTAATTCTTCTGTCTCTTTTGTATTAGATAATGTTAGTAATATGTCATCAGCAAATAGCATTACTTTAGAATTATATTGTTCATAAACATCTGTTGCTTTGATTTTTATATTGTTACAAATTGAATCTGCTAATATTTCAATAGCCATAGCAAATAGAATCGGTGACATGGAACATCCTTGTTTAGTGCCTTTTGTTATACGTATAGATTCAGAGGTAAAAGTACCTAACTTGACATACACTAAATTATTTGTATATATATATATATGTATATATATATATATATATATACACATACATACATATATATATATATATATATATATATATATATATATATATATATATATATATATATATATATATATATATATATATATATATAGATATATATATATATTCTTTAGGAGATGAACAAAGGATGCAGGAAATTCAAATAGCATTAGGATTTTGAATAAATAGTCCCAATTTAGGGAATCAAAGGTTTTATTTATATTTAAGCCAATTATGAGTGTTTCTTTATTTTCTTTATTAACATAAACTATAAGAGAAATTATCCTTTTAATATTGTCATGTGTATGTCTATGATATATAAATCCAGTTTGATCATTATTTATTGTTTTGAATAGTGGTATTTTCATTATGTTAGTTAATATTGTCATAAATATCTTATAGTCATTATTTAATAATGATATTGGCCTATATGAGGTATAGTGGTTTGAGGATTTGTTTTTCTTTAGGATTGGTGTGATTAAGGAATATCTCCAAGAGGGTGGTATTAAAGCTTGTGATTGAATTTCTAATAGAGTTTTATGGAAGAGAGATAGTATCTTTGAAGGGAAACGTTTATATATTTCCATAATTATGCCATCTATACTGGGAGCTTTATTATGTTTCCCCTCTTTTATTGTATCTGTAATTTCTTTGTAGGATATGGGTGCTTGCAGGTCTAGTTTTAATTTTTCTGGTATTTTTTATATTAGAACATTTTTCATCTAGATTTAATTGATCAATGTGTATATTTTCTTTTTGGAAATGTTCCATATAGTGATTATAAGCATCAAGACTGTCACTTCTATCTGAGACATTTTTCCCTTTCTTTTCATGGAAGATACTTTTAATGTTATTAGCTTATGTTTGTATTTTGATTCTTATGGATAAATTATGTAGATATCTGGGAGAAGTGGCTAAAATATTAATTTTTAGTTTTTCTAAAGCTAAACTCGTTTTATGGGGTTCATATCACATTATTGAAAGCCAATAACGTCGAATGCCACAGTGTCAAACACTATGCATCGAACGCTAAAAATAGCGAAGCTGCAGAACATCGAATTCTTTCCTAGGAAAAGAACTCAGTTGTCCATTTCTGTGGCTTCGCTATTTTTAGCACTGTGGTGGAAAGTTATGGGATTCAGGTAAGTGTGTGATTGTGTGGACGTTAGGTTTAGGGCATGGGTTACGTGAGTTAGGGTTAGAGCACTGGTGAGGTGAGTGTGTGATAGTGACAGAGGTTAGGGTTAGGGGCGGGTTAAGTGAGTTAGGGTTAGGGCGTGGGTAAGATGAGTGTGTGATAGTGATGGACCTTAGGGTTAGGGCTGGGTTAAGGTAAGTGGATAGATAGTAGTGTTTGTATAGTTTAGTGTAGGGTTAGATGTATGATATTAAATATAAGTGTGTGGATTTTTTTTTTTTTTTGGTGTGCCTGTGTTGTGTGAATGTGTTTCAGAATAGTGATTTTTTTCCCAGGGAAAAAATTTGCTGTTCTGAATGTTCGATATTGTGTGCTTTAGATTATTTAGGTTCAATTAAATCGTGTTCGACATTATCGGCTTTCAATAACGTGATATAAACACGTTTTGTGTTAGAATTTCATTGTATTTATTGTTTAGTACTTCTGCTTTCTTTTTCATCTCCAAATGATTTTGATTTTTTTTTCAGCTTTTACTGACAAGTTTGGATTGTAGATCTAATAATTCAGAATCCCATTCTCTGATTTCTTTTTTATACCAAGCTAGGGTTTTACTATATATCTAAGCTTTTAATGAGTCCCATATCATTATTTTATTTATCTCTGTGGTGTAATTAATATCTAAGAAGAACTGTAATTCAGATAATAACCAGGGATTGAACTCTTTAATTTTAGTTATATATGCTGGAATTCTGGAGATAAACGGTAATGGTTTGTACCCATTTTGAAGTTTTAGTATCAATGAATTGTGGTCTGAAATGGGGCAGGGAGTGATTGAGAAATTAATGATTTAGAGTGTAAGTCATGGGCAGCAAATATTTTATCTATTCTAGTTTGGGTAGCAAATATGTGATCTTGATGGGAGAACAACAAAGATTTATATTCTTTAAATTTGAAAATATCCACAAGATGAAATAATTCTACCCACTTGTTTAAAGCTTTTGATACAGCAGATGTACACAGCAGTCTTTCATTTGTAGTTTCAGAAATATCAAATATACAGTTAAATCTCCTCCTAATATTAAGTTGCCTTTGTAATTATTGGAAATGAAATCCATGTGTTTTTTAACAGTTCCTGTTCCAATGCATGGGAACCAGTATAAATTGGCTAGGGTCCATATTCTGTTATTATATTTAACTATTACTAATGTCATAAGGCCTTCTTTATCTTCGTGCTTATAAATTATTTCTGGGTTAATCACATTTGTTTTCCATACAATTGTTAGCCCTTTTGTCTTTGTCTAATAAGTGGATTGTGCCAATATCATATATTCCTTAAGATTTCATTTGTAATTGTCATTTGTTTTGAAATTAGTTTCTTGAAGGAAGACAATTTGTGCTTTGTTCAAATTAAAATATTTCAGTAGATTGGATCTCTTGCTAGGATTGTTTAAGCCATTGGTATTTAAAGATATTAATGTAAAATCCATCTTAGGTTATTTAGACAATGTATTTTTTGTTTTATTGTGACTATTAAACATTTCCCCCCAATAACTATAAAGTATATGTTTGAGCTTTTAAAGGAAATTATCAGTTTAATAAGTATATTAGAGTGTCAGCCCAGGTTGGATGGTTTGGAGACAAAGCCAGAGAGGTGAGATTGCATTGGTTTGGACATGTGCTGAGGAGGGATGCTATGTATAGTGCGAAAAGGATGCTAAGGATGAAGCTGCCAGGTAAGAGGAAAAGACGAAGGCCTAAGATAAGGTTCATGGATGTGGTGAGAGAGGACATGCAGGTGGTTGGTGTGACAGAGCAAGATGCAGAGGAGAGGATTTGCATTTGTTTCTACTGTTTTCTTGAAAAAAAACAAACAAAAAAATCTTGCTATTTTCCCGCCTTACTAAGCTAGAAAAGTCCAGTTTCAGATACCTGCTGATACCTGGACTGTGTTTAAACTTCTGTGTTTGGCCATACCTTACTTGGGCAAAAAGGAAGTTTCTTTGTTCACCAGTGAGAGTGGGGAGCTCTGAACAGTCTACCTGCCCTGGGAGTAGTGGTTTCTGCCCAGAAACTGTAGTTTTATTGGCCATTTTTGGCTAAATTCTAACTCTTTAATCTTTCTGATATATAAACCACAATTGCATGGTTTTTGTGTTTGTATAAGCTCAGAAGATCCTGCCCGGGTGTCCTGCAGAGACATACAACACCAGAGAGACAAAAGGAGAGACTTTGGAGTGCTTAAGTACCATTTTTATTTTTGGATTTTCTTGTTGCTTATTGCTATTTCTGCCTAAACACCCATTTTCTGGCATTTATTGCTTCTCAGAATGCATGTTTTCACTGAAATTGCATTTATTTGTGCCTGCACTTTAACATTTGTTTTTGTTGTAAATTGTATTTTTAACTGTTACTGGCTTCCCACTCAAGTGCGACAGCCATTACTGCATTATAAAAGTGTTTTTGCATTTGTTTCTACTGTTTTCTTCAAAAAACAAAAAAAAAAACAAAAAAAAAAATCTTGCTATTTTCCCACCTTACAAAGCTAGAAAAGTCCAGTTTCAGATACCTGCTGATACTTGGACTATGTTTAAGGTTCTGTGTTTGGCCATACCTTACTTGGGCAAAAAGGAAGTTTCTTTGTTCACCAGTGAGAGTGGATAGCTCTGAACAGCCTTACTGCCCTTGGAGGAGTGGTTTCTACCCAGAAACAGTACTTTTATTGGCCATTTTGGGCTAATTTCTATCTCTTTAGTCTTTCTAATATAAGAAACGCATTTGTGCGGTTTTTGTGTTTGCATAAGCTCAGCAGATCCTGCCCAGGTGTCCTGCAGAGACCTACAATGCCAGAGAGAGAAAAGGAGAGACTTTGGAGTGTTTAAGTACCATTTTTTGGTTTTTCTTGTTACTTATTGCTATTTCCGCCTAAATGCTTGTTTTCTGGCGTTTATTGCTTCTCAGAACGCTCATTTTGCACTGAAATTGCATTTATTTGTGCCTGCACTTTAAAATTTATTTTTGTTGTAAATTGTATTTTAACTGTTACTGGCTTCCCTCTCAAGTGTAACAGCCATTACTGTACTATAAAAGTATTTTTGCATTTGTTTCTACTGTTTTCTTGAAAAATAAAAACAAAAACAAAAAAAAAAATCTTGCTTTTTTCCCACCTTACTAAGCTAGAAAAGTCCAGTTTCAGATACCTGCTGATACCTGGACTGTGTTTAAGCTTCTGTGTTTGGCCATACCTTACTTGGGCAAAAAAGAAGTTTCTTTGTTCACCAGTGAGAGTGGAGAGCTCTGAACAGCCTACCTGGCCTTGGAGGAGTGATTTCTGCCCAGAAACTGTAGTTTTATTGGACATTTTGGGCTAATTTCTTTCTATTTTATCTTTCTGATATAAAAAATGCATTTGCATGGTTTTTGTGTATGTATAAGCTCAGCAGATCCAATCCAGGTGTCCTGTAGAGACCTATAACGCCAGAGAGATAAAAGGAGAGACTTTGGATTTCTGGCATATATTGCTTCTCAGAACACTCATTTTACACTGAAATTGCATTTATTTGTGCCTGCACTTTAAAAATTGTTTTTGTTGTAAATTGTATTTTTAACTGTTACTGGCTTCCCATTCAAGTGCAACAGCCATTACTGCACAATAAAAGTGTTTTTGCATTTGTTTCTACTGTTTTCTTGTAAAAAACAAAAAAAAAATCTTGCTATTTTCCCACATTACTAAGCTAGAAAAGTCCAGTTTCAGATACCTTCTGATACCTGGACTGTGTTTAAGCTTATGTGTTTAGCCATACCTTACTTAGGCAAAAATGAAGTTTCTTTGTTCACCAGTGAGACTGGGGAGCTCTGAACAGCCTATCTGCCCTTGGAGGAGTGTTTTCTGCCCAGAAACTGTAGTTTTATTGGCCATTTTGGGCTAATTTCTGTCTCTTTAATCTTTCTGATATAAAAAACGCATTTGCGCAGTTTTGCGCACGGGCAGCACCTTAGCTGGGGTTAAACTATTCCTGATTCCATGAAGTCTATTCTTCAGTTTTTCCCTTGGAACTAGACAAACCTTCAACTTTAGCACTCAAACCATTCATTTTACAGCTCAGCACTTGCTTAAAACTCATAACAAGCACTAAATACCCCTTGCACTAGCCCCCCCCATACTGTCCAGAAGGACAAGGCTCTCTATTCGTCCCCATCAGTCAGTCAGAAAAACAGCTCACTCTACCTATTCAGGCATGTCCAAAGGGCAGTTCCCGGTGTACTCTCCAGTCCAACTGGTGAATCTGGGCATTTTGCAGCAATGTTACAAATGCCTCATGTACACAGACAAACCTCTCCTCCTACCACCAAACACTAATATATGCGAGAGATGCAATTATACAGCCAGACTGAAGGCAAAGCTCTCTCAACCCCAGACTGTAACTGACTATCAAGAGGAGAAGGGTAATACTTGCAACACACCACCAGTCTCACATAGACCTAACTAACCAACACAGGCAAATAACACACATAAATACCCGAAAACCTACTTGGAGGCTCTAAATAAAAATCTGCAAAAGGAACAGAGACTCCAAAGCAGACATCCAAGCAACCTCCACAACACATCACCAACCATGAAACACATACTTCACATAATCAGTGTGCCATGCAATCACAGCCCTTAAGGCAAAGTAACATACCCATCACACTAGTGATAGGCGACTCTATAGTCAGGCACACTGATGTCCCACTAACTAGGCTGGAAAAGGAGAAGGTTACAGTTAGCTGCCAGTCGGGCACCAGGATCCCCCACATAACAGAAGCACTCAGGTCACTCCAGAACAAGTACAAATACAACTCTGTCATTGTACAAGTTGGTGTGAATGACCTGAGATGTACCTCCCTGGATTACATGAAAAGAGACATGAAAGAGCTCTCTGATCATGTAGCCCAGGCAGGTATGACCCTGACCCTGAGTAGCATCCTGCCCTCACCAATAAGAATGATGCCACAGTATAAAGAAAAAATGGTCAACTTCAACAATTGGCTAAGTTTCTGGTGTCATTCAAAGGGGATCCAGTATCTGTCTGCCTGGGATGACATGCTCGACAAGCCACGTTGCTTCACAAGAGATGGCTTGCACCTGTCACCCTTAGGCTTTTGAATACTGGCAAAGGCTCTTGCCACTCCCATAGTGCCTTTTTTAGGCAAGGCTCAAAAGACAATCCCACCACTGTAAATAGCACAAGTAACCAAAAACTGAGGGTAATGCTACTCAACACAAGAAGTCTAAACCTCAAAATGCACGCACTCAAGGCACTCCTCAGTATGGAGAGCATCGATATCTGTGCAGTAACAGAAACCTGGTTTAAGGCTCCAGAGAGCACCCCAGCACTACCAGGCTATAACTCATACCATACCTTTCAGCCACAGAACCCAGACTGAAACACAAAAGGCAGGGGTGTATCCATATTCATCAAGGATACTCAAACCTCCAGGTTAGTGGTGCAGTACGATGCATCAGAGACCATCCAAGTGCAACTAACAACAGGCAAAACTGCAATCCAAATTGCAGCTTGCTACAGATCACCCACCATGACCCAGGATCCCCATTCCACATTTCTGGAGACACTGGGAAATATGAAGGTCCTACCAAACACCCTAATACTGGGTAATTTCAACTACCCAAACATTAACTGGAAGAACTACTGAAGTACTAACTCCCTTGCCCAATGCTTCCTAGAATTTATAAACGCGAATGCTCTGGATCAACTGGTCAACACCCCCACCAGAGGGAACAACATAATAGACCTGGTCATCACCAGCATGAGCGACCAGTGTTTCACACCTGACATCAATCCCTCGCTCATTAGATCAGACCATAGACTAATCACTCTGGATATTTACATTCCGCCCCAACCCCAATCAAAGAAACCACTGTGAAAAACTTCTCAAAAGCAAACTTCATGTTGCTTAAGACTGAGGAGGAAAGGTTCACAGTCCCCATGCCAATGGACAGTGCTGTCCAAGCTGCTGAAACCTATACAAAGGCACTCTATGATCATCTGCAGGAATGCATGGATCATGCTATCCCAAGTAAAACCAAGACTCACTCTTCCAAGAAAAGGAAACCAGTCTGGTGGACCCCTGCAATAAACAGGCTCTACAATAGAAGGAGGAAACTAGTACAGATAAGACCAAAATCCCTAGAAGGAAAGACATTCCTGATCAGTATCAGCAAAAAACTATGATCCCTCATTAAATCATCCAAGGCTAGCTTTGAAAGAAAAATTGCCAAGGACTCCAAAGATAACCACAAAGCGTTCTTTAGCTATGTCAAGAACCTAAGTGGAAACTCTCAGATCTGTTCTGAGTTGGTGCAGAATGGAACAAAATACACTGAACCGACTGATATTGCCAACATTTTGGCAGACAGGTTCAGTGCAAACTTCACAGCCCTCTCACCCCCTAAAGGGCCCATAACCATACCAGAAGAATGTAAGGCCCCGGCAATCATTGACACACAGGTTAAAACAGCCTTATCCAAAGCCAAAAACACAGTCTCAATGGGACCGGACGGTGTCCCAGTCTGGGTCTTACAAGAGCTCCAAAATGAACTAACCCCTCACCTAAACACACTGTTCAAACTCAGCCTCTCTACAGGCTACGTACTCACAGAGTGATGCACAGCAGCAGTTATCCCACTCCACAAAGGTGGCGCCACAATGGACCCCAGGAACTATTGCCCTATAAGCCTGACTAGCCTGGTTTGCAAGGCTATGGAGCGCATTATCATGGAACTCATTAACAGAAACACTGGGAATCTCCAAACTTTGGACCCCACCCAGTTTGGCTTTGTTAAGGGCAGATCATGCCTCCTAAATCTGGTGGACTTCTTTGAGACAATTACCAAGGCATTAGATGAGAGTAAGGAGGTCCACACTGCCTACCTAGACCTCGCAAAGGCTTTCAACACCATTCCTCACTCTAGTATTATAGACAAACTCACCAACCTGAACATTAACCTCTACGTCACGTGATGGGTTGCAAATTGGCTCAGGAACAGAACCCACATGGTGAGAGTTGCAGACTCTAGGTCTGACTCTAAACTGGTTACCAGTGGTGTCCCCAAGGGCTCAGTCCTAGGACCCCTCCTGTTTGGTATATACTTCTCAGAGATACAGGCAAGCACAGGAGGACTTTGGCTGATGAAGTTCACAGACAACTGCAAACTAGGGGCCATAATTGATTTTCTGGCTGATGCAGACACCCTCCAGAAGGGTCTAACTGAGACGGATAACTGGTGTCAAAATCATGGCCTCAAGCTGAATGCCAAAAAGTGCCTAGTCATCCCTTTTGAAAAAAACAAAGTACCTGTGAACTACCACATAGTTGGTATTCCCCTAAATACAAAAAAAGTAATAAGGGATTTGAGGACCCAAGTAGATAGCAATCTCTCCTTTGATAATCATATTGCCAAGGTGGTTAGAAAATCCTTCTACGTGGCCCACCTAATCTAAAAAGGGTTCGTATCCAGAACAAAGAAGGTTATTGTGCCTCTCTACTCATCACTTATTAGACCCATTATAGAATACAACACCCCATTTGGGATGTACCTTACAAGACACCTGCAACAGCTGGAATGACCAAAAAAGTTCCTCACCAAGAGGATTACTGGCCTCAAAAAGATGACCTATGCAGCCCAACTAAAGAAACTCCAGCTGTACTCAGTTGCATACTGCTTACTCAGAGGTGATCTCTGCTTGACATACAAGGCCATGTCCAACCCAGAATTGATGGATATGCTCCACCTAAAAAAGAAAATCCCTGAGAGCCACATGCTCTAGGGATATAAACCTTACCACAACGATAAATAGGATGTGCTGAAGGGATAGATTCCTGACCCAGAGACTCTCCATGCTTTGGAACAAGATTCCAATATATATCAGGCAGAGCCCCTCACTTGCACTCTTCAAGAGAAACCTTGACGGGTGGATGGGAAACAGAAAATTTACCCCGGGGATCACTGCAGTAGTTCTACTGATCAGAGGCACAGAGAACTAATCTAAGGGGGTGGCAAAAGCCAACACACTCTGGCTAGGCTTATAAATGCCCTTGGGCAGATAGCCTAGCACTTACCTATGAACCTATGAACCTAGGAAGAAATGGAAACAGATGATCTGCTGTGGTGACCCCTAATGGGAACAGCAGAAAGAAAAAGAAGAAAAATACTTTGAGTGTTTACCAATAAAGTAATGGTTTGGTCAGGCATACTAAAATATTTTTTGTGAAATAAATTGAAATTAATAAATGTTAACAAAACTTAGAACTGCACTAGCCATGTAATGAAAATCTTTCCTAATCTGATGGATAAACCTAAGTCCATCAGATTATAACTCCTACCTTGACAATCCAGAACATCTGAACTCCATAAATTGAATTATCATATGGAGAATATCTGTAATAGGAATAAGCAATATTTATACTATTTTTAATAGATATAGTACTATTGTAGATTAGAGGGAATTCTAATACAATATAAATATCTACTTATTGTATAAGCAATTAATATTTACATGAAAGATAGAAGACAAGCAATTCAATCATAGTAAAGTAGGATGTATCATATATAAAACCTCAATAAAAGATTATAGCACACAGTTATTTAACATATTCACCCTTATTGATGAAGTCTTTCAAAACTTATTACTTAATATAAATAGATGGTAACAATATTTATACCTAATGTTTATACTACAATGTATTTTACTGGATATATCAGAAGTTATAATTCATTGTTTGTCAGCATTTAAGTAATCACATTGTTTGTTGCTAACTTACTTAAAGCATCAATGTTGTTTTATGTGACCATTAATGAAAGTTAGTGCATTTTAATTGGGCGGCACAGTGGTGCAGCGGTTAACGTTGTTGCCTCACAGCAAGAGGTTCTCTGGTTCAATTCTCGGCTGGGGTGCCTTCTGTGTGGAGTTTGCATGTTCTCCCTGTGTTCGCGTGGGTTTCCTCCGGGTACTCCGGTTTCCTCCCACATTCCAAAGACATGCATCTGGAGCATTTCTCCCCGGGCCTCCGCTGAAAACAGGCTCTGTGGAACCTAGTCGGACATTCCCGGTCAACAAAATGTTAAATAAATAAATAAAAATAATTATCAAGACAGTGTAAGAAACTTCTCTGTGTGGAAGATTTTCAGTCCCTATATCTCTAGTTAATCACTGTATACTAATCAGATCAGACAATAGTAGAAGTAGTGAATTTAAACTCGTCTTAAGTAAAAAAAAAATAATAAAAAATGTATAATTGTACAGAATTACTAAGTATTCCAAAGTAATCCAAGCAAGGCAGGCAGTCTGTTTCCAGTCAAAACTCCTTTATTAAGTACACAGACGAGCGATCCAAGTAAAACAAAAATAGAGTAATAGTTTCCTCACAAGCTTTCTAAAGATATATATATATATATATATATATATGTATATATACTTTTTATCAGGGAAGGGAGTGGTTTATTGTGCTGTCAAACAAAGTGTTATTGGTACACATGTTAAATTCACATCCTTTCCCCCATCAGTGTGACATTCGAGCTGGTCCTGCCCTACTTAGCAGCTGTCATAATAATATAATCCTTATGCACTTTAAATAAAATTTATAATGATGTGGTACCTTTTATTTAACCAGATTAAGTACATTATTAAGTCTGTGATTTTATCCAAGACAGTATATTACATGGCTGGGAATATGTCAACCTTAGTCCATTTGGCAATCAAAAATATATATAAATATATACATATACACTTTGCATGTAAAAAATAAAAAAATCAATTGTAAAAATCATATTCTATTTTCATAACCTATTGTTAACAAAGATCCCTTTTGTCCTTCTAGACTTCTTCAGGTCTGTGTACAAGAACCCTAAAAACTATCTATAAAAATATTATTGTATAATTAGTTAGTATTGTTATTACACATAATTTTGAATAAAGTGGAAAAAAGAGAACCAGAAAAAGAAAAAATAATAAGAAAAAATGTATGATGATGGAAACAAAATATGCACTTAAATTACAACTGATTTAAAATGGTATTTAAAACCAACTGGTAGAATAAAATAAAATAAAATAAAATTAGTCATGTAAACAATGTGGCAATGTTCTAAGTTCCAGTACACTTTTAATTGAACAGTAGTAGTTTAGTCCAGGCTTCCTGAAAGAGTTCAGCTTTAATTGCCACATGAGTTCATGCTTCTCCAGAATGTTCCAGATGTCTCCTTCAAGATCATCAATGTCTATGTGATCCAGGATCTGGAACTTAAAACCTGTGTGTCTTTTACGAAGAGAAAGGTGTTTGGCTAGTGCATTATTTTTATATCCAGAGCAGATTTCTCACAGATGACATGAAATCCTGTGCTTGAGTTTATTTACAGTTTTTCCACATTCCACATAAAATGCATCACATTCATTGCACTTTGCTCTTTAAATTACTTTTGTAGTGTTACAGTCACCCCCTGCACTGGTTTTAATGATTTTCTTTAAATAATGGATATAAAAACTACCACCTTGCTGTATAAATATACAAAATGTACAATTAGTTTCACATCTTTTATCTCTCATATGGTCTAGGTTTAAATTCAACAAAACATCTAATGTTCCTGGCCTTCCTATAAACAAATGTTAGGGCTTCACCTAAGATGTTAATCAGAAAAAGGTTTCCTGTGACAATGTCCCAGTTTTCTTCAATAACATTTTTGATACTGTGATAATCCAAAGTGTATGTCAGGATGCAGTTATTTTTGCAGTTGTCATTCTCTGTGGAATTTAACATCCTCCTACTGGGGAGGTTGAGTGAAGGTGCTTCAGTCCTTTTATATTTTCAACTGGAAACAGACTCCTTGCCTTGCTTGGATTATTTTTGAATACTTAGTAATTCTGTACAATTATGTATTTTTTATTATTTTTTTTTTACTTAAGACGAGTTTAAGTTTGCTACTTTTACTACTATTGTCTGATCTGATTAATATACAGTGATTACCTAGAGATATATGAACTGAATCTTCCACACAGAGAAGTTTCTTACACTATTTTGTTTTTGGACCCACTATACATGATTAGTGGGTTGTTTTGACACTTCGGGGATACCATGGAGATTACTTCTTTTGTTTTTTTTTTTTTATTTTAATTATCAGTGCATCCCTCATCCCCCCATTTACTACACATAAGGATTTTCATATCTGTCATTCTTATTATAAAATGAGTGAAATTATAGGTCAAAAACAAAAAATTCACTTATTGTTATTAATGATTACAAGTTCCCTTTCCATATTCATAAATTGCCATTTTATGGCATATACTGAAAGTTTTTAGATTTAAATGGTAACATTCTATTTTGTATAATCAGCAAAGATTAAACTGAGTGATTGTTATCAATTTAATACTATTTCTTCAGAATGTGATTGTTACATTCTGTGACATTCCTAGGTCAGGCTTCTATTGTTTCCCTTGAATAACTTTGTCAGTTTGATGCCATGTATAAAACATTAGTTACCTTGGTAACAGCTTAAGTATTATATATGGTCAAGATGAGTTACAAAACCCCAATTCAAGCTAAAGCAATTATATGGCTTGTTATGCACATTAAGTTATATGAGAAAATCAACATGCTTCCCCTTGATGTTCAATATAGTGTATGTCATTTATGACAAGTTAAAACAGTAGTGTTATTATACACAAGCCTATGTTATTAAACTGAGTGTCTATTGTCAATTTAATACTATTTGTTCAGAATATGATTGTTACATTCTGTGACATTTCAAGTTCAGGCTTCTATTGTTTCTCTTGAACAACTTTGTCAGTTTGATGTGATGTATAAACATTAGTTACCTTGGTAACCACTTAAGTATTATATATGGTCAAGATGGGTTATAAATCTACAATTCAAGTTAAAGCAATTACATGACTTGTTATGCATATTTACTTATATAAAAAAAATCATCATGCTTCCCCCTTGATGTTCAATGTAGTGTATGTCATTAATGACAAGTTAAGACAGTAATGTTATTATACACAAGCCCATGTTATTAAATCCTGTCTTTAATATCTAAATTCAGCAGACTGTTTCATCTTATATGACAATTATATATTTTATGTCTAGATTTACTAAAATCATAAATAACATAACTATTGCGTTTTTTTTTAGCTGTTGCTTAGTTATTTGAGAGACCACAAGTGGCAATGCTTATTCTTATTATTAGCTCCTTCCAAGCATGTTTATACAGTCCATATACTTTAAACTATTAGACCCTTCTAGTTTCTTATTTGTTATAAGTATATTTCCATCCTTGCATACACACATATCAGTATTAAAGCATGGGCAACAATGACCATCCATTTTTGCCAGAATACCATTCACTAGTTCATGTGGTGTGTTTCCAGGCTGTTCTTAAAATATCCAAACCAATATCTGTCCTGTTCAATTTTACCAGCGTGTTCCATGCATTGGCCACTCTGCCAGTGAACCATTCAACACACCTTCCATTCCAACAGATATTCCCACAAATGAAATCTGATGATTCTCTAGCACTTCCCAGCAACCCCAAACAACCCTAGACTCAGCTATCCCCATATGGCCAACAAGTCCGAACAAGCTCACCTCCCAGACCACTGCAAAGAGTATTGCACAAGACTAAGTGCTCTTAGTGTTTCACAATAACTCAGACTTCCACTCTTATCTAAGTCCTTAATGTGTTTGGACCAAAATACATTTTAAATATAAAATTGCTCTTTTTTATTTTTTTTTTATTTTTATCAAGAATCAACTTAATGAGCTAAACGAAGTGTTGGGAGACCATCAATATGTGTACATGTGGTTTAAAGCAGCCCCTTTATATATATATATATATATATATATATATATATATATATATATATATATATATATATGTGTGTGTGTGTGTGTGTGTGTGTGTATTTTTTTAAACCAAAAACTTCATTGTTGAAAATACTCTCAAGCATTATCATCACTCTGTCTCTATTACCATAGCAACCTGGGAGCATCTCCTTCTGTTATTGTGTCTGTGTACTGCATACCAGAGGCTCACAATGCACCTGAAGCAAAGCTTTACTTCACTGCAACTTCAAGCCTAAATTCCCCCTCTTTCAGCGAGGCAGCAGCCAGGAAAAGAACGAAGAGTAAACAGGAAAAAAAAAATCTCCCAACAAACCACCACAACATGAGATACCACATTTGTCCAGCCTTCCCACCTCTCTTCCTAATACACAAGCATCAGTAAACCTCGATCGCAAGCCATAACCCACAGCTTTCAGGAGACAAAAACGGCAACATACAACAGCTGCCAGACACAGATGCATCCACACACACCATGCAGGCTTAATCAAACAGCACTTGAAGCTATGATACCTGCCATAATTGATATTAAGTATGTTTAGACAGAATAATAATAACATTTGTACTAGCTGCTAGACATGGCTGCATCTATGCACACCATATCAGGATTGATCAAACAGCATTTGAATCTATGATACCTGCCATAATTGATATTAACTATGTTTTGACAGAATAATGATGACATTTGTACTAGCTGCCAGACATGGCTGCATCTACGCACACCATATCAGGATTGATCAAACAGCACTCGAATCTATGATACCTGCCATAATTGATATTAATTATGTTTAGACAAAATAATAATGACATTTGTACTAGTTGCCAGACACAGCTGCAGCCACACGCTCCATATCAGGATTGATCAACTAGCCCTCATAGCTGTGATACCTGCCATAATTGATATTAACTATATTTAGACAGAATAATTATGACATTTGTACTAAGAGCTTGCTAGTATTATTTAACCAGGATATACATGCCATTTCTAAATCATACTTTAATTGAAGAAGGCATTAGCCTCTATGACATTTTTTTTCAAAACACTCTACTGTTACTGCTATTATATACAATGTTAATTTGTTACATTTGAGTCTGAACTCATATGAATGGTACCTTGCTGAATTTGTTAAATAATTACTTAAACTATTATAAGTAAAATCAATAAAAAATTAACAAGATAAGTATACATTGAGTTCAAGTAGGGGAATATAAACTTCTATGTTTGTATTATATGTTGCTTTGTTTGGCTTATATATAATGTAAATAGTAACCCATCTTGACCTGCGTTTATTTGTGAAGAATTATTGGACTCTTTGAACATTCTGAATAAATTATTACTGTTTCTCAGTTTTTAAGAAACACTCCTTTTTTTAAATAAAAGCAGATGACAAGTGATGTACCATATCAGTTGATACTTTGAGAGATGTAGTTGAAAGAGTTATTTTTTTGGGACAGTTATATTGGAATCATTTTTTTTTGTTTCTTCTTTCTAGCATCAATCCAAGGATTTGTTTATTTTATTCTTTTAAGAGTAGGGGTCATCCATTCCATTTCTTCTGGGATATACACTATGGTGTTGTTTTTTATGAATATAGTAGCTTCTTCTGAGTCATTAAAGGTTCTCATCTCATTGGCAAAAAGTATTTTTATCTTGGCTGGAAAACCCAGCTGTGCTTTAATGTTGTTTTGTTTCAACAGTTTTATTATTGGCTAGACTTTTTTCCTTTGTTCTAGTATTCTGGAAGAATAATCGTTGTCAAACCTTATCAGGCTTTGATTGTATTTTAAGGGTGATTTTCTCCAAGCAGATTTTAATATTAGTTCCTTGTCCAGAAATGAAAGAAATTTTATAACTATGGATCCAGGTGGAGTATTTGTTGAGTTAGAAGCAGGTTTCCTCAGTGCTCTATGTGCCCATTCAGTTCCAAATAAAAGTCCCTCTTTCAAGTCTAAAAAAATCAGGAATCCAGGTTGTTAAGAATGAAATAATGTCTTCTCCTTCAGTATTTTCAGGCAGACCGAAGATCATTATATTGTTTCTCCTTTCCCTGTTTTCTAAGTCATCTATTTTGTTAAACAGCCATGTATTCTGTTTAAGCAGAAATTCTTTTTGGAATTCTTTCTCTTTGAGTCTTCCTTCAATGTCATTTAGAGAAGTCGCTATATTTGTTATTTTTATATGGTGTTGCTATAATAGTTCCTTAAGAGCATCAGTCTGTTTTTGAGAATTTAAATTGAGGTTTTCCAAGTCATTTTAAAGCCACCCATCTTCAAAGATAGTTCCTGTAAGGTAGATGTCATCAATTGCAGTTCTTTTTTCAAAGTAGCATCTAGATGAGAATTCCTTGAGTTGCTCATATTCAGTGACTCAATACATCTCCAAGTTACTTGACAGGAATTTTTTTGTATATCTCCACCAAAATTGATATTTATGTAGTTTAGTAATTTATCTATAGATTTATGATGTTTTAAACTTGAAAATAATGAAATTTTCCTATATTATTATACAAGTTTATGGAGTTCTCAAAATGCACTGCTTTCAGTTGGCCATCTAGGCTCTGCCCCTCCCTGGGGATATTCTTGAGGGTCTTTTTACAGCTGTGTGTACAAAATGGGTCTTTATACAGTAAGGGCACTTTGTTCTTGTTATTCAAGGGTTTAGGGAATGTTCTCTGTTTTAAGTCTATTCAATGGAGTACTGTATTTACAGTTGAATAATTTTTACCATACTGAAACAAGCTTAAGATTTGTTCTGCTGCTAACAACCATCTTATTCTGCTATGTATATCATTTTGATGCACTCAGGAATTAGCAAGCAGGATGAAATGGCAAATCGTATTTCTGGCTGTTTGAATTACATTTATATCATGTGATGAGAAGAGAAACACTATAGGTGGAACATTCAGGAGTCTGAGAATTAGTAAAATGAGTAGGCTGCTACCGATTATTATTTCAGAAGAAGTATGCAGGAATGCAATATTTATATTACTATCTATGCATTTAGTCTACAGGCGCAAAACAAGTTGGCTCAGCATTTATTTTTCCCCTTTCTAAACCTATTGTTCTAGGTACAGATTACGATATGAATCAAAACAGTTAACTTGCACCAGGTTGAGTTTGTATAAAAATAGAATTTCTTACAGTGCTAAAAATAAATATAACTTAATAAGTAAATATTAATTAAACATGTGACATTGAATTAACAAGGTAGGAAAAAGGTCACATTTTATTGTAGATAAAATCTGGAAGGTCAAATACCATTTGTAAGCCTAAAAATTATGTTTTATATCTAGAAGATTCTGTGTCTGCACAGTCTTTTTAAGGGTCTTTGTTCGTTGATAAGCACTAGAGAAGCATTTCTGAGTCTATTCTCTGGGTAATCCAGAAAACTGAAATAACTCATGCAAATCTATGGTTCCATGCTCATCTCTCCTTAGGAAATAGTAGTCCATTTTATTGCAAGCAGAACTTGTCTAGTTTCTGTCCTTGGGGAAATGTCTTCTTCACGGCAAATAGATCTCTTTTGCCCCTGTGGATTCCTGTGGTCTGACTAACAGCAGGATGAAGTATTACTCCACCATTACCTTTACTAGAATGTGGCTGCACAGCAACCCTGTGTCATATATCAAAGACAAGCTGTTTCTCAGAGTTCAGCTGCACTGTTAGCCAAGTAGCTAACGATAGTCAAGAGAAGAATGAAATGCTGAAAAATGAACAAATGAATTACTCAGCATTCTAATTGTACCTAAGGAGAGGGCTTTCTCTGCATTTGTTTGCTTATCTGCAAATTGACTTTAATCACTTTTTTTTGGGGGGGGGTGTTCTTAGCCAAATGGATAAAGCAGTTAAAGCAAAACAACACCTGGCAGAGGTTCTTGTTGGTCCAGTGGTAGTGATACCTGGATTTTGCACTTGAGTCCAAAATGGCAGCTAATATTCTCTTTGTTCCGTGATTCTAAAAGTGTCTATGCAGAGAGCTCTCTTTGTATTAGTGTGTGTGTGTGTGTGTGTGTGTGTGTGTGTGTGTGTGTGTGTGTGTGTGTGTGTGGTTAAAATTACACATCTGTTCAGTGATTCTATGGGTTCTAAGCATAATTCTCAACTGATCAGATGTTTGCCTTATATTTGCACTCTGTTCCTCATACAGTTTGTGGTTTTCTGACAAATCACTCAGGATTGAAACCACTGAATAATAAAATACAATTGAGTTTCAGACTTCATATCCTTTAGAAAATGTATGCTAATAAAAAATATTATTCTAGCAACTTTTTAAGTTTAGAAGAGCAATATTAACAATTTGTCCATATTTTTGGGCATATGTCCATCCATTATTTTAGGTTTTGTTCAAGTTTCTTTGGCTAAAAGCTTGAGATGTATAGTTTCTGAGGTGAATTAGTTAGCTAGTAAGTAACATTAAGTGACAGTTTAAGTTGATTAAGAACAGTGGAGGCAATCATTTCTGCATGACACTTAAAAGAGAGGGTCTGGTCCATACATACAGTAATGTTCTTAGATGAATACTAGGCTAACTGCCCTGAAGGGCCATTTTAAGCCTAGCCAGTATGTCTGCCTTAGTCATCATGCCAAATTTTTGTGAGTTTTTCAGGTGTAAGATTTTTATGAACGTCCTGAATCATGATGGAGCTAGCATTTTAAGATGCTATAATAGTCCTGAAATGGACAATTCTTATAGAGTTAGTGGATAGTTTGTTACACTCTAACCAGTGACCCAGTGAAAGGAAAATGTTTTGAAGGGCATTTTGTATGGTAGATGTGTTGGTACCTCTCACTTGTAACAAAAAGTTCTGCATGGAGGATAATATTCATTATGAGGTGGTTTGCAGGCATGCTATTGAGAATGAGGGAAGTGAAAATGATTAATGATTCCAAGTACCAAACTCTGTGGAACACTATCTTTAAAGAATCCTATTTCAGAAATGACAGATGAGCTCAGAACTTATATTGAATCTTCAGTCCAAAAGGTTGCTTCAGATTCAGTTCAATGCACAAAGCCAAATGGTGACAGTTTGATAATGAGAAGAGAGTGATCAACTAATTCAAACACTGAAGGTGTGTTTACAAACACAGGGTCAGATAGAACCCTTTTGTCTATATTCTTTTAGATAACATTTTGTAATATCTTATTTGGAAGCAACAGTATTATAGACATTTTTGAATCCATGCTAAACATTAGTTCTGAAGTCATGAGAGTGAATTTGATGACATGCTCAATAAGGTAAATACAATTTTTTGTTTCTACTATTCTGGTGTTGGTCATAGGGTGAATACAGGCTAATGATCTTAGACTGAACAGGGGACAGTGTTTTAAGGAGAGAGAAAAACATTAGTATGCTTCAGAGGCAGGATAAGAGATAAATTATAGAGATTGGTCAGAGGACCAGCAATGCAAAGAGCGGACCTTTTTGGGTGAGAATGGCATAGAAGAGAGATTGTTGAGGCTCAACCCACTTTTAAATTATCAAGTAGTTTGCAAACTCTACTTGAGTATATTTCACTGAAGTGAATGGGTGGGTCAGAAACATGACAAAGGATATGGTAAACCCATTGCTGACTGGGTGAGCAAATAATCATTTGTTATCAACCTGTGAAATAATTCTCTAAAGAAGATGAGAGTAAGTGCCATCACGGTATGTGACAGGAAGGGCTGAGTCATAAGAATCAAATCAATTCATTAACAAATTTGCAGAACACCCTTGGAGATTAAGTGAGACGTTACAACTACCTCCTAATAATGGTTGATTTGGCTGTGTTTGTCAATATCCTGCAATGTCTTTTAAATCTTTTGGATTTTTGGTAGACAGTACTATCTTGCCTGTTCTTTTTCCCCCACAGAATGTAATTGTTCAATGAGTGAATCTTCTCTGCTTGTACATCTTGAAATAAATGTACATGAAAATTTGGGTCACTTTGATTTTACTGGGCAGTGGTTACTAAAAGAATCCAGTAAGATAAGGAGACCTTAACACCTATGTTAGAATAATGATAAGCAAGGTCCTATCCATCATGGTAGTGCCAATCCTTGTAGTATTAGAGACACATTGGGTGGGAGTAGGAGTAGGATGATTCAAAGGCCATGACCAGTTTAAATATAAGCCATCTAAGAGGGAGACATTCCACAAAAAATGCTTTAAATCATAAATCTACAAGAAAAACTGACCATTGGTGAAATCTTACAATGGATTTCAATATCTCTTGGTTATTTTGGACAATGCAACTAAATACTCTGAGTCTGTCTCCCTATATAAGTCTAATGCCTACTCTATAGCTAGTCGGTTAATCTTATTAGTTCCCAGGGAAGGGATACCTAATCAAACACTCATTAACCAAGGGACTCCATTTATGGCCAGAATAATGCACTAACTTTGGCGCTACTTTAAAGCTAAAGAATTAAAATCTTCAGTCTAATATCCCCAGGTTGATGTGTTAGTGAAGTGTTTTATCTGAATCTTAAAATCCATCATCCTGAGAAAAGTTATTGAGGGAAATGGTAAAAACTAAGACTCGTTAGAATCATACCTAATGTTTGCCATTACTGAAATACAACAAATTACTTGAAAGTTCAGTTGTTTTGAGTTATTGTACAGGTTGCACTCTTATTGATTGTTAGATATTACCAGAAGAGCTTGGTAAGAGGAAAAAACTTTTAAAATTGTCATATAACAGTACATTAACTTAAAAAACAGGCTGAAAATAATAATGCCCATTGTACAGAAACACATGGAAAGGTCCAAGCTACACAAAAAGTGGTACCTAATATAAATGCAAGGAACAAGGAATTCAAAGTTGGACATCAAGTGTTAGTTTTGGTCCATTATGCAGAAAACAAACTTTTGGTTACATGTCTTGCTCCATTTGAAATAGTGTAACAATTAAATTATGTAAACTGCAGTGTTACATAGTCTGGTAAGAGAAGTTGAGAACAACTGTACCATATTAGTGCCTGGAACCATGGAAAGAAGTTTAGACAGTTCATATGAAACTGGTAGAGAAAGAAATTTGACCTTTGTGCTTGCATTGCAGACAGCTGACACAATAACTAAACCACAGAAACAAGAGGTAAAGGAGTTTCTCTTAAGAAACAAAGAAGTGTTTCCAGAACTACCAAACAGGTCATATCTTATTCAATACAATACTGATACCATTCCTGGAGAAAAGGGTAACTTAAAACATTAGAGAATATCAGAATTACAAAGAAAGGTTATAAAAAAAGGATGTATAGCAAATGCTTAAGATTGGGTTGGGGTGAAAGAGTTAGCAAAATTTTGAGTAAAACTGCATAGTGTTTGCTCCAAAGCCTGATAGAACAATCAGATTCTGCAATAATTTTATGAAGCTGAAAAGCAGTTCATCATTTCACAGGTATCCAATACCTAGAAATAGATGACCACATTAGAGCTGGCAAAGATACTGACAAATGTATCCGGAGCCAGGGGAAAGGACAGTTTTTCAACCCCAGGAGGCATATTCCAATATGCTATCATTCGTTTTCAGCTACAAGGTTCCTCTTTGACATGTCAAAGAATATTGGATAAAGTACAACAGCCCCCTGTTAAACAATCTGTCACTCACTTTAATGATATTGTAATACAAATCAAGGATTCAAACTTCTATTGACTTAAGGTCCTAGCTGTGCTAGGCTATCTGAGACATCACAGGTTGACAGTTAAGCTTTCTAAGAATATGTTATGCTTGAAAGTGTTGAAATATTTAGAGTATGCAACAGGAAAAGGAATTAATTCTAGAAAGAAAAGAAAATCAAATCAAAACAATAAGAAATTGGCTTATTCTTAGGCACTAATAAACAAGTGAGAGAATTTTATCAATTAACTGGGTACTTTCAAATATTTATACCCAGCATTGCATCTCCTGCATTCCCTCTTACAGACCTAACAAAAGGAAGGGATCCCCTTAAATTAAAAATGAACACCATAGGCATATAATGCTTTTAAACAGTTGAAGGATGTGATACGTTCAGTACCTGTTTAGCATTCTTGGATTTAAGTAAACTCTTCACATGATGTTGACATGAAGACCACCATATATGATTTTTAACTTATATGGTAAGTAGAGTGGAGAATAAGAATTTCACTATCAAGATGAAATGCTTGGCAAATCAAATGGGCACTCTCTTCTCTGAAATACTATGTCTCTGGCAGACACTTTTGATTAATAACAGGGCAAACCATCATAATGTGGTTACATGGTAATACCTAACTTTGTATTTGAGCACTCTCCTTCCAACTCTTTATGTTTACTGAAAAACATTAGTCCAACTCGACTCACATACATGTATATATGTATGTATGAGTTTTCTGTATTTTGTAGTTTCAAACAACGGATAAATCTCCTTAAATAATGTAATCACTGCCAGCAGACACTCAGAAACTGTACCAGTGGTGCCTCCCTTTCCAAACAACCACTCAAATCCTATTTCTAAACTTTGTCTAGTTCCTAACCCAGGAAAATTAGCACAGTTCTTAATCACACATAACCCTACTTACACTCATGCTTATAATATTAGTCAGCATCCGTGCTTTCACTCACATGTGTCATCAACATTCTTTTCATCTGATATTTTGAGCGTCTCTGTGAATCTCTCAATATTTTGATAATTTGTCATTTCATACACATAGATTACCAACAAGTAGTTGACAGACAGCCCCATGCATAATAGAGGTGCACTCACTGATTCTTGATTCACCAAAACAACTGAATGAAGGAATGCCAAACTTGCCCCCCCCCCCCCCCACAGGACCCATGCTGAATCCTAGGAGTTTCAGCAAAGTAACAAAAAGAGATGAATGTTGAAGTTGCCCAGATGAAGGACACATGTGGATGTTTGTTTCACAGTTTTTCTGGGTTGGGGAATAATGAACCAGGAGTCTACAAAGCATGGATTAACTAATAACAGTACACTATTTTTGTTTTTACATACTGCTGCAAAGAGACTGAATCATGTGAAAACTTATCTATATTGCTGGAAAACAGAATAAAAGGATGATGTGCAAGCCAATGAAAGGCTTAGAAGCCACATCCTGAAACAAAAGCAGGAGGAATAAAGAGGGAAAACATCTTGGAAATAACAATCTTTGTCACATAAATCATTATGACAGAAATTTTACCTTTCAGAAGAGATAAATTCAGGCAGTAGAAATAAATTTGCAATCCTAAGTAACATAAAAATACAGCTAGTTGCTACAATTCTACTGCTGAATTAAAGATGTACAAATTCAGATGTCTAGCTACTAAAGAAAATAGAACCTTGCAAATATTTTATTTATAAATATTCTGACAACAGTTTTGGAAGTGGCAAAATAATGTAGAAGCAAAGACAGTCTTCAGAAGGAACGAGATATTAGTGTTAGACAGCTTCTTCTGTCATATGACTAATGCTTTCTTAGTTAAAAGGACAGCTGCAGCTGTTAGACCTCTACAGCAGGAAAGTGTTTATTCACATTTCATTTCACTTTACTGGGAAAACTGTAACCCATGCTTGTGCAATGTGTATTATGCAAAAACCTTGTCACAGCGCAAGATGCAAAGTTTTAAGTAAATCTTGATAACATGGTTATAATTTTCCAAACATAGCACCACAAATATGGTTGTCAGTATGATATTAACCGACTTTAACTGCTTTGATTTTGGCTTTTTATTTGTGTATATACATGGAATTTGATCCCACAGCATTGACATGCTGGAATCCATACTGATGTTATTACTTAAAGGTCAGAAGAGTATAAGGTATCAGGGAAGACTTACATGAAGGTCAGATATAATGCTTCTCTAAGACTGCTTTTTCATTTAAATGCAAATCAGTAGAACATTGTGTAGAACCCTGTATAATATGGAAGCAATCCCTTTATTAAGAGACTTGTCGTCAGTGACTACCATACTGTGCAGCTGGAGAGATCAGCTTCCTGCTGTTTAACAAAGCCCCTTTCAACATGACAATGACATTTTAATTTAAAAAAACTGCATGGAATCTTATCTAGTTTTAAATTGTAACTGCAACATATTTTACAGAGATTTCTAAAGAAAATTAAACTATTACCTGATTTAAAATCGTCAACATAGTTGGCATGTAGAAATATTTTCTATTTGTGTCATTAGTTTTATTCATAGAACACTGAAACTCACATTGCTAATAACTATATACTTTTTGTATGTAGAATCCAATTTGTGATAATAAATTTACTTTACATTTTACTGCTGGTTGTCATATCACAGTTGAGCCTTATACTTCCCACTATTGTATAAATACCTAAGTTAACAGAAAAGGTTCAGGCAGCATACATTGTTTAAAGACCAGTTAGTCTGAAATTGCAGTAGACGTCGCTGTACTTTGGCGACTGTAAGATTATGTGGTTCTGGTTCATAATGGTGTTGTGTTTTCTGAGTATAAATTTCAGTAGTACATGTTGCTGAATAAACTATGATCTGATGTTGTCCATGTTCATGCCTTTCTCAACTAATGGGGTCAGATCTGATCCTCAGATCTGACTAGGCCATTTTACTAGCTCATGGTCAATAACAAACTCTCAAGCTCCTTTTCTACCGTAATGCACCGCCCCTAACATCCCTCAGATCTTGTTTACCACTTCGGCGTTCACACATGGTGGCTTCAGCTCTCAAGTCTTCAGTGAGATATAAGTCAATTTTTCTTATCTCCTTTCAAAAAAGTTCTACAACATATATTTCTTTAATCTTTAATTATTGTTTTTCATCCTAAGTTGTTTCTTCTATTATCTTTCTTATACTTTGGGTGTAAAACCTTCCTACCATCATTGGTAGGCCTATCTCCTTCCCTTTGCCCTTCTTTACATGTACAGTAATCTCTATATTTTTACATTGCTGTTAATTTCTGTTTAACTACAAGTTTTGTTTTTTGTTTTTTTTGTAGTTCTTATATACCATTGCTGGTATTTTTCCTTTTCCCATCCCTTTTCCTTTCTACCTATTAAAAAAAAACTTTACTTTAACTCTTCTCTCTTAACTAAGAAAATATCTGAGAAAGGTCCTGCAGGTTTAAAAAAAATGTAACAAATGGGGGCACAGGTTGCCTTTGTCTGGTGCCCACAGTCTTTGTGTGTATTGTTTAGGACCAGAACACTTACAATTGGACTGCAGTTTTTGTCACAGGTTCAACCCCCATACTTTAGCAGATAGGAAAAATAAGCTGATTTTGAACGATTTGCTGCCATCTTCCTTTTCTGAAGCCATTGCTGGGGTTCAGTCTACCAAACATCAATTGAAAGATGCATCAAAAAGGTCTAGATCCTCAGATTCTCCAGCCTCTACCTCTTCTGAACCAAGAAGGAAGAAAGAAAAACTGGATCCAAAGCTAAGTCCAATCTGACCGTCATCGGATCCGACCACTCATACTTTGGATCCTACATCCTTGGATCCAACCAAACATATCTCGGTTCCTACATTTTCAATTCCAAAGCTCTTACCAAGTACTACCTATTCATCAAGCCTGGATCTGGTTCTGTCCAAGGAGTCCACTCCCTTTCTAGAGAAGCACTCAAAATTGCTATCCCTGTTATCCCCTCATTCCTCCAGGAATCTCACAGAGGCAGATATGGAGAGGATGATGAAAAAGTTTTTCAAGGAGCAAATTCAGAAGGGAGCTCTCAGTTTCTACCCCTTTTGGTCAAGAATTCTGCCCATCTACCACTTCATCAACAACAGCTCCTTCTCTGATTCAACCTGTAGTTTTAGAGCCTACAGATATGAGCCTTCTGGGTCTGTCTGGGTTGGATGTGACGAGAACATCTTCTTCAGATCTGACTATTGCTCTGAGTACACCAGCTCTGATATCATCAGAGCCAGATAACTCTTGGATCCAAAGCTTCACTGATGGATCCAAGGGGATGGAGTTGACTTCAAGGTTTCCTGAGCCATGTCTTTCTCTTGGAGCTTCAGTTGTGGGTAGCTCGGCTTCAACTTCTGCCTCTGATGGATTGATCTTGGGGCAGAGGGAGGTGATGAGCCAGAAAGTCACTTTCTCAGCTCTGTTGGCTTCCTTCTGTCTGGAGCGGTCTGCTTTTGAGGTAATGGAGAGAGTGGTCTCTGCTTTGGCAAGTCAAATGCCCCCCCCCCCCGGATCCATTCTCTATTTCTCAGATGACTTTGCACCATGATACTCAACATTCTACCCCACAGGGAAAGCCAGCCAAAGCTTTCCGTCTAACCAGCAGGGTATCTTGATCTCTTCTGATACTTCTCTGGACTACCCTGTGATTCCCCACTATTGGCCAAGTAATCAAAGAGTCTCAATCCTCTCCACTAACACCAGTACTCACACACAATATTTCCAGATGCAGCTCTCTGCATCAAGTGCAATTTCCCTTAAGAGCACACAGAGACTACAGTCAGTCAGGGGCTGGTTTCTCCCTCTTTCTCCAGATCCCCAGTAAGACTTCCCACTGGCACAGCTGTAGAGTTGAGATCTCAGCAGAGGGGACAAGCCAAGACCTCCAACACTCTCTCTGTCCAACCAGTGCTTCGTGTCCCTGCCCAAGTAGCTGACACACATACTCTTGGAGATTTGATTTACACATACACACACACACACACACACACACACACACACACACACACACACACACACACACACACACACACACACACACTCACACACATCTGGGAAAGGCTGGCACAAATTTACTAGCTATGCCCCCTTTTATCCAGACTATAAGGTAGTTATCACTGTCACCAGCCATGTCCTTATCAGCTACTTTAAGGCCCTTAACAAAGGGTGTCCAATCTTTCTGTGTAATGTTACTATCAATATAAATGGTAGTTTGACCAAGAGCAAGATTATTAGGAGTGGTCTACATAGTTTCACCAAATAAATATGCAAGTACTCTCATAACTTAAATATGCCTCACAAATGTTAGCCACAATGAAAAGTTTAAATATATTTAATAATAAAAAACAAAAGAACAAGAAAATACTCACTATATAATCACAGTAACATCAGAGTTCACAATCACAGAAAATATTTAAAACAACATTGCAGGACAGTCTCAAATAAATAAAGAAAAACATCTAAACTATGCTTCACTATATTCCTGACTAAATCTAAGAGAATGTGTCCTAGTTAACTTACTTACAGAGCTAGCAATGCAGATGTGGTGAGTGGGTCTTCCAGCTGATGTTGTCAGGTCAGAGAAAAAACAGAATACTCAGTCTCTCTCAGAGAGTTCTTAAATTAATATCTCAAATATTACTGCTCGGCTAGCTTGCAGGATGACATCACTTCTTGTCATCTGACTCTATCCCAAGGAAACCCCCATTGATGCAGCTGGTAGCATTTAGTATCTACCTGTAAAAATACATAGACAAGGCTTTTCTTAGATCTCAGGCAGATCCTGGAAGTCATAAGACAATAAAAACACTTCCAAGACAATACAGTGAACCTCTAGTTCTAGACATTGTGTCTGTTACTAGACTGAAATTGAAAGATAACATAATTTTATGGCGTGGCTATAAAGTAAATTAATTTCAACAATTTTTTCTGAAGTTTTGCAAGTTAATCTTCTGTATTCTAGTTTTTCCTTTTTAAAATATATACATGCAAACAGTTACAATACTGTATATGCATTTATCTTCTGTTCCAGTAGAGTAAACTGTTGATACATTTTTAAAGCTTAATACTTTACAACTTTTTTCAACACACACTTCTGTACCAAAAGTTTGATATACACACAACATACAGTTCAAATACATTTGTGACACAAGCATATGAATCATGTTTATATTCACAAATGACATATAATTATTTACAAAATTCTAGATAGCTGGGCTGGTAGTATTTCCTTTCATGACACACCACACTGAGGAAGTCTATAGGAAGAGGAAAGTGCAAAAGGAGGCACTTAGACTCTCCTCAGGAGTCAGTCACTGAGGATATTGATTTTGATGAAGGGGCGGAGTCCCCAAAATTAATAACCAATGACATCTCATTTGGAGACATTCTTGAGATCCTAATGCAAAGGGGTGGCTGGTCTTCCAAGACCATTCTCTTGAGGAATTTGTATATCTGGAAGCATTTGATACTAGTTCATCTACCTCTTGAGTTACTCCGCCAGCTGATGAACTTATTCATCTCCAAGTGGGTATGGAAATAACTTGATATAATTGAGCCATTCCCCAAGAGACCAGACAGGATTCCGGCTCTACCAGCATGCCAGAAATATTGGAGTAAAGGGGTTCCAGTAGATGCCATGGTTGTAGTGGCAGCTACCAAAAAGGAATTCACTGAGCAGAGTTCCACTATACATCCCCCAAATAGACATTCAAGAATGATAGATTTGGGAAGCATGTTTATTCCTCAGCTACTTTTGCACTTAGATCATTGAACTATTGAACATGTTTTACTAGGCTCCAAAGATATTTGATTAAAGTGTTATCCAAATCTCTTTCTGGAATCAGAACTACTGAGTCTCAATCTTCATTTGTTTCTCAGTTGGCTACCCTACATGCTATGTCCAATTCATCTATGAGGCTTATCTCATACATTGCAGAAGGTGTCGCATGGGCTGTGGGTTCAGGCATTTCAATCAGGAGTAATGCCTGGATGAGACTATGTGATTTGTTTGTCAATGCTCCCTTTGACAGCACTTCTTTATTTGGCCCCACAGTAAATTACATACTCTCCTTGTTTAACAAAGATGGAAGGACCCTTTCTGAAGGGGGCATGCACTTTTCAACCCCTCAAAGTACCTTTTCCAGGAATCAAAGGGGAGGTCAAAAATGTGCTTCAGAAAATCTCAGGGTCCTTTCAAGGACAAACGTGGAGTTAGTTTCCCCAGAGGCAGAAGGGGAGTGCTAATGGAAGATGATGCCACCCATAGCAGAGGAGGCCTGCAAAACTTGGGTTCTAGAGATTCCTTTTCTGAATGACCATTTCATTGCTCCTGAATGGAGACCCAATTTCCTACCTCTGGTGGCAGTTGGGGTTTGCCTATCTCTGCACCACAAAGCCTGGCTAAGTATAACAAAAGACAATTGGGTGCTGAAAATTATTTCCAGTGGTTATATAATGCCCTTTTCTCTACTTCCTCCATTATCCAGAAAAAAATTCTGATGTTCCACCCAGTCAAAGGAAAGAAGCATCCCTATAAATCCAAAAGCTGCTAGAAAAAAAGAGTCATCCAGGAGGTTCCACCAGATCAGATAAAATCTAGAACTTAATATTCTTTTTAGTGCCAAAGAAAATGGGACTGGAGAACAGTTTTATACCTCAGTGTATTGAACAAGTCTGTCTGATACACAAGGTCCCAGATGGTCATGGATCAGTCCATTCTGCCTTTCCTGTGAAGGATGACTGGATGTACTCAACAGATCTTCAGGATGCATACTATCACATAAAGATAAACAGATAATTCAGAAAGTACTTATGGTTCCAGCTGGAAGCCAGTCTTAATCAATTCAGACCACTGCCCTTTGTCCTCACCACAGCCCCCAGGGTGTAAAACAAGTGCAAGGCAGTGGTTGCAGTTCACTTAAGACTGCAAGGATTCCTAGTGTTTCCATATTTAGACAAATGGCTCATTACCATTCCAACCAGGCATCGACTGATAGAAGTTTGGGATCAGGTGTTACTGACCTGTTTGCATCTTGGAATAACCATAAATTACAAGTCTCATCTGCAAACAACCCAGACATTAGAATTCATAGGAACAGTGTTTAACTGATTATCTATGGTAGCTTCTCTTCCTATATTGGCAGTGCAAACAGTATGGACCCAGGTCAGGAAAATAATTTGCAGCAGCAGAATGTCAGCCTGATTGATTCTGCAAGCCCTGGGATCAATGCCAGCAACAATAATTGTAGTCCCTTTAGCAAGACTCCACATGAAAATTCTTCAATGCATGACAGCAACACAATGGTCAATACTTTCTCAGCCCATGTCTGTGAAGATAAGAATAACCCAGGTATGCAAACAATACCTTTCCTGGTGGATGCCACGAGAACAGCTGGTACAAGGTTGTCCTTTTATCCTCCCGAAGCCCAGGGCCGTAATGAGCGCGGACGCTTCCCAGATTGGGGGGGGGCACTTCCTGGGGAAAACAGTCCAAGGCACTTGGTCACCAGTACAGGCCAATCTGCATATCAGTGTTCTGGAGATGAGAGCACTGGTCTTATCATTGCAGGAATTCCAGGACTCTCTTCCTCCTGAGATAATTGCAATCCAGACAGACAACATGTCAGTAGTTTGGTGCATCAACAAGCAAGGGGGAACCAGATCTTATCCCCTGTGTTGAGAAGCCCTCAGAATGTGTCAATGGGTGATGTCTTTCAACCATTTTCTAATAGCAATGCATATTCCAGGGAAGTCCAATGTGATAGCAGACAAAGTGAACAGGTCCATTTTACTACCTCATGCGTGGTCGCTCAACAACAAAGTGACAGAAATAATTTTCAGTTGGTGGGGCCAGCCTTACTATGATCTTTTTGCATCACCCTAAACAACAAGTGCAGCAGCTTCTTTGCCCTAATCCCCCCCCCCACTGGGGGAATCACCAAGAGATGTTCTGCTCCATAATTGGCCCCCTAGTCTTCTGTATGTTTATTTTCCAGCTCCCCTAATTCCCAAATTCCTCCAGAAAGCAGGTCAGTTGAAGAGCCAGGTCATCCTCATTGCATCTTACTGGCCTCAACAGATTTGGTTCCCCTTCTTTTGGCCTTATCTACTATACTCACCTTGGGTTGTGGATCCAATTCCAAACCTTCTGTCTCACTCAACAGGCATGGCTCACCTGCATATCTCAAATCTCAAACTAACAGCATTGTTTCTCCAATTCTTTTAATAGCCAGGTAACTAATGCTTTCTTCCCCTGTTCGTTCCATACTTTTATCTTACCATAATCCATCTATTAGGAAACTCTACAGGAGTAAATGGAGAAGGTTTGTTTACTGGGCAGAACAGAATCAGATAGATCCCTTCTCAGCTTCAATTCATTATGTTCTAGAATTTTTAGTGAGTGTGTTTAATGAGTGTGCTAGCTTATCAACTATTAAAGTTCAACTCATAGCAATCTCTAACTTTCATGTGGGATTTCAAAAAATTTCCCTGGCTTCCTCTAAACTGTGCAAAGCATTTTTGAAAGGTACTCTTCTGCTAAGACCCCTGTTTAAAGACCCCATGCAACTATAGGATTTTAAATTTGCTACTGCAAGTCTTAATACATTCTCCCTTTGATCCTGCAGATAAATGTGATCTTAAAGTTTTGACCTGGAAAACTCTTTTTAGTAGCAATTACATCTGCTAGAAGAATTTCAGAACTTCAAGCATTATCTTCTAATCCCCCATATTTGTTTTTTATAAGGATAGGGTCATGTTACATACTAATACTTCCTTCCTTTCTAAGGTGGTATCAGAATCCAACATTAACCAATCCATTAACCTGTTATTTCTTTTCTCACAATGTACAAATAAAGGGGAAATCTATGCTGCACTTACTGGATGTTCATTGATAATTACATTTCTGCCTAGACAGAACAAAAGAGATTAGAAAGATGGATCAGTTATTTGTTTCTTTTGCACATAATAATTTGGGCAAATAAGTTACAAAGGAAACTAAAGCTAGTTGGCTACAAAAATGCATCTTCTTTATCTATAAAAAATTGAATCTCCCCTTACCGAAACCACTAAAGGCTCATTCAACCAGATCTATGGCAACTCCTGCTGTATTCCAGTCTAGAGCTTCAATGGACAATGGATATGCAGATGTAACTTGGTCAAATCCTCATACCTTTATCACTCATTACAAACTAGATTTGGTCTCAAGGGGAAGAGTAGTCTTTGACTGAACTGTACTCAGAAATATCCTTCCTTAGAGTCCACCCAGGAATTTAAGTAGCTAGGGACTCTGTCCCATTACTTGAGGAAGGCATGAAAATGACATCAGATAAAGAAGTTATGTGTGTACCATAATGTTCCATCTGTGTTGTCTATTTTCATTATTCCTCAACTCCCTACCCACCATTCTCTTCCATAATTCATAACTGATGTCTAGAGGAATGAGGTACTTCAGAAGACCTGTGTCCATTGTATTGAAATCCAGTTATGGTCTCTTTTATAGGCCTCCTATTAAGCTACAGACAAGATCTGAGGGATGTTAGGGGTGGTGCATTATGGGTAGAGAAGTAGCTTGTGAGTTCTTTGGTGACTCTGAGCTAGGAAAACAGCCATATCCAAGGATCAGATCTGGTATCATTAGTTGAGGAAGAATGAAAATCGACAGCGCAGATGGAACGCTATGGTAAGTACATAACTTCTTTTTGCACAGCATGAATAGTTGTATGTTAGGCGTAGCCAGGAATCAGAAAATGATTTGCATGGTGCAGTTTATAAGCTATAAATGTTACATATTATATGACACTGTAAGAGTTGAGTCACAAAACAGTATTGATCATGCTGTCTGCATATTTTACATAACAATGTGCCATATAACAGGCAGCAGAAGACTGCAGACATGAAGTTAATGCTGATCAGAATACAGTTTGCAGTACATAGGTTATATATTTAGATATTATAATCACTGTTGCCTGATTTAAGAAAAAATATAACAGTGAAGATAACATTTACATATATTAGTGACACAAGAGACTTTAGACATTCTTAAACCATTTTCAGTGATGAGTCACATTTTGAACGTCTTTGGATTTTATCTTTGCTATTACATCTGTGTAGTATGATAACAGCTTGTGTCTTCAAGTTGTTTCACATTGCCTAATTTTGTGCTGAGCATGATGACTTTGCTGCAGTGGTGGCTGATGACTTCAAACCAAAGGGAAGCTGCAGGTGACAGCTGAATGGGTGTGGCCAATGGGAAGAGGTGTGGCCAGCTAGAAAGGGGCAGAGCTATACTCAAAACCACAAAAACTGAGACTTTAATTAAATACGCTGCCCTGGGTGCCAAACTGTCATTTTGAGAGTCCAATCAAGATAAAATGAAGTGGAGAAGAAAAAAAATATTTCAATGCATTGGCTACATGACAGATTAAGGGGCACTATCTCACTTTTAAACACAGTTACTTTCTTTGGACTGAAATGTAATCGTTACCTCCCACTTTGTTAATAACCTCCCACTTAGTGACATCACACTCAGTTAATGCTTACGTCTCCCTCTCTTGCTACCTTTTTTTTTTCCTGTGGAAATACCTGATCCATTCCACGTCTGCTTCCCCTTGGAGAACTCCAGGATAGTAGCACTAGTTACAATTAGTTTTAAAAGTTTCTCATTACAATATTCGGGGCAGTGGCAAAAGTACACACCTACAGAAATGATCCATTAACCCCCCCCCCAACCTTTCCAGGACACCAAAAATATGTATATATATATATATATATATATATATATATATATATATATATATATATATATATATATATATATATATATATATATATATATATATATATATATATATATAGATATAGATATATATTAGCATTGTCAGCTACTCACTGTCCACAGAAATTATTCAGTCATTATTTCCTGTCATGATAGGAGGAGCATAGCTCGATATACCAGTGCCTTGTGGGGGTACCACAAAACAGCACCCATGCCTGCAGCTTTTCAACTGCAGAGCAAAAAAAAATAAAATAAAATGACAATAACAACAGCACTTTACTATATTCAGTACTCTCTATATTTTAGAAAACAGATCATTACAATCAGATCCACACTCCCCTTTTGTTAAAAAAAAAAAAAAAAAAAGCCGTTTGTTCTAGCCAGATTCATGACATGCCCCTGCCTCAGCCATTCAGGTCCCAGTTCTGTGCCCTGCCCGAGATCCTTCTCCTGCACCCCGCATACTTCTATTAAAAGTGCTTTTAATAAACTTTGAAAGCATCTACAATAACAGGCTTCATGTTAGCTGGCATTTTCTGGAGGGTATGAATCCTTTACTCTAATGCCTGCCATTATTTAGGGACTTTAACCCTCCGTTGCCAGTAAAATGCACACATTTTATGAAGAACAAATAAAAAATATGAAGAAAAAAGATGCATATCACATGAAAATCTGGACAGTTGAATGTGTGAACTTAAAGGATACAAATCTGAAACTCAAATGTATCTAATTATTTAGTGACAGTACAAGGTGAATTATCAGGAAACCACAAATTTTGTGAGGAACAGATGAAGCAAACATTTGGGAAATCTAAACAGGCGAAAGTTTTGGTTACGAATGAAGTGCTGTTACTAAGTAAACTAAGGACTAGAAATCCACTGTCTCTTCTACTTATTGAAAGCACCTGCTGCCCCTCTTTTCAGATCTTCAGGATTTTTTTTTTCTTTTGATAAATATTGTTGGAACACCATAGATATCTGCTGCCCATAGCAGCAGTACAAGCTACATATAGGAATGATCCGTTCATTTTTATTTCACTGAGTGAATGAAAACAGGTGCTTATATGTGTACATACATACAAAACACAGATTGATAGATAGATAGATAGATAGATAGATAGATAGATAGATAGATAGATAGATAGATAGATAGATAGATAATGCATGATGTTTAGTTGATTATTTAGTGTGAGTATGAGATGAGCTTCTTAGCATGACCACTGCACTAGGGAAGTATTACTGCATTGGCCAAAGACAGCCAATAATTTGCATTCTCTTTCTAGTTGGGAAAACTGCTGAAAAAAAGGCAAGGGGATAATGAATAAGAATTATGAAAATTTCAATCGTTATGGCTAATACTTTATGATGGAGATGCAGAGAGGAAAATAGTGCTAACTGTAGATGATGTATGTAAAAATGTTTATTTTTGAATGCCCTCACAATAGTTTGAACTTTTGAAAGAGTAAGTTTGGACTTTATTTATTTATTTATTTATTTGATATTTGTTTACCGGGATGGTCCAGCTGGATCATAGAGCTCCATTTTCAGTGGAGGCCCGGGGAGAAAAGCCCTGCATATGATTTAAAAAAGTACAAGAAGCATGCAATTAAAACACAACATACATATTCTAACAGTGAAATTCATATTGCACAATAGAGACATTGGACAAAATATCACATATGGTCATTTAGATGAGTGGAAGCCAAACAATGCATTTTCAACATTTGCGAAATTTGTTTAGAGAAGAGTGCTTTGCCAAAACTGTTATTGGCTTTTGTAACTTTAAGAAGTAATTTGTTGTTAGATTGCAATGATCTACTATTAGAGTAGGGTAGGACTAGATTTTTGAGTGCAGGCCATTAGATATTGGGGTAATTAAAGATTTTGATCTATACAGGGTGCCTAGTTTAATATGTACCTTTTTGATTGTTAGGGCGGTGTTTATCATATTTTAAGCAGTTGTCAATGGTGACACCAAGCAGTTTGTTGTGGTCAACAGGTTAAATTTTTATGTTTTTGGAGTATATGTTGAAAAGAGAAGGGGAGTTGATGTGATTTCTGACTTTTCTGAATAGCATTAGTGTAGTCTTATTGTGGCTGAGTATGAGTTGGTTGCTACTGAGGTATTTTTTTTATATCTGTAAATGATTTTTTTGTGTTTTGGAGAGGAGCTGAGAGAGGGATGGTGCTGAACAGATGAGGGTGGAATTATCGGTGGATTGTATGATGGATGCTGAGTTGGTGGCAGAACTGAGTTTATTGGTGAAAATAGTAAAAAGTAATGGTCCAGGTATTGAACTTTGTAGGATGCCTACAGAGCCAGGGAGTAGAGTTGAGATTTGATTCTGCCATTTGATTGCTTATTGTCTTGATGTCAGGTAGCTACAGAACCATGATGGTGGACTGGGAGAGATTTAGAGACGCTAATTCATTCAGTAGTTTTTGATGTGAGACAGTATCAAAGACCTTTGACATGACTAGGAAATAGAAGATATGTACTGATTTCCATTTCTCAGCTGGTTTACCTTGTTTATGATTCTTAGCAGGGAAGTGGAAGCATTAGCATTCCCTGATAAAATTATAAGGTTCATTAGAAGGATATATGAGTGAGTTATGATACAAAGTTGGAATTGCCCAGACAAAGTAAGGCCATGCTGAGTCTAAGTATGGTGGTTCCCAAAAAAGCTATTACTAAAAAATGGAAATCAAAATTTAAACCAACTTTAGTATAAGTAGTGAATTTAGTAACAGAGATAAAACAACTGGAATTGAGACCTTTAGAAAAGGGTAGGAGCAAATTACATAGAAAAAATGGGAATTGTGGGAACAATATATGCAGAGGAGGAATAAGGTTTAAAAGAAGAATTTGAATGAGCTATGTAATGTTTGACTGACAATGACTGGATAGATTATAAGTGATGCATAATGTCTGCAAGTAAAATTATGTCAGTATGGTTTGTAATGTATAATATTTGTAACTAAAATTATGTCGATATGGTTTGTTTTCAGTTATATAGATAAACGAATGCCTGTCTCATACATGATAATTTAATAAAAGTGTATCTTGTTTAAAAAAAAAAAAAAAAACAAATACTGGACTTGGCACTCACCAGTATGTGAGGCCTCTGAACCACCACCCCCTGGTATCACATCCTCACTTGTGAGGTTAGACCACAAAGCTTTCTCCTTCAAAATAAAAATCAAGGTACTAACTCCACCAAACCCTGTAATAGTTAAGAAACATTCCAAAGCAAACTACACCCTATCAAGTGATAGTTTATTAAAACTCAGTGCTCCCCCCAACCCCAATTTCACAACAGCTTATGTGGAATTGATTGCAGTGACCCTGTACAACCATGTAAATGCCTGTATAAAGGTTGCAGTACGTACTAGAAGTAAGCTCAAAACAAAATCTAAAAACAAATCACTTTGGTGGAATCCTAACCTTAGCAGGGTATATAACAAAAGGAAAAAAGTCATAGCTACAATCAGGAAGAACAATCTAATTAAATTAAACAGGAAACTAAAGAGGACTAATTAAGTCCAACAAGGCAAATTATGAGATCAAGATTGTCTCAAAAGCTAAAGACAACCACAAGGCCTTTTACAGCTATGTCCAAAACCTCAAATGTAGCACACATCAGTGTGCCAGACTGGTGGTCAGTGGTGTCACCTTCACTGAGCAGAGCTACATAACAAATTTGCTGGCTGATAAATTCAGCTCAAACTTCACTCCCTACTCTCCCCTGTCTCCCAACATGAAATATCTGCTACCATAACCCCCCAACTATTAGCAGGGAGCAGGTACTGGTGGCACTCGCTAAGGCCAAAGACACAGCCTGTGTGGGCCCCAACTTTATTCCAGGATGCCTCATAAATAGTTTGAAACTTATGTCACTTTTCAACTATAGCCTCAAAACAGGCTTTGTACCTTGACAATGAAGGACTGCAGTGGCTCATAGGAGATTACTAGGCTAACAGCCCTTACAAGTCTACCTGACATAACCCAATTCTACCCAATATATGGCTCCTAGGGGCAAGAGGATGAGATAGGTTAGTGCCTATGCCTTGAGTATTTTACAGATTGCACCTGTCCATATGCACTACCCTACTGTACACAAACACTACTCTAGTTCCAAATTTGCAATTCCCATCCACTGATCCAGACTGAGTTTGCAGATGGCCTGGGAAATGCTCTGTTTAACGTGATAGGGAGCCTGTTCCAAAGAAGGGGTAATCTCTGATGAAACACATCTGTCTCTGCAGCATGAATCATTGACTAGGTTTACATCCCTAGATAAGGTAATCCTCATGCTGTTTGTCTTCCAGATGTGAAGCAGCTCCATCAGGCCTGCATTTGTGAGTGCCTTGTAGGTTAAGCACAAGTCACCCCTTGACACTGGACCCAACCCAGTTTGGTTTCGTCAAGGGCAGATCATGCCTACTCAACCTGGTGGAGAAGGTCACTAAAGCAATGGATGAGGGCAAAATCATTCACACTGTCTACCTTGACCTGGCCAAGGCATTTGACACAATACTCCACTCAGGCATTGTTGGCAAACTCAAGAGGTTAGGTACAAACTTGTATGTCACCCGGTGGATAGCCAACTGGCTCACAGACAGGACTCAGAAAGTTAGAAGTGGGGAGTCCACCTCTACAAAGAGGCCAGTTGCAAGTGGAGTACCTCAGGGATCAGTCCTTAGACCACTCCTTTTTGGCATTTACTTCTCAGATGTCAAGGCCAATGTCAGTGGTCTCTGGCAGACTAAATTTGCACATGATTGCAAATTTGGAGCTGTCATTGAATCTCACACTGACACAAATGTTCTCCAAGGGGGGCTGACACAGACAAACAAATGGTGTCAGAGTCATGGACTAAAACTAAATGCCAAGAAATGCATAATAGTGTCCTTATGGGAAGTCATCCATCCCTGGTAACTATCATATTGACAATACACCCCTTAGAGTTGATCCAGTAGTCAGGGACTTAGGGGCACACATAGATAGTAATCTAGCCTTTAATCATCAAGTGTCTACAGTGGTGAGGAAATCATTCTATGTTGCATAACTAACTTATAAACAAAGGTAAGACATCTATGTCCAAGGAAGTCATTGTCCCATGGTGTTCGGCATTCATCAGACCTTTCATTGAGTACATTGCCACCTTTGGTATGTACCTAACCAGGCATATCCAGCAACAGGAATGTCCTTAGAGGTTCATCACAAAAATAATACAGGACATAAGTAATATATCCTATGCAGACCATCCCCAAGGCCCTATCCATGTATTCGGTCTCCTACAGGCTTTTGAGAAGAGATCTATGCCTGCCATACAGGGCTTTGTCAGATACCACTCTGATGGACCTCCTGCATATCCATAAAAGAAACAGTAGAAGAATTACCCATTCTAAAGGCTTAAACCTTGCATGTGATATAAATAGTACCTGCTGGAGCGATAGGTATGTATCCCAGAAACTACCCCATCTATGGAATAGGCTCCCCATCCATGTGAAGCAGAGTTCCTCCCTAATCCAATTCAAGTGCAACTTGGACAACTGGATGGGAAACTGGAAATTAATTCCTGGCTTGGCACCTATGTCTCTGATACAAACAGGTAACCTGTAAATGGTTCATCTCCTAAGCCCATGCTTACACTTATCAAAGGTATCAGAACTTGTCAGAGATTTGGGATGCATGGTTAGTCTTAAAAATGCCTTTGTGGTTGTTATCCTAGTAAACACCTATGAACCTATAATAGTCATTATGAGACAGAGTAAAGGGATAGGGCTTTCAGTCTATCCGCAGAGATGTTGTTTACACCCTATATTTTATTTTGAAGAATCTCTGTGGTTGTCCAGCTGTTGCAAGTGCCTTGTCAAATACATGCCAAAAGCTGCATTTAACTTGATTACTGGCCTAATGAAGGCTGAGTACACTGATGCTATAACTTCCTTGGATTTGGATGCCATACCTTTACTTATAAGCTGTGCCACATAGAAGGACACTCTCACCACTGTGCACATATGACAGTCAAATTTTAGGCTACAGTCTGTCTGTGGACATAGATATCTCACCTCTGAGTCTACTCTTAGGGTGTGATATTACTGCTGTAATTTTTGGGGGTATTTGACTTCCTAAAGGGTATGATACTGCATTTTTTCACATTTAGTCATATGCTATGTCTCTGGCCCTAATCATTTCTCTTTCTGTAGGCCCTCCTGAAAGGTTATCTGGATTGATGGCAGATTCAGTGATTGCCCCCAGCTTGCAGTCATTGGCAAACTGTCATCCAGAGGCCTTTCATATTATCCATGACTTCAGAAAAGTCTATTCCAAACAGTAGTGGCCCCATCACTGAACTGTGGCACACCAGTAGTAACTGAGCTCTTGCTGTATTTGGAGTCACCCACTCTAACAATATATGGTCTATAAGTGAGAAAATTGGCTATCCATCTGGTGACATATGGATTTCTGTCCAGTTTTGAGAGGTTCTTTATAATATCTTAATGGTGAATTGTCAATTGCTTTGGCCAGGTTGAGCTAGTTGGTATGCGCTGTTTCACCCTCATCCATGGCCTTATTGACTTTCTCAAAGAAGTCTGCCAGACTTAGTATTCATGACCTGCCCTTGACAAAGTCAAATTGGGTCAGATTTGGTGTTTGGAGGCTTCCTCTGTTGCTATTTATCAAGTATGTAATTATTCTTTCCATGACCTTATATATGACTAGTCAAGCTTTATGGGTCTGTAATTTCATGGAACGGTTGACTGGTCCCCCTTTATGCATAAGGATGACTGTTGCTACACCTTCTCAGGAGAAAGCCAGTTCAGTGGCTTTGGTTAAACAGAGATCCTAATGGGCCTGATAGGCCCTGATTCAAGCTATTTATGAAGCATCATCATCAGTAATTAAAGTAAACCCTCTAAGAACTAGGAACTATTCCAGAGCACACTACATCCTATTAAGCGACAGTCTGGCAAAATTCAATGCCCCTCCTAACCAAGAGTTCAAAGCAACCTATGCAGAATTGTTCACACAGACCCTTACAACCATGAAAATGGCTCTATAGAGGCTACTATAGCTACTAGAAGTAAGCCCAAAACTAACTCTAAAAACAAAACAAACTTGTGGAATCCTAACTTTATAGGGTATATAACAAATGGAAAAAAGTCATGGCTAAAACCAGGAACAACAACTCCCATAAAGGTAGAAGTTCTAATTAAACTAAACAGGAAACAAGAGCATTAATTAAGTAGAACAAGGCCATTCATGAGGCTGATGACAACCTACTAGCATAGGCCCCCACTATTAACAGGGAGCAGGTCTTTGCAGTGCTCTCTAAGGCCAAAGGCACATCGTCAGTGGATTTCTTAAATACCTTGATACATGACCTATCAGGACCATATAAATCACTTTTCAAGTATAACCCCAAAACAGCTTTGTACCATGAGAATGGAGGACTGCTGAGTTTATCCTACTTCATAAGGTTGGACCATTAACCTCCCCTGACTAATCTGATATGCAAAGCCATGGAATTAATTTTCATGGAAATAATCTTTATTGTACTGTGCTGTACAGATTTTCTCCCCCCCCCCATATTTTCTTTCCTACTCTGTCTATTCCACATCTTTTCTGGCCTCTTTTGATTGATCCTTGCATTTATCGTGTAATATTTTATATGCCCCCAGCACTAATTATCCATTTTTTAATAGCAGCTTCTGTTCTAGACAACAACAACTCAACCTGAGATGATATTTCACTTAGCACTCTCTCTCAAATTCTTTTTACACACACCATGCCATCAATCTCTGATATGGAAGGCATTCTGTTACCAGATGTCCACAGCCCTGCCTGGCCTCATCCCAGTATTCTCTCTCTGTCTATCTGTTTGCTCCCAAAATCTTAGTTCCTTTGTTAATTTTCTCCAGTAAATGCCAGCCTCCTCTTGTCTCCTTTCCACAACCCCCTTTATTGTTATCCTTAATGGAAAAATCTCCATTCCCAGACTGCTGTCAGACACATTATGAATCCATTATTCTACATGGTTGTCACTATTCTCCCAAAGGACATTTATCCAAAATCCTACTCTTCCCTACCCCACAAAATCCCCTCATCTGATCATAATTATTTTCTGCTTTGATTTATACCCTTTTGCTTGTGATATGTATCATCATCAATCCCCTTATACCCACTTTCTACATGGGGTTGGGGTGTTATGTCAACTGTTGCTATCTCTCTTTATTCAATGCCACTCTCCTGCCTTCTTTGACACTCATGCCTGACTGTCACCAGTCTTTTCTCACAAAATCCACCCATCTCTTTGCTGGATGCCCTTGTTTCCTCTTACCTTCTTCCTATCTGTCCCAAATCTTCTTCAACAGATTATGTTCTGCTTTTGGGCACATGTGTCTGAACCACTATAATCTGTTCAATTTTACTTGAAGCTGTAAAAGTGTTCTACTATTTTCCTGCTATCTCAGTTCTCATCTTCTTCTGATTTCCCACTTTGCTGCTATTGCAGCTGTCTTATCTGTACTCAAGTTTCATCCCATATGCTTTTAGTCTTAATTGTGTACTCCAGGATATCCCATTAAATCAGGTGAACCCAAACAATCTTGTTCCATGGGAAGAATAAACTCATTCCAGTATAAACTGTACAAATGTTTTATAGATATATACATATAGGTGTTTCATAGGTCCATAAGTGTTTACTAGCCTAATGACTACAAGGGTCTTTTAAGCCTAGCCATGCATCCCAAATGTCTGACAAGTTCTGATGCCCTTGATAAGTGTAAGCATGGACCTATATGTTAAATTGCTGATCCCTGTGCACTATACGTATGCAGTATTTACCATGCATATGAATCTTGCCCATAATTAGCCATAATTTCTTTTACTTCTTATTTTATTTATGGGATGTTTTATAAAATATTTTTCTGTTTTGTTAATTTTTTTGTTTTATCGTGTGTACTTTTAGACTGTTTTTACAAAGCACTGTCATAAACTTGAATTATTTATCTTGTAACTAGTTGTGATTGAAAAAGAAAAAAGGTACTCAGTCCACTGACATGACAAATAACTACAAATGAGATAATATCTGATTAGGAAACTGTGTAAGGAGAAGGTAAAATAAAATGAAGTAAATATTTAGTAGCAATTTTCCAAGATGGTGGTGGCTTTAATTGTCTTCAGTATCTTCATGGAAACCCAGGAAGGATTGTCTTTTTGTTTTGTAACTGGTGATTATGATAGCTTCAAGTTGTAAGAATGTGCTAATAGTTTGTGATTGTGCTCTACAAGTATTTGTTTATCAGTATTTAAAGACCATCCCTGGGATTCATTAACCTAAAAGTTTCATGCAGGAACAGTGTAGCCGCTCCTACACAGAACATGGCAGCCAAGCGATCCAGGAACGTTAGTTCCTGACATGCATGAGCCTGCCTACACTGTTCCTGCACGTAGATCCATGCAAAATGCTAATTACCTCATTTGCAGGTGAAAACCATGAAAATGAGGTAAATTAGCGATTCTGCAAGCAGGCAAGTTGGAACAATGTTAGGTGCAGAACCGTATTTGGCTAGTAGCCGAATACGGTTCTGCAAATAACAAAACGGAAGTCTGACAGCTCATAGAAGAGCATGTATTAAATATATTAGGCATGCCAATGGCTAAATATATAGACATTTGCATTGCCATATTAATAAATATCATAAAATAACTATTTTTTGTGGCCAATTTTGGCCATTTAAGTGCAGCACAGTGCCGCACAAACAGGAGGGTTCCAAAAATAAAATTAAAAAAAAAAAATCTGCATCTGGCCATTATAGTCAATGTCATGCAGAATGTAAACAACAGTAGGGAACACTGGTTGCTAAGGGGAAAGCCTGTGCTGTAGGGTAGTAACTATGGAATAAGGCAATGGAGTATGCAAATGAGGGTAATGTATCTGAATCACAGATTTCTTCTAAGTGCTACACTGCACTTAACCAGACATAAAAGGGGTGTGTGTCATGGTTCCTGTAAGCACATTGGAGCTCCGCACAAACAGGAGGCATGGAGCTAAGCTTAGTTCAGCAGGGAGGTGTGTTCACAGCCAGGGGAGGGTCAAATGATACTAAGCATTGTTTACACTAGCTAAATGGGTTTGCGCGGAGCGCCGTGGGGTTTAAACTGGGAGGAAACGGAAAAAAACAGAAAAGAAAATAGTAGTAAAAAGGAAACAACCTCTTAATTATGTAGCTGGCAGGTGGAATACATCACAGACAGCCAATCACACAGGCACCAGTCACAGGATACCACTGTAAACTATTGCAAACACCCTACAGTCAGGTTTTTCCCACAAACTTAGCACCATGGGTGAGCACTTGCTGGTAATTTTAACTCTCAAAATTGTTAGTGGCTGCAATTGTTCTGATACACCAATATATAGAAAAAGCTGAAGGTGGTGAGGAGGATAATGTTGACAACCGCCTCAGGCCAAGGAGGAGAAGGAGACTGTTCAGACCCAGGGTAACCTACCCAGGGTTAAATGAGCTGGATATAGTAGAATGATACAGGGTGGACAGGGATATACTTCAGCAAATCATCGTGCTGCGCCAGCCTTGCCTCAGATCAAGAAACAGCAGAGGGGAACACATCCCAATTAACACAAGGGTATGTGTATCCTTAAGAATACTAGCTACATGTACTTTCCAAAGACCTACTGAGAACATAATGGGGGTCTCACAGGCACCTACATCTAGAATACTCCACCACTTCCTGGATGCCATGCTACCGCATGCTGGTGAGCATATTTATTTATTTATTTCTCCTCGCACCCCTGAGAAGAAGGCCAGCACTATGCATCTCTTCCACCATGTAGCAGACTACCCAGAGGTACTGGGTGCCATAGACTGCACGCGCATTCATATCAAAGCACTGCCTGGTGACCAGGGTAGGATCTACGTAAACCACAGGGGCTATCACTCCATCAACTGCTAGGCCATGTGTGTTGCCCAGGGCATAATAATGAATATGTGTGCTGGCAGCCCTAGTAGCTATCACGACTCCCACATCTGGCATGCCTCACAGCTGTACCAAGTATTTGCCAAGGGGGACATTCCATATGGCCATCTTGTAGTGGATGCTGGCTATGCACTGGAACCATGGATGATGGCACCCATCAGAAGTGCACACACACACACACACACACACACACACACACACACACACACACACACACACACATACATACACACACACACACACACACACACACACACACACACACACACACACACACACACACACACACACACACACACACACTGAAGAATACCATAATGAGGCACACACACAAACCAGAGTCATTACAGGGCATGTGTTTGGGATGCTTAAATCACAGTTTTGCTGCCTTGATATATCCAGTGGAGCCCTGCAGTATGCCCCAGTCATATGTGCCCAGGTGTTCATGTAAGTGCCATGCTTCACAATATGATTCTACAGAAACAGCTGTGGCAGATAAGCATGAGGAAGGGTCACACAACCCCCCACCATTATCAAGGTCCCCACAGGTACAGAGGCACTCGGAGGAGGAACCCCTGGAGCACTTTCTCAACTCTCTTTGGCAGCTGATAATTGTGATTTCCCTGATTTTCACTGATTTTTTTTTCTCATCTGTTCCAAGTTTGTTACAAGCCTATACATAGGGCTGTACAACTGTACACATAGCTCTATTATAATATTCTGCATATATCAATCTCCACTGAAAATTCAGTTTCTTAAAATGTGTTATGTTGAGTCTTTCGGCTTTTCCCGGTTAGGGGTCGCTACAGCGGAACTCCGGTCCGCTAATGATTGGCAGCAGATTTTTACGTGCCGAGTTGTCGGCCCTGATGTACAACCTTCAACGAAGGTACGCCCATTCACACATGTCTCCACACAGAAGACGCTCTAGCTGAGAATCGAACAGGACAACGTTTTGACTAAAATGCTGAGTAAATATATAAAAATAGTTAAATATTTCTCCGTTTGTGGTAAGAGAAGCCTGAGTCAATTGGTTTGCATGGTAATTATTCTAAAATTACTACAGTCATCCATTGCTTTCTGTTAAGTGTTTTTGATCTTGGACATACTGGATTAAGTGATGGGTGCCAGCAGAGGTGAAAATTGTCATATCCAATATGATGAGGTGCTAAGTGCGTTGGTTTCTGGCATGGTATTGACCTTCATTTCATTAAATGAGAGGTTTAAAAGCATGCATTTTAATGTACATATTTATCTGAATGTGTTAACCAGTGTAATCTATTCATGCATTCATTACAAAGTAGCAAAGTCAGATATTGTGTAAGAAGTGTAAACCCTGATCTTTGTTTAGAACAATTGAGTTTTGTAACTATAGATATAGTCTGTTTGCTTGGATGTATACCACACGTGGAGGGGCCAAGTTGGTTTGATGTAGCCCTTACTATATTTGGTAAAGTTTCTCAAGTATATTTTTGACTTTGTTTAATGTTAATGGAGATGGTTTTAAAGAATAATTTTATATATTTTGAAGGAGAATTTTTTCAGCAAATCAATGGAGTGGCTATGGGGGCGAGGTGTGCCCCTTTGTATGCAAATTTAATTTTGATGGTGTGAGAGCATTTATTTATAGTGAATTCTTGTTATGGTTGGCTAAAATCTACCTGAAATCAGCTGGATGTTGAAGTGAATTTAAGTACACTTTTATCTCCTTTTTTGCATATAGTACTGTATTTAATTTATTTATTTGTGTTTTTCACTGAATATTAAGTCAACTGAAGTTGTGGCTGTCTCTCTACAGTTAGTTCCCCACCCAACCTCCCTGTTCTTGTTTTGGTATTAATGTTGGTGGCTTTGAAACTGCCTGCCCCTCTTGTAGATTTGTATTTGGATACTCCCTCTGGGCCCATCTCATTTGCTCACTCAATTGAGTGCAGTGAGATCATATTCTGATTTCAGGCACTCCTACTGTGTACAAAGAGAGCATTTGGGAAGGACAACCCCTGTAACCTCTTAATCCTGCTCTGTTCCTTCCTTCCTTCCTTCAAAAAAAAAAAAAAAAAATATATATATATATATATATATATATATATATATAGATCTTATTCATTTGCTCTTACTGTAACTGTCTTAGTTGCTCTTCTGTGTGCTGTTATCTGTTCAGTCGCTCTTACTCTGCACTTATTACTGCTTGTTAGTAGCCTTTTAATTTACTGCCTTCTGCACTTGTTTTTTAGTCATTTGTTAATTTAATTGCATATATTTGAACTGTATTTGCCGTAGCGTTGCTACACGCTCGGGTGTGCTGGCCTGCACTACAATTTGAATTGTATTTACTGCTGTTTTAGCTGCTTTTCTGTAACAAAAAAAATATATAAGCTTGTTTCCTGCCTTTCCTGTAACTAGTCAAGTCCAGATACAGACTTGCTGTATCCAGGACTGTTGGTAAGCTTCTGAGCCCCCCAAGCCCTTCTGTGTTGGAGAGAAGCCTTATAGCTTATCAGTAAGAGTGGTAAGCACTAGGTAACCTATCTACCACAGGAGGAGTGGTTTCTGGCCCAGAAATGATAGTTTGTTGGCTGTTTGGGAAGCTTTTACATCTCTTTCAACCTTCTGATTTAAAAGCATGTGTTTGCACTTGTTTCCTGCCTTTCCTGTTACTAGTCTTGTCCAGGTACAGATTTGTTGTATCCAGGACTCTTTGTAAGCTTCTGAGCTCCCCCCAAGACTTTCTGTGTTGAAGGGAAGCCTTCTAGCTTATCAGTGGGAGTGGTAAGCAACAGGTAGCCTATCTACCACACGAGGAGTGGTCCCTGGCCCAGAAATTGTAGCTATTGGCTGTTTGAGCAGTTTTTTTTCCATCTCTTTCAACTTTCTGGTTTGAAAGCCACACTTGTGCCTGTTTCCCGCCTTTCCTACAACTAGCCTAGTCCAGTTACTGAGTTGCTGTATCCAGGATTGTTAGTAAGCTTTTGAGCCCCCAAGCCTTTCTGTGTTGGAGGAAAGCCTTCTAGCTTATCAGTGGGAGTGGTAAGCACTAAGTAGCCTATCCTCCATGGGAAGAGTGAGTTTTGGCCCAGAAACTGTAGTTTATTTGGTCGTTTGGGCAGTCTTTCATCTCTTTCAACTTGCTGGCTTAAAAGCCCATGTTTGTACTTGTTCCCCACCTTTCCTGTAACTAGTCTAGTCCAGGGACAGATTTGCTGTATTCCAGGACTCTTTGTAAGCTTCTGAGCCCCCCCAAGCCTTTCTGTGTTGGAGAGAAGCCTTCTATCTTATCAGTGAGAGTGGTAAGCATTAGGTAGCCTGTCTACCATGAGAGGAGAGGTTCTTGACCCAGAAATTGTAGTTTATTGACCATTTGGACAGTTTGTCCATCTCTTTCAACTTTCTGGTTTAAAAGACCATATCTGCACTTGTTTCCCATCTTTTCTATAACTAACCTACTGGGTAGCACTAGAAAGCCTTAAACTGATACAAGCCTTCTAGCTTAGGAGAGAGAGACTTTTGAGTGATTAAGTATCAGTTTTCTGTACTTTCTTGCTGCACTTAACTGTTTTATAGGTTCATAGGTTGGTACTAGGCTATCAGCCCGTGGGCCTATACAAGCCTAGCCATAACAATTCCCTGGCTATATCTTCCCACACTATTTACTTCCCTGGACCCCTGTCTAGCAGGGCAACTGACGTGATCCCTGGGGTGAATTTCTTTTCTCCCATCCAATCGTCAAGGTTCCTTTTGAAGAGGGCCAAAGAGGCACTCTGCTTGACATGTATGGGCAATCTATTCCAGAGTCTGGGGAGTCTCTGTGTCAGGAACCCAAACGCAGATTTTCCAGCATTCATTGTGATTTAAAAGCTTGTTTTTTTTCACATGTTGTACTTATTTGACTGCCTGCACTTTTAAAAAGTTGTTTTTTGTTTAAATAATTTGTTTAACTGTTGTAGGCTACACACTAAAGTGCAATAGCCTTTTCTGATTGTCTGTAGTCGTTTAAAGCTGTTTTAAGTGTATTTTGTACTGTTTTTGCCTTATCATTTCAAAAAAACAAAAAAAAAATCCTTGTTTCCCACCTTTCTAAGCTAGTATAGTCCAGTTTTCAGGCTAGTGCTGAATTCAGGGCTGTGATACTAGTTTCTGAGTTGCCCACACCTTACTTGGATAGAAGGAAGTTTCTCTGTTCACCTGTGAGACAGGGGAGCTTTGAGCAAACTATCTGTCCCTGGAGGAGTGGTTCCAGCCCAGAAGTTGGTAGTTTATTGGCCATTTTGGGCTTATTTGTATCTCTTCATTTCCCTACTATAAAAAACACATTTCCAAGGTTTTGCACACTGGGCAGTGCCGGTTAGCTACAGTTAAATTATTCCCGGCTCCACTAAGTCTCCTCTTCAGTTTTTCCCTTGAAACTAGTCTAACTCTCAACCTAAGCACTCAAAAAGCATCTTACAGCCCATCACTTGCTCAGACCTAATAGCAAGCACTAATATACCCTGACACTGATTGCCCAGCAGGGCAAGGCTCTTTATTCACCCCTCACCAACCAAGCGACTAAGCAGCTCACTCTACTATTCAGGCATGACCAAAGGGCAACTTCAGGTGCACTCTCCAGTCCAGCTGGTGAATCTGGGTATCCTGAGGCAATGTTACAACTGCCTCATGTGCACAGACAACCCTCTCTTCCTACCACAAAACACTAACATATGCAAGAGATGCAAATATACAGACAAACTGGAAGCTAAGCTGTCTCCACCCAAGACTGGAACAGACAGTCAAGAGGAGAAGATTAACACTTGCACCACAACTCCAGCCACACACAGACCTAGTAAAACAGCACTGGCAAAAAATACACATAAATACACAAAATCATACTTGGAGGCTCTAAATAAAAACCTGCAAAAGCATCAGAGACCTCCAAAGCAGGCACCCAAACAACCTGCGCTTCACGTCACAAACCGGACAACACATAAAACACAAAATCAGTGTGTCGCACAATCACAGCCCTTAAGGCGAAATAACATACCTAACACACTAGTAATAAGTGACTCTATAGTCAGGCACACTGACGTCCCACTCACTAGGCTGGACAAGCAGAAGGTTACTGTTAGCTGCCTGTCAGGAGTCAGAATCTGCCACATAACTCAAGCACTCAGGTCACTCCAGAACAAGTACAAATATGACTCTGTCATTGTTCATGTTGGTGTGAATGACCTGAGACATACCTCCCTGGACTACATGAAAAGAGACATGGAAGAACTCTCTGATCATGTAGCCTAGGCTGATATGACCCTGACCCTGAGTAGCATCCTGCCCTCACCAAGAATAATACCTTAGTATAAAGAAAAAAATATCAATTTCAACAATTGGCTAAGCTTCTGGTGTTATTCAAAGGGGATCCAGTGTCTGTCAGCCTGGGATGACATGCTCAACAAGCCACGTTGCTTCACAAGAGACAGATTGCACCTGTCACCCCTAGGTTTTCGAATACTGGCCAAGGCTCCTGCTGCCCCCATAGTGCCTTTTTTAGGCAAGGCTCAAAAGTCAAACCCACCTCCGTAAACAGCACAATTAACAAAAAACTGAGGGTTATGCTACTCAATGCCAGGAGTTTAAATCTCAAAATGCACACGCTCGAAGCACTCCTCAGTTTGGGGAATGTCGACATCTGTGCAGTAACTGAAACCTGGTTCAAGGCTCCAGAGAGCACCTCAGCACTACCGGGCTACAACTCATACCACATGTTTCAGCCACAGAGCATGGACCGAAACACAAAAGGAGGGGGTGTATCCATATTCATCAAGGATAGCTACACCTCCAGTTAGTGGCGCGGCATGATACCTCTGAGATCATCCATGTGCAACTAACATCAGGCAAATCTGCAATGCAAATTGTGGCCTGCTACAGATCACCCTCCATGACCCAGGACCACCACTCCACCTTTCTGGAGACACTGGAAAACATGAAGGTCCTACCAAACACCCTGATATTGGGTGATTTCAATTACCTTACCATTCACTGGGAAAACTACTCAAGTACAAATTCTCAGGCCCAGCACTTCCTGTAATTCATCAACTCAAATGCCCTAGATCAGCTGGTAAACTCCCCTACCAGAGGTGAAAACTTATTGGACCTGGTCATCACCAACATGATCGACAGGTGTTCCACACCGGAGGTCAACCCGTCACTGGTTAGATCAGACCATAAACTAATCACTCTGGATGTCCACACCCCACCACCACCTCCAACTAAGGGAATTACAGTAAAAAACTTTTCTAAAGCAAACTTCACCTTACTTAAGACAGAGGTGGTAAGTTGCACAGCCCCCATGCTAAAGGATAATGCTGCCCAAGATGCAGAAACATTTACAAATGCACTCTATGAGCACCTACAAGGATGCATGGATCATGCCATCCCAAGCAAAACCAAGACTCACTCCTTTAAGAGAAGGAAACCAGTTTAGTGGACCCCTGCAATAAACAGGCTATACAATAGAAGGAAAATAGTTCAGAAAAAAAAGCAAATCCCAAGAAGGAAAGACATCCCTGATCAGTATCAGTAAGAAACTGAGGTCCTTCATGAAATCATCCAAGGCTAACTTCAAAAGAAAAATAGCCAAGGATTCAAAAGATAACCACAAAGCCTTCTTTAGCTGTGTTAAGAATCTAAGTGGCAACTCGCAGATATGCACTGAACTAGTGCAAAATAGCACAAAATATACTGAACCTACTGATATTGCCAACATCCTGGCAGATAGATTCAGTACAAACTTCACCCCCCCTCTCACCTCCAAAAGGGCCCACAACAATACTGGAAAAGTGTAGTGTCCCAAAAATCACAGACACACAGGTGAAAACAGCCCTTTAAAAAGCCAAAAACACAGCGTCAGTGGGACCAGATGGTGTCCCAGGCTGCGTCTTGCACGAACTACATAATGAACTAACCCCCCACCTAAACACGCTGCTCAATCTCAGCCTCTCCACAGGTTATGTGCCCATAGACTGGCGCACAGCAACAGTTATTCCTCTCCACAAAAGAGGGGCCACAACTGACCCTGGTAATTATTGCCCCATAAGCCTGACTAGCCTAGACTGCAAGGCTATGGAGCGCATCATCATGGAACTCATTAACAAAGACATTGGGAACCTCCGAACACTTGGCCTGACCCAGTTTGGCTTTGTTAAGGGCAGATAATGCCTACTAAACCTGATTGACTTCTTTGAGACAGTCACCAAGGCCATAGATGAGGGAAAGGAGGTTCACAGGCCCACCTTGACCACGCCAAGGCTTTTGACACCATTCCCCACTCAGGTATTACTGAAAATCTCACCAGCCTGAACATAAACCCCTACATCACGAGATGGGTTGCCAACTGGCTTACAGACAGAACTAACACAGTAAGAATAGTGGGCTCCAGGTCCGACTCTAAACCAGTCACAAGTGGTGTCCTGCAAGGCTTGGTCCTGGGACCTCTACTGTTCGGCATATGCTTCAAAGAAGTACAGGCAAACACAGGAGGACTATGGCTAACCAAGTTCGCCGATAACTGCAAACTGCGAGTCATAATTGATACTCCGGCTGACACGGACATCCTCCAAAAGGGCCTTACTGAGACGGACACCTGGTGTCAAAGTCATGGCCTCAAGCTAAATGCCAAAAAATGCATAGTCATCCTATTTGGGAAAAACAAAACACCCACAAATTACCACATAGGTGGCAGCCCCCTTAATACAGAAGAGGTAATAAGAGATCTGGGGACCCAGGTAGATAGTAATCTCTCCTTTGACAATCATATTGCCAAAGTAGTTAGGAAATCCTTCTATGTGGTCCATCTAATTACTAAAGGGTTCACATCTAGAAATAAAGAGGTTATAGTGCCCCTCTACTTGTCACTCATTAGACCCATCATAGAGTACAATGCCCCATTTGGGATGTACCTCACAAGACACTTCTAACAGCTGGAAAGACCACAAAAGTACCTCACCAAGAGGATTACTGGTCTTAAACATATGTCCTCTCCAGCCCGACTGAAAAAACTCCGGCTGTACTCAGTGGCACATCGCTTACTCAGAGGTGATCTCTGCCTGACTTACAAAGCCATGTCCAACTCAGAATTGATGGACATGCTCCACCTAAAGAAATCCAAGTCACTGCGAGTCACGCGCTCCAGTGAGCTAAACCTTGCCACAACAATAAATAGAACATGCTGGAGGGATAGATTCCTGTCACAGGGACTCCCCATACTTTGGAACAAAATTTCAAACTACATCAGGCAGAGCCCCTCACTAACACTCTTCAAGAGAAACCTTGACGAGTGGATGGGTAACAAAATAAGAAAATAAAGTAAAGAAAATACACCCCTGGGATCACTTCATTGGCTCTGCTTGACAGAGTATCAGTTAATTAATCAATGGAGCTGCGAAAGCCGACACACTCTGGCTAGGCTTATAAATGCCCTTAGGCAGAAAGCCTAGTACCTTCCTATGAACCTATGAACCTATGAACCTACAAAGATGTTGGAGAGTCAAGGCTTAGCTTAATTGTGTGGGGGTGAGTATGCTGTTTTATGAAATGTTATGTGTGTCACTTTCTACAGAATTCCGCTCTGTTGTGGAACTCACAGGGAAGGTTGGACAAGAGGTTAGTGCATCCTTTTTTTATGAGATTACTACTTTTTTAAATGATTTCCTTTTTGTATTTAGTGACAGTGAGATTATAAACGACTGCCATGATTTGCTATAGGTGACTTCATTTCTGGAGTAAGTTTTACAGATAATGGTTATATTCTGCTGTTGGAGATGTTCTGTAGAGGTTGTGCAAGTCATCTGGAGAAACAGACAGCTTTGTAGAAGATGACTGCTTGAAGAATTAATGGGACTTATAGACTACACACGAACATTACAGGTAAGTGAACATTCTTATGTTTGGAAGATTCAGATTTAAACTGTCTGTTATTGATGACATCTCGTGTTTGGTTTCATTACTGGAGAAATTTAAGTGGACAGTATGTGTTAAGTACTTTTGTTTCTATGTTGCATGGTTTATATAGTGTAAATCTTTGTATTACAGGTTTACTTTTTTACAGTTTGTTAGTTTTCCTGCATTCTGAGTGTGCAGTAATTTCAGTGTACGTTTGTGTTAATGAAGGAGTGTTGTTTACAGTGCTAAGTGGCTATTTCTTTTTTCACTGATTGCTTGGGAGTCTAGTTTTCTAGGAGGTTTACCATGTTCTTTTTGCTTTGCTCTGCAGGATTTTAGTTCAACTGAAAAGACATACCCCAGGATTCACGAAGCCTCCGTGTAAGATTTATAACTCTTACACGGAGGCTGCAGTTAAACTGAGTGATGTCAGCATGCTCTGCATATTCATGAGAGCATGCTGAATCACACCCAAGTCGAACACGGCCGTGTAAGACAGTAGGGGGCGTGTCCGTAGGCTGAGCCCTGCAAGCGGACACGCCCCCAAAAGTCTAAAAGTGTCCAAAGTACACACCCACAACAGAGTCCACGGAAATGTGAATAAACACAACACAACACATGCCCCTACAGACTATTAAACATAAAAGAAATATCAATGTACATTTAATATTTTTTTTAAATTGTAAAGATGTTTAACTGTGAGTGCGCTCGTTTGCGCGGGCGTGCCCGTAGCACAGCTACAGTTAGCAGTCAGCGTGAAAGCAGATAAGAACTACATATGCAAAGTAAGCCAGAAAGCAATAGCGAAGCGGTAGAGATGCCGGCTGCAGAGTAGGCATCCATGGTTCGAGCCCCCACAACACAATTTTTTTTTTTTCTCAAGATAAGCATGAAACAAGTCTCTGACACATATATGTACACATAAAACCAGAATATATGTAAAATGCAATGTAATAGCCTATTTATACTGAATAAATGTGAGCCAAGAAATGAATATAAACTGCCTTATATGCCCATAGCTGAGCTACAGTTCAACAGAGTGAGATGATGTGCCCGTAGATAAGCATAGGTTTAACTGGTGCAAAATGAGTGCCTGTAGCCGAGCAGTGGTTTACCACGCTAAATATATGTGCCCCTAATTGCGCTAAGCGGCATATGCGTGCCAATAGCCAAATCAGTGTTAAACCGGCGTACCCCGTTTGCGTGGAGCTGCGCACCGCGCAAACGAGCTAACCGACGGGCAACGGTGATCAAGCCGTATCCAAAATGCCTTTACACAGACACACCCCTCAACATGTCTAGACAGTCCTGAAAAATAAAAAGCAGTGGCCAGGTTCGAACCCAGGATACTATACACCATAGTCAAGGTACAGAACCACTAAGCCATGACAGCAGTTCATAGAAATGCAATATCAGCTCATATATAGGAATGAATACAAACCACAGCATGACAATGCAGGTTTACTGAAGTTGATACAATTCCAAACTGGCCAATCACAGATATGTGCGGGAAAAATGGACTATATAAGCCCCATAGGCGGGAATACACAGCATAAACGATTGTAGAACAGACCTGCAGTTAGAATGTCAGGTGTAGGTGAGGGTAGTCGCTTCCGAGCGCAGAGGTGGGGTGTTGAGGAGCCCAGGTACATGGCCTGGCTCCTAGTCCATAACCATGAGGCCCAACTCATTCAGGGCCAGGTCTTTGGGGAGCGTACAAGGCTGAGGCGTGGGACCAGTTGGCTCATGAACTCACCAGTGCCACAGGAATTCCTAGGACAGGTGAGCAGGTCCGTCACCACCATGCGGACCTGAAGAGACGTAAGCAGGACCAACTGAACCGTTGGATTCAGGAGGCCCGGCAATCACCCAATGCCCCACCACTGAGTAAGTATAAATTAATTATGTTTGTAGAAAGTTAAACTACCTGAAATCATGGAGATGTGTATTCCAATATTACTTCATTTATATTACAGCTGCAGGTGTCCGTTCTGCGAACCGCAGAGCCTATGCTGATAGGCTGGTGCGGTTGCGCCACCAGGCAGGTCAGTAATCCACAACTAGTAACTGTAAAGATGTATAAATGTATGACAGTTAGCATAAGAGTGCAGTGTAGCCAGGAAGGAATTAAATCTGCAACTCACAGAGTGTGAAAGTTTATGCAAGTATTGCCTGATTACAACAGTTCCCAGCCTGTAAGATGAAACTAATCATGAGACTGTCCAACACATATTTGTAAATAAAACTGCCCTGCCTGTAAGAAAATAGTACACAAACAGCAGCAGCAGGTAAAGTATAGCTGCAGAAGAGGATGAATCCACCTGTGTGAGATGTATACATGTGGAAATACTGAAACATGACAGAAGTGAGAGTGCTGGAAATAACTGCAATAATTTCTGTTAAAACATGTCAATAAAGCCTAGAAGTACCAGTCTGAATAGTAACATGAAAGCAAGTGAGAGAGTGTGAGAAAGTGTCAGGAATACAGCACTACAGTAGTAATAACCCCTGAATAAAGTATACTGCAGTCAGGACATAATTAAATGCATGTGAGACCCAAAACCAAACAGAAACATCTGTTCAAAGTGTTGCTGCATGTGGAATGTGTACACCAAAATCTGGATATGCTGCTCCCAGTCTGAAATATGCAGATAGGATGACTGTCTGATATCCCAAACATCCACTCCTGTCTACAGTTATAGAAAGAACAGTTAACAGGAGATGTATCTGCACAAATTTCGATATGACTTGTGTATGAACAGCAATAAAATGTAGACTTATGTTGCAGTAACAGTCCCATCTGCAAGGTTAAGTAGTTAACATATAGGACACTGTAGTCAGAACAGTAGTGTGTATATAACTGTAGCTATTATAAATGTACAGCATATGTGGTTGTATTCGAAGGTGTTAATAATATGTCTGATTTACCCCACCCTCTAACCATCTATAACCCATTCCACGGGAAAATGGTATGTGCAATCACAATTACCACCCCTGGACATCTGTCCTGTTGGGTCATATATATTTGCATGTCTGTTGATGCATCCGCCCTGTTCATACATCCACACCTGATGGCCTGTTGCCATCAACCAACCCTGCATGTTGTTGGACTGTGTATTACTGTTGAAATTATGCATGTGCTATGCACGCTGTTCAATGGTGTGAATAACTGGGTGTGTGGTTAATGGGAATACTAATGCATGCTGTTAAAACTAACTGTGAATGGTATTTATGTGTCACTAACCCAAACTGTTATGACATAATGCAAAACATAGAACGACAGGGAAGGCGGGTTCCGGCGGACCCACCTCTCCCACCTCAGCTGGCGAGTGCACCTGGCACTAGTGCCGAGTCCGGACCCTCCTCCGGTGGCCCTGTGCCACCTGCGGGTGGAAGCGCTGCAGGGGACGGGGCTCGCCCCCCCTCTGCAAGCGTGGCCGGAGGAGATCCACCACTCACCCTCCGTAGCGTCCGGACTGTGGTGCGTAGGGAGATTCGGGACTCTGTCCTCGAGCCCCTACGCCAGCTCGAGGCACGGGTGGTGCAACTAACGGGCTTGCCCGTTGCCCCGCCTACACAGCCCCCAGCACAGCCCCGTCCTGGGCAGTGAAGGAACAGTGGCAACTGCCTATGGGTGGGGATATCAGTTCCACTGTTGCCATCTGTGGGCTCATGGGCTCTGGACATCCCAACCTCCGTCCCCGTCATTTGTGTAACCCCCCCACACGTGTCATACACCGCCCCTGTATGCGTCTTGTTTGTCTTGTCTGTTAACCTACCCAACCTACCTCCCCAGCTGTACCGACTACCTTCACTTGACATACCACTCTCACCTGAAAAAAAAAAAAGGGCACTCTGTACCCACAAAAAAATTACGCCCCATACATAGCTGCCCATTCCGCACACATGTCTACTGGACATGGAACCCATCAATTCCAATTGGCTGTACAACAGGTATTATTGTTGTCCTGACACCTCTCTCAGGGGTGGAAGGTTTCAAATGTCACACCAAATTACATACATATGCACAGCTGTTGCTGCTGAAGAAATGGGCAGCTATGGGCCTTACCTACATCCCTCCTGCACATCCCAAGCTTGTTTCCCTACTGTCTTACCCTCTTTGTGACCCCTTTTTCCCACTTTCCTGTCTCCCCGTTTTCTTTTCTTTCAAAGAAAATAGCTGGTGTGCACAAGAGTAAGCACGTTTAAGTGGTTGTAAGCGGTGTGCGTGCGCTGAGCTAACCGCCAGTGCGCATGCATGAGCTCCGCGCAAACCAGCGCTAACCCGGTTACAACTGCTTAAAAGTGCCTTAGTCACTTTGATTGACAGGTCCTGTACTCAGTTCAAAAGAAAAATAAAATCCCACTGTGAGTCCCGAACCCAGGACCTTGGCAACTATAGTCTGCATGTCTTACCACTAAGCCATAACTCTTACATAGAAACACTGTGCTAAAGTAAATATATCATTTAACAGTAGGAATGAATGTAAAGGGAATATAGATGTGTAGTACACAAAGCATGACATGTAGAATCACAAACAAAACTGGTGGATTTCCAGAATAGTAGTGTGTGAACAGAAACAGCCATGCTAGTTGGAAGCTAGTAGGTAATAATGTCACCATAGCACCTTGCAAGACACACACATACTCACAGCAGGAGAAGCACTGCCCATACCCCACAACCTCTTACAGGAACACATCCGGATCAAGTAATACAATATGTGGAGTAAAGGCCCAAAACCAGGGACACATTACAAATGAAGTTACAACAAATGCAGACAGTTCAGAAAGTAACAGGGTCTACACCTTGTGGGATGTTTGGAAGGGTATGTAGTCTGGAACTTGAATGTTTGTCACCATATTCTGACTTGAGCCCAGACTGACCTGCCAGATAAAGGTGTGCATGAGATAATGACCAAATTATGAGGCAGACATGTGGACAGCCTGCAAATATCTGTACACATGACGGGTACAACACCACCATATCTGAATAGTTAAGAACCTAGACATAGCAACAGTGAATGTCTTACAGGGATGCCCCACAGACCCCATGTGAAATGTACAAACAGTAGGCAGAAAGGTGTAACACATGCAATGGTAACTATGGGGTCCAGAAAGTATTCACCACTTGCATGGCAGAAAAAGTGTAGTAATACCTATGCTCATGCTAACCCACAGTCACAACTGCAGCATACCAGACATATTAATGGGTGCACCCCACTGATATGTACCATTCCATGAGGCACATAACTGGTGAACCTGAAAGCCTCTGGGGCCTGCTCAGCAGCATACCCACATATGCTAATAGATGTCAAGGCCCACACCATGGCCAGACCACACTGCATGCTGTAACACCCTAGCAGATATAGCAAGCATTCCAGGGTGTGAATGTACATGGGAAATAGGAAAGCTACAGCAGCACACAACAGTCAAGACACCTAGCAGGCACACCAGTACTGACAGTGAAGGGCAACTATTGAAGACGTAGCAACAGAGTGCAAGCAAAGGTGAAAGGAAAGCACACACACACACATGCACACATCAACAGTAGTAGTAGTTGTCAGTGTACATACACAGTCAGTACAGGAAACTGAAGAAATGAATGGAGGAATGTTAACCCACAACCCACCGAGTAAAATTAGAGATACCAACCTTTACACTCACAGAATGTTGTCCACAGCATAACAGCATGGTCCCTGCCATTAACATCTGAAAGGGCTACGCCTATTTCACACACCCTTTTATAGCACAGTTCTGAAATCACAGTGAGAACTGCAATCAGTACACAACAGGCTGCATGCAATTAGCAAATGCTGGCTAACAATTGGTGCAGAGGCCATCACATGGGCATATGCAGATACCTACAAAAGTATGCTGTATTCCATGTCCACGCATGCAATAATTACATTGCACCTGGAGAGAGAAAGAGAGACAGAGAGACAGAGAGACAGAGAGACAGAGAGAGAGAGAGAGAGAGAGAGAGAGAGGGAGAACCACACCCAGAACTAGACTGCAACTAAGCAGACAGACAGCAATCCCCAGCAACAGCTACCTGGAAGCTGCAACTGTGAATCGGAGCAGCAGGACAGAGAGACAGACATTCGCAGACACAGCTGTGACAAACACAGGTACTGTAAAGTAATACTATCAAGGTGTACATACTGTGAACCCTCCATATGTGTTATTGGGCTGTATCCATATGTATATGAAGATGTGTAATGGGCAGGGGATATACAGCACCTATCAGTGAAGGCTGTACATACAGTTGTATGTGTGAGCATCTATGTGCACATATATATGTCGTTTGATTGTAGGTTGTACTGCCATGTACTAATTAGATTACACAGCTATGTATGTTTAGCAGTATGTTAGTGTGTGTATACATTAAGGTAGACATATATGCTGACATACCTGTCCAACATATGGCTATGTAGTTATGTCAACATATGTATGTGTAGATATCTTATATGTATATATATACATATGATATCCATATATGTATACATACATAGAGAGAGAGAGATGTAGGACTACATAGACAGATGCTGATAGAATATTGTAGCGACATATCTATGTAATGCACACATGCAGAGATAGATATATGTAGATACATATACATAGACAGACTGATCTGACCACCTACAGGTATGATTGTATATGCTGACCTGCAACACAGCCTGCCCCCCCCTGTCACCCACACCCCCTCTGCACCCCCCCACATCTACAGCAGAATATGTACATCAATATATATATATGTGCAAATGTATACACACATATGTACATGTATATAGAAATAGACATATAGACATATCTTAATACATAGATATATGTATAGAGAGAGTGAGAGGGATGTATACAGAGCTGGAGTGAGGCACATGTGTACAGATGTATTGCAACTGGTGCCTGGTGACAAAGGCACGGAGTGAACACCAGTCTCACATCCGAGTATCATACCACAGTCCAGATCACCTACACAGGTAACCACCATATAAATGAGTGTCCGCCCACCACTGCATGTGTCAGGGGTGGTCAGGGTCAGACATGTGTACAATAGTGGCCCCAATGATAGTCACAGTGGCACACTATCCCTGGAACAGCTGCACATGGTATGTGTCCGCACACATGGTCAGTCAGGCATGGACATGTAGGTCGGTGTACCCCCACAGCACGTAATGTATGCCATGGTATGGACCTCACACGACAGCAACAGATATGTAGAAGGACACAGTGACATGTACAACATGGTGACAATGCACCCAAACACAGTACCATTGCACAGTGACTGTCAACACCATAGAGTACACATATGCCGCCCACGCACAGGTTACCACCCCCAGATGCACATATGGAGGTCACACCCATGACAGATGTCCAACAGGCATTGTACCACCGCCCACCATCCACAACCTACCTGTCTGCTGTGTGTCGTCTGTGCCACTGCAATTTAGTGCACATGTGTAGGTACGGGTTCAGACTCACAGACAGGACACACCCTGCAACAAACCACACAGTGTTACGATGCGAGACTCCCCATGTGTACATGTCACACATACCCCTGCTGCATGTCACTCAGATAGGTAATATGCCATATGTGTCACCCTGTGTAACTGTGTGATGGCAGCAGGTATCATCACACCACATGTGTCACAATTGTCAGGTTAGCAGAACAGTACGCTGCTGTAGACACGGGGGCATTAGCATATTGTATAGTATTGTATTACAATGTCATGTATTGTGTTGTATTGTATTGGTATGGTGAGGTGCCTCCTGCATGGAGTGGAACCACTGGTGCTGTGCTCCAGTGTACAGGTACATACCCTGTAGTCCAGGTAGTGTAACATAGCACCTCTATATGTGTGTTTAGCGCCTGTCAGAGGGTATGTAGCATGCAACTGGGGATACCAGCAGGTCCCGTCCATGTCGTGTATTCTGCTCACCTGTGGGTGTCTCTCACCTGGATAACTGTGATGACCTTGAGGTTAGGGTCAGCAGGGATAACCATGCCTTAATACAGGGGAGGGCGGGTGACACCTGCACTGACCCTGTCCGCCACAATGTCGTCTAGCTGTGGTGTAGGTGAAATATGTGTAGTGTACTACCCATGGGCATAGAGGATGGTTCCTGACCAGGTCGCTAAATAGGTCAGGTAGGCCTCCTGGTCATCTGCAGTATCACGCTTGACGTCCCACTCAACATTGCCCATGTAGTCAGTGTGATGGGAAATAGATCCTTACCAGTGCTGCTCAGACATACCCTCCCTTCAGAGACTGATGCTCTGTCTCGTAGTAGCTTACATCAAGTGTAATACAATCAGTATATGGCTGGGGTTCGCCGGACAGGATGCTGTCCCTTTATGGACAGTGTCCTGGACATATATGGGAATGCATGGTCCATGCGGTCTTGGAGATGTCTGTAGAAAGCAATTGTGTAGGGGTCAGCATTGTGTGTTGTCTCTGACACTGGCCCAGTGGGCTGTAAGGATATCATATCAGTGTTACAAAGTGTAACGTCTGTATCTGTAATGTTGTGCACTGTAGCCATCTGTGCTGGTGGTGGAGGTGGGATATGTATATCCAGGGCAAGCAGGGTGTTGTCAGCCCACAGTAGTCGCCGATGTACGCCATACAGTACCTAGACACAAACACACAGAGTGAGGAGGTGCACCTCACCTGAATTGGTGTTCTGACTGCTGGTGTCCAGTAGTATGTCGACGTAGCCTGGCAGGTACTGTACAACAGTTGCTGGCCGAGCACTGATACCTGGCCATCTACATGTGTATCCACCAATAGACAGACAGCTGCCACATATGTGTGATATGTGGTATCATGACAGTCAAGTAGCATGTGTAGTATGTGTGCCAAGGTCTGCCAACATAGATTGCTGATACCATGTTATCTTTATTCCCAGGTACATGGCCCACCCAAGACATGCAACCTACTCCGTGGCTGAGGATGAGGAGATACACCAGAGCCTGGTGCGGGACTATGCAACACTCTTTTCCCGCACCAGCCAGAATCAGCAGGTGAGGGCTGCACTGTGGCAGGACCTTGTCCGGCGGGTAAATGATATAGGCATGCATAATAGGACATATGAGCAGGTACGACATCACTGCAGTGATTTGATTAGACATGTCCGTCAGCGTGCATCAGATATCCACAGGCAACAGGTCGCCACAGGTGGTGGGGTGGCTACACATCCCCCACTCACCAGACTGGAGGGACTGCTCATGAGTGTAGTGGCTCCAGTCCACCTGCAACAACAACAGCAGCAGACATGCATCATAATGGAGGCTGGAGCCGCACAGCAGCAGGACACTGAACGTGCAGGTAATATGTCACATGTGTAGTTGACTGTTGTGTACACTGGTAGTTAATGCATGTGTGTGGTGTGTCCTTTGTTTGTAGCTGCAACCATAGTATATAATGTGCAAGTGTGATATTCGCAATATTAGCTGCAGACCTTTGAAAGGCGACTGTGGTACTCCTGACCTGTATCATACTCAGTAATATTGGCACAGTTGTGCCCACTAACATTAGTTTCCTCCTGTCTGCAGGACCCACCGGTATCACTGCATTGCAGCCTATCCATGCTGGTGAGTGTCTATTTACTTTACCTGTAAAGATGTTGGTAGTAATAGTACCTTTTGGCACACTTAGTGGTGCCCCTTGTATGCATGTAGGTGTGTCTGTGTCTGTGTGTCAATATCACGCATACTGAGTACTGTACAATTGTGTGAAACTGTGTGCACGTGTGCATGTGTGCAAGTGTGCAAGTGTGCAAGTGTGCAAGTGTGCATGTGTGCAAGTGTGCAAGTGTGCAAGTGTGCAAGTGTGCACCTGTGCATGTGTGCATGTGTGCATGTGTGCATGTGTGCATGTGTGCACCTGTGCATGTGTGCATGTGTGCATGTGTGCATGTGTGCACCTGTGCATGTGTGCATGTGTGCACCTGTGCATGTGTGCATGTGTGCATGTGTGCATGTGTGCACCTGTGCATGTGTGCATGTGTGCATGTGTGCATGTGTGCACCTGTGCATGTGTGCACCTGTGCATGTGTGCATGTGTGCATGTGTGCACCTGTGCATGTGTGCATCGCTGGCAGTGTGAAGACATTGTAAACTGTGTTTCCTGTTTCCTTCCCACAGGTCTGTTGCTGCTCTGGTGTTATCTAGCAGGGAACCTGAGTCAGGTGCCGTGGGTACTGCTACTGATGACATTGGTGTAGTGGCACAGGACGGTATGCCAGGGTCCGCCATTGGTCAGCCAATTGACAGTACACAGCTGTCGACACCATCCATGCGCACAGTTATCCTGCCAATACACCCCTTGTCACCACTGTCCCTAGGTGATGGACAGCATACAGTGGGCATTGACCAGGGTAATGTGGTATCTGTGGCACATACTTCCCCACACAGCAGCCATGGGCATGGCCCAGAGATGGTACCACACAGACAGATGCCCAGGGGTTCTCGTGGGAGCATCCATGGGCGTACTGCCCCTGGCAGACGTGCCCACAGAGGACTTACAACCTCAGCTATGTTTCGGACTGTCATGCAGGCACAGTCACGTATGGAACGGTACACCAGACAGGGTCTGAGGGTGCTGACAGCATGTCGCACAGCCATGACCGACGGTATGCGTGACATTGCGGCCGCCATCCGTGATTTCACCGACGTCGTAGACAGACGTTGTGGGGACATATTACACCGTCTCCACAACTACATGTCCATGAGCCAGGGTGATGGTGGGTGGTTGCGTCGTCGACGTGGCCGTATGCCAGCAACAGCAGCAGCTGGCAGTCGGCGTGGACGACAACAGGGCCGTGGCCGCCCCCGTAGTGCCAGCAGCAGCCCCAGCAATGCTGGGTCTGTGCTGTCATCAGACCGCCCCAGGAGACCACGTGCACGTGGCTCTGGCCAGGGCCGACAGGGCTCTGTGTCCAGTCAGCGAACACCTGCTTCTGATGACAGTACCCAGTCTGGGTTGGTACCGGATACGGTCCGTAGCACCCCTGCAAGGCACAGGTACCGTGTCCGTGGCCAGAGACACTGTTCTGTATGACCTGGCAGGTACAGTCTGTGGCTGTCCACAAACACCAGTATATGGCAGCCATAAGGTGGAACTGTGTGCATCCATACACACATGCAAAATAACAACACCTAGGGCTACCGCATACACGCACACACTGCATCAACACTGCCCCACCTTCTACTGCTGTCCCTCACCAACACACATACACATACATGTCAATTGGTGGTATGGGTGGCTGACCCAGGCATACCAAGTTCACACCCTGTGCATATGATGAAACTGTGCCACCTCCTGCAGTCTGTAACAACTGTGCAGGTACAGGTTAACATGTTACTGATGCACAGGGTGACCACATAGATGTGTAGTAATAGTATCATGTTTTGAACAGTACTGTGTGCTGATTTAATTGTGGGTATATCACAGCATGCCTGATGCAGTATTTGTGTGATTGTCATGTCCTGTTGTCTACACCCATGGTAAGTACCATAGTGTATCATCTGCACATGTTGGCATACTAGTGGTAATGATGTCAACAGCAGCCTACATACATAGGTAGCACAGGGGATGGGTAATGAATGTAGTAATACACAATGATGGACATGTAAATTGCAAGTGGCATGTTGGCCACACTAGACTCTGCAATGCAGATGTGTGAGGAAGTTGATATGTGTGCAGAACTACACAACTGGTACAGGACACACAGGTGCACACTAGCACTGCATGCACACACCTCATACCATGCTAGACAGCACCAACACACATAACAAACTGTCACGGGAGGGAGAGTCCCCATATATGTCAGGGATACTGTGGTGGCAGGCCAGGGAGCATACATCCTACTAAGTATGGCACCACTGAGAGAAGGATCGGTGTCTGTTATTTGACATGTGTATTACTGCAGGTATGGGCACATGGGTTTATATCCAGTTATTGTACATCCTGACAGTACATGCATGTGCCGTACACTTGTGTGCACTGAGACTGGACCCTGGCCATCTGACCAGTGTTTTTCCATGTACATGTGCATAGCGCCTGCATATGTGCAGTGTTACCTTATGGAACTGGTACAGCTTGTTTGTTGTACAATGGACTACATGGAGCACTGTTCACTGTACCTTTGTTTGCATGCATGTTTGCTTGCAATTACCCTGGAATACCGATCACACCTGCAATGCATAGTTATAGGGCTTCTGTGGACTCCTAGTGCCATCTGTGTAGCCTACTGTATGTATGGCCATGTCCCACTTGAGAGGTTGCCACTGTTTGACCTGTTCACATGTACATTGACTGTGACACAGTGCATATGACCTGCCTGACATGTGTCCACATGAGCAGTCATATATGCTACTGCTAAGTAGTCACAGGCACTACACCTTCACACATCCATCTCCTGTTGAACTACCTGCTTTGCTAGGGACAGCCTGCACCTGTCACCCCTGGCCTATCGGATATTGGCAAAGCCTCTTGCTACCCCCATAGTGCCTATGTTAGGCAGGGCTCACATGACAAACCCACCTTCATAGGTATCACAAGGGATAAGACACTAAGAGCAATGCTACCCAACGCCAGATGTCTAAACCTCCAGATGCATGCACCCAAAACACTCCTTTGCAGGGGAAACATCGATATGTGTGCAGTAACAGATGCCTGGTTCAGGGCTACTGGGAGCACACCAGCACTACCGGGTGTAACCCGGTTGATTTCTTTGCTACAGTCACCAAGGCCATTGCCGAGGGGAAGGTGGTTCACACAGCCTACCTGGACCTTGCAAACGCCTTCAACAATACCCCACTTGGGCATTCTAGGAAGCTCACCAGCTTAAATATGAGCCCCTATGTCACTAGATGGATTGCACAGTGGCTCAAGAACAGAACCCACATGGTTAGCATTGCTGGAGCCATGCCAGACCCCATAACAGTTCCAGGATGTGTCCCAGAAGGCTCAGTCCTGGGACCCTCTTGTTAAGTACATATTTATTGGAGGTACAGGCCAACACGGATGAACTGTGGCTGTCCAAATATGCAGATGACTGCAAACTGGACACCATAATCGACTCCCCAGCTGACACAAGCATCTTCCAAAGGGGCATCATAGCAACAGACAACTTGTGCCAGAGCCATGGCCGTCTGCTGAACAGTGTGTAGAAGGGGAATGTGCATCCTGTAGTCTGTTCACCTAGTTACCAAAAGGGACATTGTCCCCACACACACTAACCCCCCTCAGCCAAAAACACACACTTGCCAATTGCAGGATTCAACCCCCTATCTGACTGATATGACACGTGAGACAGGCGCATTAGCTGAGCACGCTATTTGCATTACTGGGGGTTTTCTCTTCCCCTGCTATACTTATAGAGTGCTGACATCATCAGTGTTTAGAAAAGGGAATGGGCATCCTGTAGTGTCCTATCCTATTTGCCAAAAGGGACACTTCCCTCACAAACTAACCCCCCTCAGACAGATACACACACTTGCCATTCACAGGAATCAAACTCCTACCTAGTTATGTTATGACACTTGAGACGGACGCATTAGCGGAGCACGCTATTCGCATTACTGGGAGTTTTCCTTTCTCCTGCTCTACTTATAGGGTGCTGACATCAGCAGTGTTTAGCAAAGGGGAAGGGCATCCTGTAGTCTGTTCACCCAGTTTCCAAAAGGGACATTTCCCTCACACACTAACCCCCCTCAGACAAACACACACACTTGCCATTCACAGGAATCAAACCCCTACCTAGTTATGTTATGACACTTGAGACGGATGCATTAGCAGAGCGCGTTATTCGCATTACTGGGAGTTTTCCTTTCTCCTGCTCTACTTATAGGGTGCTGACATCAGCAGTGTTTAGCAAAGGGGAGGGACATCCTGTAGTCTGTTCACCCAGTTTCCAAAAGGGACATTTCTCTCACACACTAACCCCCCTCAGACAAACACACACACTTGCCATTCACAGGAATCAAACCCCTACCTAGTTATGTTATGACACTTGAGACGGACGCATTAGCAGAGCGCGCTATTCGCATTACTGGGAGGTTTTCTTTCTCCTGCTCTACTTATAGGGTGCTGACATCAGCAGTGTTTAGCAAAAGGGAGGGGCATCCTGTAGTCTGTTCACCCAGTTTCCAAAAGGGACATTTCCTTCACACACTAACCCCCCTCAGACAAACACACACACTTGCCATTCACAGGAATCAACCCCCTACCTAGTTATGTTATGACACTTGAGACGGACACATTAGCAGAGCGCGCTATTCGCATTACTGGGAGGTTTCCTTTCTCCTGCTCTACTTATAGGGTGCTGACATCAGCAGTGTTTAGCAAAGGGGAGGGGCATCCTGTAGTCTGTTCACCCAGTTTCCAAAAGGGATATTTCCCTCACGCACTAACCCCCCTCAGACAAACACACACACTTGCCATTCACAGGAATCAAACCCCTATCTAGTTATGCTATGACACTTGAGACGGACGCATTAGCAGAGCGCGCTATTCGCATTACTGGGAGGTTTCCTTTCTCCTGCTCTACTTATAGGGTGCTGACATCAGCAGTGTTTAGCAAAGGGGAGGGGCATCCTGTAGTCTGTTCACCCAGTTTCCAAAAGGGACATTTCCCTCACACACTAACCCCCCTCAGACAAACACACACACTTGCCATTCACAGGAATCAAACCCCTATCTAGTTATGTTATGACACTTGAGACGGATGCATTAGCAGAGCACGCTATTCGCATTACTGGAAGGTTTTTTTTCTCCTGCTCTACTTATAGGGTGCTGACATCAGCAGTGTTTAGAAAGGGAATGTGCATCCTGAGTGTCTTTTCCTATTTGCCAAAAGGGACATTTCCCTCACACACACGCCAACCTCACACACACACACACACACTGAGCACTTGCAGGATTTGAACCCCTATCTAACTATGTCATGACACTTGAGACGGACGCATTAGTGGAGCGTGCTATTCGGATTACTGGGAAGTTTCATTTCTCCTGCTGTACTTCTAGGGTGCTGACATCATCTGTGTTTGGAAAGGGGAAAGTGCATCCTGTGGGGAAGCAGACACCAAGCACACTATGGCTAAGCTGTCATTCCCTAGGGCAAACAGCCTAGTGTTGACCTCTACACCATTATGTTTAATTGTCAAATGCACATTATTTGTTGCTGATAGACTGTTTGCATATCTTTATTGCCATAGCATTCCCTGTTGGTATGTACAACCTCTGCATCTGTGGAAACTGTTTGCATATGGGAGGGATCCACTATATCACGTATGTCTCTGTAGTCATTTAACTGTGTGCACTGGGCAGACTGCTGTAATGTGGTTGGTCCCTGGCATAACACATAACAATACCAGATATGTGTGTCCCACTGCTAAACCAAGATTTGGACTAAGTGTGTGAGCATGCCCAGTTCAGCCTTCCCATGGCATGTTGTCAAAGTGTGTGAGCATGCCCAGTGTGATTATTCCATATGTTGGACTCTGCAGACCACCACATTTGTGGATGTGTGTGATCTTCACAAACTAAGTGTGTGAGCATGCCCAGTTCAGCCTTCCCATGGCATGTTGTCAAAGTGTGTGAGCATGCCCAGTGTGAGCATTCCATATGTTGGACTCTGCAGCCCACCACATTTGTGGATGTGTGTGAACTTCACAAACTATCACCCGTTCATGGTTGTGGGTTGTGTGTCATGTTGTGTAGTTACTGTACAACTGCTTTGTGTGTGAACACAACAGGATTATACTGTGCCTGCAGTGTTTGCATGGGATACTTTGCATGCAGTCGTCAACATCCTTTCACACTGACCTAACACTGTAGTACTGTATAGTGTACTGGCAGTACTTTGACTGTGGTGGACAGTAACCTGGGCTTTACTGCTATCACTGCTTTACATTCTGATCGTGGGCACAACAGCCTGGTTGGGGCCAGTTGTGTACATCTGACCATGTTGCATTCTGTTCAGATATGCACTACTTACACCAGGCCTGCCCAACATTGTTAGTGTATCCCACAACATAGGTGTACAATTGCAAACACTAGCGATGTGCCCTAGTCCATGGCTAATGCAAGTTGGAGAGTGTGTTTGTCCTTCAACACACATTGTAAGGGAGGTTGCCATGACCAATGTCATGGTTGGTATACTGTGCCTCTGTCTACCTGTGACATGACAGTGATACCCAGGATAAACCTACCATCTCCCGTCCACCCATCAGGATTCCTATTGAGGAAGATTGATAAGTGACTCTATGGGTAGCCTGTGCTGAGGGTTCACTCATGGGTGGGGAGTGGCTTCTGTGTTATGGATCACACAGTACAGCCTGTCCTATGTAAGTCAGTGCTGGGGTTCAGGTCTGTCATGTGCATAGCTCACTGCCATTCAGATTGTACTATGTGCAGCATTGTTATTGATGCCAGCAACACAGGCAACACATGGCATGTGTGTAGGCTGATTGATACTCCTGATGAGGTACTGTTGGGGACTTTACAGTTGATGGAGGTGTCTGCTGAGGTACATCCCACAGGGGCTATTGTAGTCGATTGTACCACTGATGCAGGAGGACTGCAGAGCCACAATGACCTCCCCTTATGTAGATCTGACATCCTTCATGATTAGGTGGGTATATGGTATGTTTCTGTAAACACTACAGCACATGTTTGTCCAGTGCAGGATATCTATCACCCTGTGTCCCCAGGTCTCTCATTACATGTTAACTACATAATGGGTTAACACCTATGTGGTAATTGGTGGGCACTTACTGTATATCCACGGGGGTTGACTATACACATTTCTGCACTTAGCTTGCTGACATAGCTATGGCAACAGTTGTCTGTTTGTATGTGGCCCTTTTGTGGGATGCATGTGTCAGCTGGTGGATCATATGTGGTAAGCGGTTTGTAGTCCTCTGCAAACATGTTAGGACACAGTCCTTCCATGTTTGCCTGTACCTATGGGACATATATACCAGACGAGGGGGATACCAGGTCCAAGCCTTGTGGGATGCCAGTTATATCTGGTTTGTAGTCTGACATGGCTGAAGCATGTCTGACCATGTCTGTTCTGTCCTTGGTCTGGTTTGCAACCCCTCTACTGACATGTGGGTTTATATTTACACTGGTGAGCCTATCTATACTGAACATGCAGGGTATTGTATAGACGCCTTTGCAAGGTCCAGATACACTGTGTGGAGCATGTGGAGCACCCTCATCAATGACCTTAATGACTGTTTCAATTGAGTCCAACATGGTTAGGGGCAGGATCTGCACTTGAGGAGGCCACACTGTGTTGGGTCCGGTGTCAGTAGGTCCCCAACATCCATATTTCTGTGGTACATGCTGCTCCTTTCCATAGCTGTGCAATCTGGGCTTCTCAGGATTCTGGGGTAGTACTGTTCAGTATCCATTCAGGCAACACCTTTGTTGAGAAGGACCACTGTTGTTGTACACTGCTCTTTGGGTACATATTCTGTGGTACGGCTGGCATTGAGCAGTAGTGTGGTGTGGCATTCCATTCATCTTAGACTCCATGTTGCACTCAGGCCAGGTCACCATCTCATACCATTGCTGCTGTGTGTTTTGCTTTGGAGATGTTGTCTGTTACCTCAGCATCTGCTATGTCAGGGGGCCAGCAGTCTGCTGGGATAGATATTCTGCATACATGGGGGTGTGGGGTTTTGCACTGCACCTGTCGGGATGTATGTTGGCAATATGTGTGTGTGTTTGTGGTATTTGTGTGATTCAGTCCATATCTGTGAATTCACAACATGGCTCCTACCATCAGTTGTGTAAGCCTTGGGATTATCCTTCATGTCCTGTACAATTTGTATCTACATAGGTTCATAGGTTCATACTAGGCTATCCACCCTGGGCATTTGTTAGGCTAGCCAGAGTGTGTGGGGCTTTTGAGACCCCTTGCTATCTGGATATTATGGCCATGTATTATTTGCTTAGCTGTGCCTCTGTCTGGACATCACACAGTGAAGACCCCCACTGTAAATCTACAATCAGCCATCCACTTGGCAAGATTCCTGTTGAACAGTGTCAGTGAGGGGCTCTGCCTAACATGGGGTGGGATTCTGGTCCAGGGTGTGTGGAGCCTCTGGATTATGTATCTGTCCCACCGGCACATCCTATTTCATTATGTGTTGGGGTTGACATCTCTCACTCACGCAGCTCCAATGGATATGTGTTGTCTGGGGTGGAGCATGTCCATTACTCCTGTGTTGGGCATGGCCTCCTACAACAGGCATGCAATGCCTCTGTGTGGGCAGTCTGCGACTGGAGTCAGCTGGGGTGTCTACAGCCTAGCAGCATATGACATATATGTATGACACTTTATCCTCTTGGTGAGGTACCTTTGCAGTCTTCCTAACTGCTGCAGGTGTCAGGTAAGGTAGATCCCATATGAGGCATTGTACTGGATTATGGGTGTGATTGGGATAAAGTATAGGGGCACAGTGGCCTCTGTTGCCATAGATGTGACTCCTTTCCTAATACAGTGTCACATGTAGACAGTCTTCCTAGCCACATTGGCAATGTGCGTGTCACATAACAGGTTACTGTTCACTTGTGTCCCTTGGTCCCTGGTTACTCCTTCTATACATAATGGTTTACCACCTATGTGGTATTTCGTGGTACCTTGTTTGGTATTTGGTGGGACATTCATACTGTCCAGTGTCTTCAGGACGGTTGGGGGGGGGGTTATTGTGTGTGAGAGTGCGGTCTGTAGCATACTACAGACTGCACAGCAGTCTTGCCTACAGTTAGTTGCACGTGGGTGAACTCCACTGCCTTCTGCATTGTCAGTTACCTGGACGTCTGGGTGTCTGTGCTGCCTATGGTTACTCACCTCCTTTTATGTAGTGTTCCAGGTTTTGGGGCCATGACACATGGTACATGGTATAACCTGGTAGTGCTGGTGTGCTGTCAGGAGCCTTGCAGCAGGTTTCTGTCACTGCACAGACATCGATGTTCTCTATTCTGGGGATGGCCTCGAGCATGCATATTGGGGTGTACACATCTGGCATCGGTCAGCATTTCCCTTATGTTTCTTCCCACTTATGTTTTCTCGAGTGGTGGGTCAGTCTTTTCAGCCTTGCCTACAAAAGGCTGTGTGGAGGTGGCCAAGGCCTTATCCACTATTCAGACACCCAGGGGTAACGGGTGCAGGCCATCCCAAGGGCAGCTGCATGGCTTGTCAAGCATGACATCCCAACCTGACAGACATTGGATCCCTTGGACTGACACCAGTAAGTGTGCTACTTGCTATGACTGATCATTCCATGTTTCTACTGTGGCATTATTCTTGGTAAGGGTAGGTTGCTGCAAACGGTGAGTGTCATACCAGCCTGGACTACATAATCGGATAGCTCATCTGTGTCTCTTTACATGTAGTCTAGGGCAGTACATCTCGGGTCATTCACACCAGCATGGACTATGACTGCATCATATTTCTGTTTGCTTTGGAGTGACCTTCATATTTCTGTTATGTGGCATATTGTGGCGGCCTACAGGCAGCTTACTGTACCCTTTCCTTTGTTCAGTCTGCTGTGCGGGACAGCAGTGTGTCTGACTATGGAGTCACCTATTACAACTGTATCAGGCATGTTGTTTCTCCTTCTGGCCTGTGACTGTTTGGCACACCAGCTTTGTGTGCTATGTGTTGCATGTGCTATGTTTGGAGGCTGTTTCATTGGGTGTCTGCTTTATTGGCCTCTGTTGGTGTGCTGTGTGTGTGATTTCTGCCTCCGGGAATGTATTTCTGTGTTTATGTGTTTGGTTTGCAGTTGTGGTAGGTCTATGTGGGTATGTGTTTGTGGTGTGTGTGGTTACCTTCTCCTACTGACTTGTTTTGGGTGTACTGAGTTGGGGAGCTCTGCCTCCGGTTTGGATGGATGGTTGCATCTCTCACATATATTTGTATTTCTTGGGTGGAGTTGGTGGTTGTCTGTGTACTTGGGGCAGGTGTAACATTGCCTCAGGATTCACAGATTCCACTTGTTGTGCCTGGCCTTACTGGATTGCATGTGTGGACAGATTATATTGCCATACTACTGATCAGTAATTACGTCATTGTTCATGCTTGCTCTATCATGTAGTAGCTTCCTCTTTCTCTTGCATGTTTTGGTTATGGCTGGTGTCCACCATGCCAGATTTAGGCACTGTGTCTTGTTTTAATTTGGGACTGCATAATCCAAGCTTTCCTGGCGGTGTTCATGGAGTGGCTGTCTTGCAGGTTCTGAGGCGGCCCATATTTTGCACCTGCACGGGACCTTTCATGGCTTCCACATCATTTTGGAGGTGTGCAAATAATGCTTAGCACATGTTTTCCACTGTGATTTCCCGGACAGGGACTGTGGTCAGGATTTGTATATCCAGTGTGATTACTATATGGTCTGGTGTTACCAGTGTGCAATACACTTCTCATCTTGACATCCTACCCATGTTGCTGATTATCACATCCAGTATGCTTGCCCTCTTGTGGGTGTGCTACGTTGTTCCTGGGCCTTTTGGTTTGTGGATTTAATGACCTTTGTCCTACACTGTTGCAGCTGGTATAATGCTCCCAGTCTATGTGTCTGGGTATTTGCAGTCACCCAAAATAATGTGGTTTGGAGGACTTGATATATTCATGTATTCCAGCATGGGCGCAATGCAGTTCCTGGTGTTGGGCCAGTACTCTGTAGCAGGCTATACACTGGTGGGCGGTTTTAGCCATTGTTACTTGAGCATGGCTAGTCCATGCTGCTTTTTCTGGTGGTACCAACATGGGGGTGTGGTTATCCTTGACAATTCTTGCTGGTCGCCCTCCTTTTGTAGCTTGTTCCAAGTGTTGAGGATGTACAGCACAGTATGAGGTGTAACCTGGTGGTGTTAGGGTGCTGTTGTGAGCCTTGCCTCAGTATTCTGTTACAGCACAGTTATCAACATTCTCCATACTGGGTGGGCTTAGTCTGCATGCATCTTGCTGTTTGACCTTATCCCTTATCTGATTCTTATCCCTTCTGGTACCTATGGAGATAGGTTTGTGTTTTGCGCCTTCCGATTCAGGGCACACTGTGCATGACAACAGCCTTTGCCAGTATCCATACGGCCTGCACTGATAGGTGCATGCCAGTCCTGGCAGGTGGTGCATCATGTCATGCTCAGCATGTCATCCCAGACTGGCACACAGTTCGTCCCCTTTGCCTACCTGCATTACTTTGGTAATTGTTGCACTTCATCATCTCGTTGTCCTGTTGTGGCATGCTGCTTGTTGAGGGTAGGATGTTAGACGGGGTCCTCAGGTGTGCATATGGTACTTGGTGTTACATTACTTGACACACAGCATTCATGCCTCAGGTGGTGCTGCAGGGCTGCCTCTGTTGGATGCACATATTACACTTCCCTGTACATGTTTGTGAGCAGGTTGTGTCACATTAGGCATCCCTGTTACTATATGGTGAGTCGGAGAGGGGTATCATTCCCAAGGTTCCTACTGAGCCAATGTATGTGCTATGCGTTGCCTCTTTGCCAAAGCCAGGGCATACTGGGCACGCCTCCTTCTGCCTACTGGGGCAGGCTCAGGTTGTTCCTCCTCCGAGTCACGCTGTGCCTGTGGTGGCCTTGGCGATGGTGGGGGGCTGTTTGGCCCAGCCCGATGGTGATCCTGCTGCAGCTGTTTTCGCATGATCATATTATGTAGCATAGCACATACCATGACAATTTGGGTACATGTAGTTGGTGTGTAGTGCAAGGCTCCACCAGATGTGTCCAGACACCGGAACCGTGACTTTAGCAGCCCGAACACACGCTCTATTACATTACGTGTTTGTGCGTGTGCCTCATTATGGCGTTTCTGTTCAGGTGTGTGTGCATTTCTGATGGGTGTCATCAGCCACGGCTCCAGTGCATATCCTGCATCCCCCACTTGGTGTCCGTGTGGGATGTCCCCATTGGCAAATGTCTGGTACAGCTGCGTCAAATGCCAGATGTGGGAATCATGGTAGCTCCCAGGACAGCCGGCACACACATTCATTATTATGCCTTGGGCATCACACACGACCTGGCAGTTGATGGAGGGGAAGCCCTTGCGGTTTATGTAGGCCCTACCCCGCTCTCCTGCTGGTGCTTTGATGAGTATGTGCGTGCAGTCTATGGCACCCAGTACCTCAGGGTATTCTGCTATTTGCTGGAAGAGACGCATGTTGCTGGCCAATACCTCACGGGCATTGGGGAAGTATACATGATCACCGACATGTGCTGACATGGCATCCAGGAACTGGTGCAGTACCCTGGAAGCTGATGCCTGTGATATCCCCATCATATCGCCAGTTGGTCTCTGGAAGGTACCTGTTGCTAGTATTCTTAGGCCAACACATACCTTGGTTTCCACTGGGATGGGTTCCCTCTGTTGGTTCTGTGTGTGAGGCGTGGCCTGCACAGCTCCACTATTTGCTGCAGGAGGTCTCTGTCCACTCTATAGCGCTCTACTATCTCCAGCTCATGTAACCCGTGGTAGGTGACCCTGGGCCTGTACACTCTTCTCCGTCTCCTCACTGCGGGTTGCCTGGCACCATCTGCATTGTCACCACCCTCAGCAAGTCGCCTATGTCTCATTATGACAGCTATGGCAGCCCCTAACATTTCTGCTCTGAGTTCAGCTTTTCAGTTTTCACTTCTGATAACTTAACTCCTGTCTTGCAGTGTCTCTTGAGAGAAACATTCTACACTGCTGTTTGCAGTGTTTTAAGTGCTGGGCTGGCCTAGTATTCTGCCTGTGTAATTGCCTGCATCTAATTGTTTTCACCTGCTAGCTCCAGCAGTATTCCCTGCTAACTTCCTAGTACATCTGTTGTTTCCTTTTTCCTTTCTGTTTCCTCAGGGTGGGGCCGTGCAAACCAGCAGAAACACGCCACAGTGGCTTACACGCCGCACACACACACACTTACACAGTTCAAAATCTGCTTATTCAGTTTTAAACGCTGCACGCCAGCAAACGGTGTTAAACAGCTCCCAACACGCTCCCACATGCTTAGTCTGCCTTGCACGCCAAGACACTGCCTTACACGCCAAGACACTGCCTTACACGCACGCACACCGCCTTACTCGCGCTTCACGGCGCGCACATCGCGCATACACGCCCAACAAGAAACCTTGGTGTAGGCAACAGTGTACACCTTCCATTTCTTGGCTTTCTCATGTTTACTTGGGGGCACACCTCCTTCCTTGATATCTCTCTGACATCTGTCATGTAACTCTACCTTCCAATGACTTCTATCCCTTTCTACCATTCCCCCCTGTGATGTCACCTATCTCCTACTCTGTTCCTCCCCCTTCTGTAACTCTTACACTACTCAGACTGTGCTCATTTACTATGTGACAGTGGTATTCAGTATCCTTACCCTAATTTGCATCAGATTGCCTACTAATGCTTAGTTACATCTCTTGCACTTGGCTTCCCCCCTTGGCAACCACTACACGGTGGCCATGTTGGTTTTCCTATGGTGGTCCCTCCATTGACATTCCATATAATGCATAAAACCTACATTTGTAGGTTTAAAACCTTCGTTTTCATGTTTTATGCAGCGCAGCCCGTTTGCGTGGGGCTGCGCTGGGTTTACACATCGGCAATTGCCGAAAAAAAAAAAATATTTTTAAATTTTTTGCATGGGGTTGCATTGCCAATGGCCACATATTTGGCCATTGGCATGCTGCCTATAACATATGCACCCTTTATTTGGAGCTGACATGGCTCCATTGCCGTGTTTGCAGAAACGTACTCAGTTGTCAACTGAGTACATTTCTGCAGCTAACACGGCTCTTACATGGGCTGTTCTTGGCTTCCTGGATCGCTAATCAGCCTCATTTGCATGCTATTCGGCTGCAAGTGGGCTGATTAGCTTAGCCACGCCCACTCCGTGTAAGAGCCGTGTTAGACTAACTCTTACACGGACTTTGGGCTGTTCCTGGATCGCGAAGGCTACATGGAGTCTTACACTACTCTTAGACTCCGTGTAAGCCTTCGTGAATCCGGCCCATAGTTATTGTTGAAGATTTTACTGTGGCTTATTAGTTCACTATTTGTTATAAACTATTTATTGTGTTTAACAATTGTGGACAGTGACAATAAGTTTAGAATTAGTTTTATTGAGGGGTTGTGAAACCGGAGTTGTCGCTTCAACTCCTGGTGCTGTATGTAGCTGTGATTATGACCATGTTTTAGTGCTCTGATACTGAGTAGGTTTTCCTGTTAGCTGAATTGAAGCAATGGTCTGCTTCACATAGAAACATGGCTCGAGTAAGACATTCTGGTTACAAGCCTACTGAAGGATGCTACAGGTTAGTGCACATTTTTATGTTTGAGATTATTTAAACTTTCTTTCATTATTTATATCAAATCTTGAATTTGGACTAAATATTGTAGGAAGAAATAAGTATGAATGATGCATTCAGAGTATTGCTGTGCCATGTTTTGTGCATAATGAATAGGTTCATAGGTTTATCCTAGATTAATGACCACCAGTGTCTGTACAAATCCCAAATCAGGTATAACTGTTAAATATTACCCTAATCCATGTTAGTAGGAGATAAACAGGATTTTCCACAATGAATTCCTAAAGACTAAGAAGTATGAAACTCTAATGTCTGACATTACAGACTGAAGAATGAAACTCTTATGGCTTGACATTATGGACTGACTGTAATCTTTGGTGATTTACCAGAAAATCAAAGCGTTTTATAAGGAGAAGGGTAATCGTATGAGGCAAAATCAGGGACAGCTGAGCAGTATGAATTATATTATATTATATTATATTATATTATATTATATTATATTATATTATATTATATTATATTATATTATATTAGATGACATTCATGGGTGTAGGCAGAGGAAACATTTGTAAAGATAAGGTCAATCATATTTGTATACTGATGTCTGACTACCGGGAAAGACTAACTGAGTAGGTGTCCATTTTTATTGAAGGCCTAGGGAGAAAAGTTCCATAGTATTTCAAAAACATCTTGAAAACAATTTTAAAAGCCTCAAAACTAAAACAAAACATCTACAGTTTAAATAATTATAGCAAATTGGACATAATGTGATAAAATTAGTTAAAACAAATACAAGTTACATAACAATAATGTAATTATTAAAGAAATTTTAGACAGGTTTTAGAAGTTAAAGGCAAACTAGTGTAATACATATGGGAATTTCAATATGAAGTTAGGGGAAAAAAATAAGTTATTATATATCCAGATAGGAAGTGAGTGATGGGGGGGAGTAAGGAGGCATAAGGTAGGAATATCCACTTGTTCATATTTAGGAATATCACTATCCTGAGGCTGAGAAAAGACAGAGACAGATTTTGGCTAAGAACTATTTCAGAATGGTTTTGAAGGACTGTAGGGAGGGTACTGACCTGATGGATATAGGCAAGGAGTCCCAGGCTTTAGCACCCTGATATAAATATAGATCATGCCCTGCTGATTTGATAGGGCTGTGTACAGAAAGGTTTTCTCTCACTGAAAAGAATGGTATTTAGTGCCAGACAAGCAGATGATTGCTGGCTAACGTAGATTGGAAGGAGCTTTGTATATATTAGTTCTAACCAATTTAGGCTTTCAGTGCTATACAGTAGTGGGTTCTGAAAGGGGCATTTGTTACAAATGTAGCCACTTTATTAGAGAATTGTTCAAATTTTGCTTTTTGTGCTGCCTCGGAGTTAGTAAGAATGGGTGCTCCATAAACTAGCGAGGGAAGGTGCTAAGTAGTGGTGAGTGTAGCTTTTATTTCGTTGGTATGAAAGTTTTTGGATCTCTAAAGCATTGCAAGTTTTGGTGATTTTTGTTATGCATATTGGTATGTTTATTTTTATTTTTTTATTTAACATTTGTTTATCGGGAAAGTCCAACTTGAAACAGAGCCAATTTTCAGTGGAGGCCCAGGGAGAAACACTCCAGACACATGTCTTTGTAACATGGGAGGAAACCAGAGCACCCAGAGGACATGCAGACTCCACACAGAAGGCACTCCAGCTGAGAATTGAACCAGAGAACCTCTTGCTGTGTGGCAACAGCACTATTGCCGAACCACTGCACCATCCATATGTGCAGGTTCATATGTAAGGTAAGACTAGGCTAGCTGCTCTTGCTGGCCATTTTATCTAGCTAATTTCCTTTTTTTTTTGTGTTTGTAATAACCTATTCCACTTGGTTATAGATTGGCCTTAACTATCCCATGGTAGATAATTACATATTACCTCTAATGAAAATAACTGGGATCATACCATAGATAATTTGAGTGGCCCCATACCTAGGATAAAGCTTTTAGGAGCTGCATATGCCAGTTTGTAGTGCATGGGGCAATTCTGAGGTAAATTGTCTGTTTCCCATCCATATATCTAAGTTGCACTTGAAAATGGACAGGGATGAACTTTGTTTTATGTGGATGGGGAATCTGTTCCACAGCAGCAGTATCCTCTGCAAAATGTACCTGTCCCTCCAAACTGTTATATTAATGTTGCAGAAGAGGTTTAGATGCCTAGGCAATGCCATACATACGTCAAATCTCAGGAATCTGTAGAATACTGAGTATAGTGAAGCGTTTCAGTCAGTCCATGTCGGACATATTTAGTTCTTGTATCCTTTTACTAATGTATCTTTGTGGGCTCTCCAGTTATTGCATGTGTTCAAATAGATACATGCCAAAGGGGACATTATGTTCAATTATTGGCACCAATGAAGGTAGAGTAAAGGGGATCAATGACATTCCTAGATCTAGACACAATCCCTGTGTTCATAATCTGTGCAATATAGAAGGACTTTCTTACAACAGACACAGTTGGTCAAAAGGTAAGCCACTGTCTGCATAAGTCCCCAAATCCTAAACAACTGGGTCAACTCTTAGGGGTTTATTGTCAGTGTGGTAGTTCCCAGGTATAGATGACTTCCCAAAAGATACAGTAATTCATTTTTTGGTATTTAGTTTCAGACCATGATTTTGACACCAGGTATTTATTTGAGATAAACCTCTCTGCATGATGCCAAGTCATTTGAGGATTCAATGACTACTCCTAGCTTGTACTCATCTGCAAACTTAGTCATCATCATCTACTTTTATCATTATTATTAGTATTATTATCATTAATATTGTTCAGTATTACTTATAGTCATCCACTGTTCTCCCTCATTATTTGCTATTAGAAGTGACTTCAGATGGTTTATTATTAAGTAAGAGGATTTTAAATGTTTTTTTTTTTTATGAGAGAGAGCTCTGGCAGAAACAGTAGTACTTTGGGAGGTGGAGCATGAGTTGTGAGTTACAAAGACATGCTTTAGTGTCTGTTACAGCTTCCTGAGTAATTTTTTTGAGTAATGTTTTAAAGCAACATATAACGCTAGGATTATTTGGATATTCCAGTTAACAGATAATAGTGTAGTAATGCATATGTCTGGGTTAAAGTTGGACAGGTTGCATGTTGTTTTATAAACGTGCCATTTAAGTGGATGTGTCAGATGTGTGGTTTAATTTGTATTAGTATTAATTTTACTCAGTATAATTGGGTACCCTTGTAAGAGCCTTAGAGCAGCTGGCTGGCGGCAGTGTAACTACCTCATAGTCTGGGCAAAAAGGCAGAGCAGTTAACTGATGCCAGCCTTTCCCAGGTGTGTGAGTGTGTGTGTGTGTGTGTGTGTGTGTGTGTGTGTGTGTGTGTGTGTGTGTGTGTGTGTGTGTGTGTGTGTGTGTGCGTGTGTGTGGGTGTGTGTGTGTGTGTTTGTGTGTGAAAAGCAAATCTCAGAGTGTGTATGCCAGCTGCTTGGAACAGGGACACAGAGCTCATTAGTGGTCAGTGTAGATTTTTATTTCAGGCCTGGAGAGAGAGAGTCCAGCACCAGGGCTGGAGTGTGTTTCCTGTGTGTTCTTAAGCACAGAGAGCTGCATCTGAAAATACAGTGGGTGTGTATTTCTATCAAAGTGAACATTCCCCCACCAGTGTCCATGGTGAGGAATTAGACTCCTTGATCACTGGCCCAGAGAAGGGATGTCACAGGGCCTTTTTAAGCTTAGGAATGCTACTCAATAATATTAAATAGGCCATTAGTCCAGTAAGGGTATGCATAGTGTCTTTTCACAGTCATGTGGTTGTTTTCATCAGAAGGCAGTGCCATCAGCACCAGATACACAGTATTGGAAATGTATGACAGTGACTGCCTTGTGATTTGTGGGATGGCCAATGAGACCATGTCAGTTTTGGTACCCCTGTCACTGCACTACAGGCACATCACTTGGCAGCAGGGATTATGTGCCACTGTGTGACTTTGTAGCAGAATTGTTTCCCCTAATTCTACATGCTTTTTACCTCAGTACCTACAGGCTATCAAACTGTTCCCATGATTTGCACGAGGACAAGATCCTTCTATGAAGGGCCATCGTCCAGGCAACCACAGACATAGCTTTGGCACATGCAAGCATCATAGCAATGATGACATTTCTATTGTAAGCCCTTACCCTACCCTTGGTGACTGGCATGAATAGATTTGTCACAGTGGGGCATCCTATATTCTCCATGTGAAGGCTCATGCGACCACCATCATAACAATGAATGCTAGCATCACTTGATTTGAAGCATGAGGCCCATGACTCTAAAGATGGCTATTTCAGTGCATTGCAAGTCCCCATTTACAGGCTAGTGATTGGTCAACCAGAACATTCTCTACTCCCAAGTATTGTAGAACCAGATTTCACGACTCAAGACTATCCATCCCACTTGGCTTTTCCAGCATCCAAGGCAAAGCTGAAACTCTGGTCATCTGGGTCATTTCAGGGCTCCATCCCTCAGTGCCACACAGCCAGCCATGTATTTTCACAGTTTTTAATTGTTCACTTCTTTTTTTGTTTTACTTTCAGAATGTCTTTGTTTTATGGTCCACGATTTACATTTTGGCATTTAATGTGATCTGAGTCGGAATTGCTCTGGTTTACATACTAGTGATACTAAAGGATGAACCAAGCCATGTCTAGGCCTCTGACTGCTTGTAGAACTTTGAATTGTGCTGTTTTGCTATTGGCCAATGGATTCATTAAATTTCTTGTGTTTATCTGCTATCATAAGTTGCCTGTGTTTGCAAGGCAGTGCTCCTTGTACAGCCTTTTAAATGTGCACTGTACAGATACAGAACCTAATCTTTCTCAATACAAACTACTCCCGAAATTCTGAGAACACGTAATAGTCAGTAGTCATGCAGTGTGATTCATTCATGTTTACTTGTATTATTCATCTTAGAAAGACAGCACTCCAGTTATGCAACTCCTAATAATCTCTTAGGCACTACTCACCCTCCACTCCACAGTAGCAAGTGATTGGAGCCATGAAGCTGCACTTTCTGACTTTCTCTGCAGCCAGCAAGGTTAAAGTAGGCATCCTGAGACAATGTTGCAATTGTCTCATGATCTTTGATAACGACCTACTACTTAAAAGGACAGTCTCTCCTTCCAACAAAACATTTATTGCCTTGGAACAAAGCCTCAACATCCAAGTTGTAATTCCTCCCTCTTTGCGATTGGGGGGAAGTTGACAAAAATAAACACGTTTTACTTAAACTAAACTTAGAAAGTTTATCGAATAACTGGAATTAAGTGTGCATTTCCTAAAGGAGATAAAGTGTGAAACTAAAATATATATCATTATTTTAGTAACATCAGAAAACCACCATTTTTATGAAGAAAAGACCAAAG